>NC_141140.1:137075692-137675692 GCF_053477565.2 Lygodium microphyllum | reverse complement strand
CAATACCTTAAGTCCATATGTTATTCCAATTTATTGGTTTTTCCTTTGCTCCAAGCAATTATTTTTACCCCAGAAAGATACTATATTAGGACGATTATTCATCCTCTTGCAAGATAACTTGCGTAAGAATCTGCCAACCTCATTCCGAGAATTGGCCATTCTCTTGTGATCCAATCACAAGATCATATGACTCTGCACTTGTTGCACAAGTGTCGCATTGAACTATGGGACTATTCTACCCATCAAATGGAGTCACGAAACAATCTATTCCTGATTACATTAGGCTGACGTTGTCAGTCCTAGGGTTTCAAGTTCCATCTTTTAGCGAAAGATTCTTAAGGAAAAACCCTAGATCACTTCTCAATTATGTTGTGTGTTCCCTACATTCGGTGAATGTGGACAAGTATTTAGGGTATAGGAGTTTCGGTTTTAGCAAGTACGTGCGACTAGGTCACGTATTAAATCATAGTTAGTTCTTTGGAATTGAATGAACTCTTTCTAAAACGAGTACTCCACGGGTTTAGGTGTTTTAGGTTTATGCCAATTTAACCTATCTACTTTTGAAGATAATTATGCTATTATTTCCATAACACATGACTCATTGTCTACGGGTAAATTGATTTTCAACCTTAACTTATCGATTTAAGATCAAGCATAGGTTAGGTTATAACCTAATTCCAATTAATCATCCTATAACTTACGAACAAGATTCATGCTAAACAAGCAACCTTTTACTAATAATTATGCAGTTGAAAAACGATAATTGACCAATTTATGCAACTTAGGAATCATTTCATGCCTTGCACTTTCCTATGGATTCTTAGCACTTTCCATGATGACTCATTGCGAAGAAGATATGGCCTAATAATGTGACATGCAATTTTATACTTCCATGCCTAAACGGAGTGCACTATCTTAATTCTGTTTTTGTAAATATAGACTAAATGCATATCAATTTTCTGCTCACTTTATTTTTGTTCATTTTATTGAAAATACTAATGACTAAATTCCTCTGTCGTGAGCTAATTTTTCTAAAGCATTTAAGACAAAAAATGCATCCTATTTCCAACAATTATCCTCGCACGGTTGAATTATAACAATACCAAACCACGTGGATGTTAGGAGACGATCCTCCTGTGGTTGTGCCTTGGGTTTTCTTAGGAGGCATCGCGAATGCAGCCTTTCCATCGCGTGGATGCAGCTTTGCAAATTTCCTTTTTGAAATACCACCGTCCTTTATGAGTCTTCTGTTCTTTCCTTTCGTAGAAGCTCTTTGAAGGGATACTTGTGGAGGAGGGGAAAAATCACGGAAAGGGTTCAAAACCGGGAACGGGGTGTTTCAAAATCCTCCGCAAATAAGGCCCATTAAAGCCATGGGAAGGGCTTAATGGCCTTTTAAAGACTCACAAGAAAGGGGAATAAAAGGTGTAGAAACCCTTACGAGGGCTTTTGTATGGGGAAAGAAGGTGTCAAAAGACCCTTAACACCCTCTTTTCTTTTTGTAAGGGGGTAAAACAAAAGGGTATAAAAGGGTCTTTAGGGAGCCCTTAGGGGAAATTTAAGGGGGGGGGGGGGGGGGGGCGAAATAGGCAAAGGTGTGAAAAGGGGGCTTAGGAAGCCCCCTTGGAAGCTTCCAAGGGCCGTCTAGGAGCCTCACAAAGGGCATGTGGGGGGTGGAGGTCGTCGACAGATGGCAGCGAAGATAAGGTAGCTGGCGGCGATGTGGGCAGGGTCGGACTACAGCGGCAGCTACGATGGCGATTGGGTGGCGTCTCATCCCCCAACGACTTCACGGTGGCGACCTTCCTCTTCTGGCAGTGTTGACCACCTCTCTCTCTCTTGCCCAAAGTCACGGCCCTCTCCTCCATCAAAGCTCCTATGGCCACTAGTTTTATAGGGAGAGGGAGAGGGAGAGGTTCCTCCCTCCCCTACGCGGCAGCGGGCATGGCGTCCTTCCCTCCACAGGCTCCAACAAGGAGCTTGCCATACCTTCTATTCCCCTCCCCTTCCAGCACAACAATCGGCTGGGGGGATAATGAAAAAGAAAAAAAATTTGACATTTATCCATTGTAGGCAAATTCAACCAAAGGCAAGTATTGAATCCACCTTTTTGGCTCACGATAGCAGTATGCCCTAAGCATGTCCTGGATCACTTGATTGACTTGCTCTGTTTGGCCATCTGTTTGGGGATGGTAAGCTGTGCTAAAGCAGAGTTGAGTCCCAATGGCTTCAAAGATGGCTCTCCAGAAGTGTGATGTGAAGAGAGAATCACGATCACTAACGATTCTTCTTGGTAGCCCATGTAGCTTGAATATCTCCTTGATAAACAATCTTGCAATGTCTGAGGCTTTATAGTTTGTCTTCACTAGAATAAGGTGTGCAACCTTAGTTAGCATGTCAACCACAACCATGATGGAGTTGTATCCTCCCTGAACTTGGGTTAGGCCAACAACAAAATCCATGCTGATGAATTCCCATTTCATTTGGGGAATGTCAAACGGTTGCAACTTCCCTGGCATTTTGACATGTTTGGCTTTGATACATTGATAAGACAAATACTCGGTGACATATTTGAGAACGTCACTTTTAAGCCTCTCCCAATGGTAGCTCTTCCTAACTGCATTGAGAGTCTTGGCATAGCTAGGATGTCCTGAGAAAGGGGAATTATGAGCTTCCCACAATATCTTCTGCTTAAGTGACTGACTTGCCGGTATGCACAGCCTCGTTCTATAGTAGACAAGTCCACTATTGATAGAGAACTCATGATACTTAGCCTGCAGCTTTTGGTTTTGATCCTTGATAGAGATCTCCCTCAGCATCGTTTGGTAGGCTGGATCATGGCATGCATCCTCTCTAGCTAACTCAAGTATTGGATTGTTTGGCATATATACTTTTGTAGCTAGAGATCTAGTTGTTGATGGATTTTACAAGATTAGAGAATTAAGGAATGCCTTGCAATTGAGTGCATCGGCAACTACATTCTCTTTTCCAGGTCGGTACTTGATTTCAAAGTCGTACTCTTCCAGCACTTCAATCCAGCGACGTTGCCTCATGTTGAGCTCGTTTTGGGTAAAGATCCACTTGAGACTCTTATGGTCAGTTACTAGTGTAAACTTATTACCCAATAGGTAGTGTCTCCAAAGCTTTAGAGCATGGATGACAGCTAGCAATTCCAGATCATGTGTAGCATAATTCTTCTCATGACTCTTCAATTTCCTTGAAGAGTATGCTACATGGTGATCTTCCTGCATGAGTACACATCCTAAGGAAAGTGTGCGCTAGCATCCGTTACTACCTCAAACTCCTTACTGAGGTCTGGAAGCTTTAGGATAGGCGCTAATACCAAACTCTGCTTCAACCTATCGAAGCTAGTTTGTTTGGGAGTTGACCATGCAATGGATGTTTGCTTCTTCAGTAAGTCCGTTAAAGGTGCTGCAATCAAAGCATAGTTTTTTATGAAGACCTTATACCATCCTGTCAATCCAAGAAAGCTATGTATTTCTTTGACAGTTGTTGGTATTGGCCATTCTAGCACATCTCTAACCTTGGCTGGGTCTACTGAGATTCCTTCCGCTGATATGATGAATCCCAGATATTCAATCTGACGTTTGAAGAATGCACACTTCTTCATCTTAGCATATAGCTTATGTGACCTCATTGTCTCAAGGACAATCCGAAGTTGGGGTTCATGAACTTCTTCCTGTTTAGAATAGAATAGAGTGTCTTTGAAGAAGACAAGCACAAAATCATCAAGATATGGCCTAAAGATATCCTGCATTAACCTGTTGAAGGTGGTAGGCGCATTTGTAAGCCCAAATGACATAACTAGGAACTCAAAGTGTCCATATCTTGTATTGAAGGCCGTCTTGGGGATATCTTCTTCCTTGATCCTTATCTGATAGTAACCCGACCTGAGAGAAATCTTGGAGAAGATCTTTTCTAATTTTTGAAGGCAATGAAACAATCTTTATACGTCGCATGCACAACGCTTCTCATGTACGCCATTACATCCCTTCCTTCATCATCATGGAAGCTGCCACCAGCATCTGTAACTCTATAGTACTGGCATACAACCTCCTCTACGTGATCTACTGGTGAGGGTGATCGCTCGCCACCTCCTAGGAAACCCCCACACAAGCCTCGTCCTCCCCCTCGACTCTCCCTCCTTCCTCTCTATCGACTACCCTCTGCCTCGCTGGATGCACGAGCTTCTACAGATGCTTGTGCTTCACCCGATGCACGTACAGGTGCTACACGTGGAGTACCAGCATGTGGAGTTTGGGAAGTAGTACCAGGCAAAGACGTCAGAGGCATTCCACACATAACACTGAACACCTCGTCCGCTGTGGGAGAGCGGCCAAGGCGTCTGGTCATCTCTCCCATGAAGTCTTCCCTACTAGGAAAACCTCCAAAAAATGCATTGATCCCCCTACTAAATGAGGCCAATGTATCATTCATGCGATCCAATCCGGATCATTGCTAGATGAACCAGGATACGACATCTGCAATAAAAACACAGGAAAAAGACAAATTTATTTGCATACAAAAAATCATATATTACCTACATTTTCAAAGAGCTTTCTTTAGACATTGAGCATAAAACTTAAGTGCTAATGCTTCTCATAAACAAGAAAACTGATAAACACAAACATGGGATTGGTCACATTCATCATTGCAAAAATATATATTTTTTATCAGAACTGGGAGACCTGGCACATGTATCCCCGCGTCTAAATTACAGGTTAGACGCGCCCTCAGACGCACTCCCAAAGTCAACCTTCTATCTAGCACGTCTATATTCGCATCTAAGATGCAGCACAGACGCGTTGTCAGACGCACATTCCAGGTCAATACTCTGCACGTGCATGTATCATCGCGTGTAGACTACAGAGCACACGCGCCAGCACACGCATTCTAAGATGCGCCCTCAGACGCTAGGAGAGGAAACATTTTTCGCGTCTATATCTGCGTCTACATTGAAATGTAGATGCGCTATCAGACGTGCTCGGTCAGCTGATTTTAGCCCGACGACCGCCATTGATGATTTACAAAATGCAATAAATAATGGAATCACAAATCCTAAATACATAGACAGAGCAGAGAGAGAAAGAGAGAAACAAAGAGAGAGAGAGAGAGAGAGAGAGAGAGAGAGAGAGAGACTCACCTTGGGTGCTTGGTGTGGCAGGTGGTGGCGCTTCTTCCTTCTCCTTCTTCCTCTCCTTGGTAAGTTACCCTCCCTTGATGCTTGCTTGCTTGGTTGCTGCTTCTTCTTGTTCTCCTCTCTCTTGTTCTCTTTTTCTTCCTCTCCTTGGCTTTCCTTTTTCCCTTCTTGTGTGTTTGAAATGAAAGAAGAGGTGAGTCATGAGGAGGTGAGGCATGAAGAGATTGCATGTCGGCTAAACTCAAGCTTAAGAACCGCAAAAAACGCAAGAAAGGAAAGGCGCAGTTTGAAAAGAAATGATTTAAGTATGGTTTGAATTTTGACGTGTGCGTTTATTTTTGCGTGTATATGCGTGTCTATTGTTCAGATAGACGCGAGGATAGATGTGAATATAGACGCGTATGTAAACGCGGATATAGACGCACATTTAAGCATTTTATGAATTTACTTGTTTTTTCAGGTTTAACCACGTCAGGATATCATGCATGTACTATTTGCGGTCCCTCTCTAGTTTCCTCTAGGCTGGCACGTTTAAAGAAGGTTATCTACGACAATCATCATCGATTTCTTCCTATTGACCATCCCAAATATGTTCTCCCTACTAATGGAATGACTTCACAATCTCTAACCATTCGAGATTAAAAGGAGAGATGGATTAATACCGACAGCCACCCTCCACTCGGCATGAGTCGATAAGAAGTGCATTTCTCTCGATTGACTTTAAAGTATTTAGCATGATGAATTGTTTACATAATATATTGTTTGTTTGTTAGGTTCTCTATATTTTTTTGTCTTCCGTACTGGACTGAACTCAAGATCAATCACCTGTTGGACCCCATGCACATATTCAAAAATGTTGTATCTACATTATGGAATCGCTTGATAGGGGCTTGTGATTTAGTTAATGTAAGGGAGGATTTACGTAACATTGGTCGCATGAGACGAGCCTGGCCACGCATTGGACCCAGAGCAAAGATTGAGCTACCCTATGCACCTTGGATGTTGTCAAAGAAGGAGGAAAAAATAGTGAAGGCACAAATATATAGCTTTTGAACACCCACAAGATGTATGAGATGTCTCAAGGGAGCCTTCATAAAGAAAAAGAAAAGAGGTGTGGAGCAACTATCTGGTTTGAAGTCCCACGATTGGCACAAAATGATTCAAGTAAGGGTATCTCTAACCATGAATATATAACTAATTAGTGGAATAACTATGTGTAAACTTTGGGGTATGATGACTTTTTCCTCAACTAATCATTTGATCTATGAATATTGTTTACATTCAGTTTGTACTTCCTACTAGCATATCCCATTGTATATCCAAAGATGTACGTGATATCATTTACAAGATGGGAGAGCTTGTGAGGTGTATATACATTGTATTTTTTCATTATATATCTTTGAATTTCTACACAAAAGTAAACAATTCTAAAATACATCTTGACAGTTACGTGAGCTCGGAGGAAATTGATCCAAACACATTGCAAGATGCTCGAGTATTATCTGTTGAGGTGGTTTGTTTGGTGGAGGAAATTTTTCCTCGATCCATTTTGACTACTCAATTACATTTACTCGTACATTTGATTGATGAGATCGCACTTTTTGGGGCAGTTCATGTAAGGTGGATGTTTTTTCTTGAGCGCTTCATGAAAACCTTGAAAGATTTTGTGAGGCAAAAAGCACGGCCTGAGGGAAGCATGGCTGAGGGTTGGTTAGTGCAATCATCCCTTGTTTATATCTTTGAATATCTTGCTGAAGTGGATCCCTCTCATCCACGACTATGGAAAGATGATGAAGACTTAAGGATGACCTCTATAGTACCTCAAGGAAAAGGAATGAGTAAAGTGCTAACAAAAGAAGAACTTCGTAAGTTAAATAGTTTTTGTGTGCTCAATAGTGATGTAATGAGCAAATGGGTGACACTATATAATGAAGCAAGGGCAAGAAGAAAAAGCGAAAGACAAGAATTTCGCACTAGATATGGACGTAACGTCTCATTTCCAGATCATCTAAATGTGCTCCCACATCATATTGATATAGATTGGTTACATGAGGAAATGGAGAGAATGGAAAAAGAGGAGGAAATTAATATATCTCAAGAAGAGTGGGAATACGCACGAGGTTGCTTATCAAAGGTGAGACATACTATCAATTAATTTGTTTCTATAAGTTTTATTTAATATAAATAATTGACATGTTTGATCTTTTATCTTTTACTACTAGTGCACATTATTCAATGCACTTTGGTGTGAGGATAAACATATTCGAACTCAACGTATATATGAAAAGAGAAATACCCAAGATTGTGGTGTCCTTGCTCACTTCGAGGATGCCAATGGTACCATGGAAGGTTATTGTGGCTTGATCCAAGATATTCTGAAGCTTGACTTCAGACGATTCTTTATATATGTACTGGATGTGAAGTGGTTTAAAGAAGTGGTAAAAAATGGTGAGCATTGCACAATCAGACGTCATCCAAGTGGTTTTGTAATCATTGACTCTACAAAATTTCACCAAAACAAGAATGACACATTAGTACTACCTCAATAATGCGAGCAGGTATATATGCAAAGGCTAATTTTTTTATATGTTTGCATGTGATACATATACACAATATAATAAGTACAATTAAGTTTTTTTCTTTTGTTTTTCAAATACAGGTTGTGTATCATCCAATGGTAAACAATAACCGATGGTGGTATGTCATCCCTATATCTAATCGTTCAAAACCAATATATGGTAATGTTACCGACATGAAGATAGCAGATGACAATCCAACAATTAATGATAATGTGCATGATGACACCATAATGGATGATATGCGTGATATAGTACAAGATGAACCTCGCGAGGATGTTCAAGGAAACGCAAAAGAAGAAAATAATGTGATTGTCGATGATATTGATGAAGTTATTGAGCAATATAGCAACACATCTGATAGTGGGATAGACTTATTCGTTTCGTTACCTCTTGGTAACATAGACCTAGAAGTAGATAGTTTAGCAAGGGCTGATCTCATTGAAGATGAGATGGATCATTCACTGTAACAAACTTAATTTGCTTCATGATTCAATGTGTATTCCTAATTCTATGGTTTTTATCATGCGCACACGTACATACTCAAGAATCAATAGTCAAGTTTAAAGCTAAATTGAATTTTCCATGATAAAAAGGAAGTATTTTTTATCATCTTCAAGTAGAGAAATTATGAGATACATATTGCAATGCTTGCTACTAATTGTAAGGTTTCTATCGCTTGTCGCTAATTACTTATATCAGGCTTGTCAACTGGAGGAACTGCCATTCATTAGAGAGCAATCAAAAAGTAATTATTAACTCTATTTTTTTAATTCAATGATTCAATGTGTATTCTTAATTCTATGGTTTTTATCATTCGCACACGTGCATGCTCAAGAATCAATTTCAAGTGATTAAATAATTATTACTTTGGTTTTCTAATTATGTGAATTGCAATTTTAGGTGGTTAAATAATTGTGCGTCTGCTGGCGCATCTATATTGGCGTCTATTTGCACGGATATATAGACGCAAAATTCGCGTCTATTTACACGCATGTTTACATGCACTTATAGACGCAATGATAGACGCGCCCGACTTTGCGCATCTAACATGCGCGTCTATGCCTCGTTTCTATTGTAGTGCATATACACACGCGAATACATGCACATAATAAACCAAAATTGCTATTTATTTAATTCAATTTACACGTCTATTAGCGCGTCTATTTGACAGTTAGGCGGACATATAGACATGCTTATAGACGCGCTTTTACAAGCACTGATAAACGCGAACGAAAAACAAAAAATCTTCTTTTTTTAGAAAAGATATTTAATTTTATTTTTAAATTTGAATTATGGAATGCGTGTATAAGCACGTGTACTCTGCATTGTAGACGCGCGTATAAACGTGGATTTTCTGCAATTTAGACGCGTGGATAGATGCGCAAAACAGAACTGGAAAAGAAAAACCAGAGAGCATGCTCTCTGGTTTTTTTTTCCCCCTCCCATACATCAGATTGTGCATTTGGGAAAAAGACAATGTATCTTACGGGCACGAGAATTGAAAATAAAAGTCCATGTATTCATTATAGATCAAAAGCATTTATATGGGAAGTTTAAGTGCTTGCGACCTAAAGTGTGGCCGCAAGCAGTAGCCTCAAAGATGGATCATACATATACAAGAAAACAAGGCCTCATGAGGAGGTATGGTCCCTCCTCCTGCCTTCGCAGTGAGTCCCTGGCGCGTGTCATGAGGTGGGATCTTTTGTTGTGAAGCATATCCCTCACTTTTGTGCGTCCCTAATCATCCGAGAATCGCTAACCCTCAGGATTTGGGTACCTCCTATGGATTGCCCTCAACACCTCCTGCCACAAGCTGCTTTTCCTATTTTTGAAGGCAATGAAATAATCTTTATACGTCGCATGCACGATGCTCCTCATGTACACCATTACATCCCTTCCTTCATCATCATGAAAGATACCACCAGCATCTATAACTCTATAGTACTGGCGTACAACCTCCTCTATGTGATCTACTGGTGAGGACGATCGCTCGCCACCTCCTAGGCAACCCCCACACAAGCCTCGTCCTTCCCCTCGACTCTCCCTCCTCCCTCTCTGTCGACTACCCTCTGCCTCGATGGATGCACGTGCTTCTGCAGATGGTTATGCTTCAGCCGATGCACGTACAGTTGCTGCACATGGAGTACCTGCATATGGAGTACCTACATGTGGAGTTTGGGAAGTAGTGCCAGGCAAAGACGTCAGAGGCATTCCAAACATGACATTGAGCACCTCGTCCACTGTGAGAGAGCGGCCAAGGTGTCTGGTCATCTCTCCCATGAAGTCTTCCCTACTAGGAAAACCTCCAAAAAATGCATTGACCCCCCTGCCAAACGAGGCCAATGTATCATTCATGCGATCCAAATCCGGGTCATTGCTAGATGAACCAGGATACGACATCTGCAAAAAAAACACAGGAAAAACAGAAATTTCTTTGCATACAAAAAATCATATATTATCTACATTTTCAAAGAGCTTTCTTTAGACATTAAGCATAAAACTTAAGTGCTAATGCTTCTCATAAACAAGAAAACTGATAAACACAAACATGGGATTGGTCACATTCATCATTGCAAAAATATATTGTTTTTTATCAGAGCTGGGAGACCTGGCGTGTGTATCTCCGCGTCTAAATTGTAGGTTAGACATGCCCTCAGACGCGCTCCCAAAGTCAACCTTCTGTCCACAGCGCATCTTTATTTGTATCTAAGATGTAGCACAGATGCACAGTCAGACGCAAATTCCAGGTCAATCTGCACGTGCATGTATCCTCGCGTGTAGATTGACCTGCACACGCACTAGTACACGCGCTCTAAGGCGCGCCCTCAGACGCTATGAGACGAAACATTTTTCGCGTCTATATCTGCATCTACACTGAATTGTAGACGCGCTATCAGACACGCTCGGTCGACTGATTTTAGCCCGACGACCGCCATTGATGATTTACAAAATGCAATACATAATGGAATCAGAAATCCTAAATACACAGACAGAGCAGAGAGAGAAAGAGAGAAACAAAGAGAGAGAGAGAGAGAGAGAGAGAGAGAGAGAGAGAGAGAGAGAGAGAGAGAGAGAGACTCACCTTGGGTGTTTGGTGTGGCGGGTGGTGGCGCTTCTTTCTTCTCCTTCTTCCTCTCCTTGGTAAGTTACCCTCCCTTGATGCTTGCTTGCTTGCTTGCTGCTTCTTCTTGTTATCCTCTCTCTTGTTCTCTCTTTCTTTCTCTCCTTGGCTTTCCTTTTTCCCTTCTTGTGTGTTTGAAATGAAAGAAGAGGTGAGTCATGAGGAGATGAGGGATGAAGAGACTAGGTGAGGCATGAAGAGACTGCATGTCGGCTAAACTCAAGCTTTAGAACCGCAAAAAACGTAGGAAAGGAAAGGCGCAGTTTGAAAAGAAATGATTTTAAGTATGGTTTGAATTTTGACGTGTGCATCTATTTTTGCATGTATATGCGCGTCTATTGTTCAGATAGACGCGAGGATAGACGCAAATATAGACGCGGAAATAGACGTTAATATAGACGCGGATATAGACGCACATTTAGGCTTTATCATAATTTTTTGTTTTTAAGATAAGTTTTAATAGTGAATTCTTATAATAAGTTTTAATGTTTTTATGATGATTTTTGTGTATTTAAAATTGAGATATTATGTAAACGTATGAATGACAAATATTTTAATTTGATATTGTCATGAATTAGGTTTAATCATGTCATCGTCATCACCTAGTGTGGTGCATGTTGATGAGTCAATGAGCACATCCTCAAGTGAGGATGAAACATTGCGTCTTCATAATCGAGATGTATGGCTACGACGATAAATTAAATGCATGTGTGATCGTTGTCGAGGGTGTATTTTTTGAGCACATCGAATTGCAATGTCACACCTCAGCTTGTATGGAGAATGGGACCGAGAAAAATCACTAGTATTCATTATTATTTTTTACTACTAAGATTGCTAGTCTATGTTATGGGAATTATATATCAACGTACATGAAACTAATCATTTGATCTATGAATATTCTTTACATTCAGTTCGTACTTCCTACTAGCATATCCCATTGTGTATCCAAAGATGTACGTGATATCATTTACAAGATGGGAGAGCTTGTGAGGTGTGTATACATTGTATTTTTTCATTATATATCTTTAAATTTCTACACAAAAATAAACAATTCTCAAATACATCTTGACATATACGTGAGCTCGAACGAAATTGATCCAAACACATTGCAAGATGTTCGAGTATTATTTGTTGAGGTGGTTTGTTTGGTGGAGGAAATTTTCCATTGATCCATTTTGACTACTCAATTACATTTACTCGTACATTTGATTGATGAGATTGCACTTTGTGGGGCAGTTCATGTAAGGTGGATGTTTTTTCTTAAGCGCTTCATGAAAACCTTGAAAGATTTTATGAGGCAAAAAGCACGGCCTGAGGGAAGCATGGCTGAGGGTTGGTTAGTGCAATCATCCCTTGTTTATATCTCTGAATATCTTACCGAAGTGGATCCCTCTCAACCACGACTATGGAAAGATGATGAAGACTTGAGGATAACCTCTATAGTACCTCAAGGAAAAGGAATGAGTAAAGTGCTAACAAAAGAAGAACTTCGTAAGTTAAATAGTTTTTGTGTGCTCAATAGTGATGTAATGAGCAAATGGGTGACACTTGTTAGAAATTAAGCTCACCGTCAGTGTGTCTTCATCTATGACCGTCATCTATGACAGCTAGTGTGTACAACTGTCTACATGTAACTACATTAAATAAGTCGGGTTAGTAGTCAGTCAGTGACCTGACTAGAGTTAGTCAGTCTAGTCTACATTTACACTAGGTCACTTTATCTTGTAGTGTGTGTGTGCTTTTCAGTTGAGTGTGTGGAAATGAAGGAATGAGCTTGAGAGCCTGAAGGCTCATGGATATGGAGTCTTTCCCTTTCTCTCTCTTCTCTCTTTGAACATGGTATTAGAGCTTCATCCATGAGGCTGTGGGAGAATGGGCATGACAACCTGCAGTGCAAAGGAGATGGAAGTAAGGAATGAGGAAGAAGCTGGACACTTGCAAATAAAGCCATAGTCAAAGGAAGGAATCAGCGTGGACTGCCTTCTGAAAATCGTGGACTGCATCCTGAGTCTGAAAATCGTGGACTGCCTCCTGAAACCTGTGTCCTGAAATCATGGACTGCAACCTGTGTCTGAAAATCGTGGACTGCCTCCTGAAAAATAGCAACCTGTATCTAAAAATCTACGCCTACTGATCTAAATCGACAGCAACCTATATCTGAAAATCTGCGCCTACTGATCTGAGTGGACAGCAACCTGTCAATCTTCAGTGGGGCACCTAGACAAGGTTCATAGAGCATGTATGCTCACTATTGAAGGTATTTGAAGTGTGCAAGAAGTAAATGCTTGTGTGGGAGCTCTGTTATGAGCTGGAGTGACAGACACAGACCTGTAATCATTTCTGAACTACTGTAAACATGAATGGACAGCATGCATTCAGTCATTACTGACACACAGGAGCCTTGTACTACACTCAGAAGGCATCTTTGGAGCACAAGAATGTGTCAAAGCATGTATACATTGGATCAAATGTCTTGGAGCTGAGATCTCTTGCTCAGAATACTCAGATCTGAAAATCAATGACAGGCTGAAAACTGTCATAGACAGTCAATGACAGAATACTCAGATTTGAAAATCAATGACAGGCTGAAAACTGTCATACACAGTCAATGACAGAATACTCAAATCTGAAAATCAATGACAGGCTGAAAACTGTCGTACATAGTCAATGACAGAATACTCAGATCTGAAAATCAATGACAGGCTGAAAACTGTTATACACAGTCAATGACAAGTACTGTGCATTACTGAAGCAATACAGGTCATCTTGGGGGTTCCATCATCTATGTGAACTGGCCTATACATGCTGAATGCATGGAGAATTGAAGCAAGCAATGAGCATCATTGAAAACTGAATTTTGAAGCTGAAATAAATGCAGTTACACTATCCTAGTTAATTACAAACAGCTCATGAGGTTTATGCCATTGGTCAATGAAGACAGGTTGTCTATGCCTACTCAGATGCTCATGTATTGAACTTGCCACTACAAAGGAAATGTATAACATGGTCAAAAGACATTTTGGAGCTGCTTGGAGCTTGGTATGCTGAATTCTAGTTGACTGCAACCTGAAACTGAATTTTTTGACACATTCAGTTTTGGACTTGAAATTGCTGCTGGTTATTCACAGTTTACAGTTTTCAGACTGTATGTATGTATCCTGGTAGTGAGGTTACATAAGCTTAAGCTGAAGCAAACACATAGCTTATGTATTGACAGTTATATCTACAGTTGAGACCACTTGTTTGAGGGTTGTTTTGGGGTGTCAGTGGGCTGAAATACCCTAGTTTTTTCTGCAATTTAGTGCAGAAAACTGTCATAAACTGTTACGAAGAACTTAGTCAGTCATACTTATTGGACTGCAGGAAGTCAGGCACTTGATAGACAGTCTATTGCATCATGGCTAATACACATGGGACTGACAATATCACTCAGATAGTTGGAGAGAAGTTGGATAATAAGAACTTTACATTATGGAAATTCAGAATGAAAAACTTTCTGGTTGGGAGAGGTTATTGGGATTTATGTACACGAGATGAAGTTGCTCCTGAGTTGCTTGCACACAATCCAACAAATGAACAGAAAAGAGCCTCAGGCTATGGAATGAAAGAGCATGCAAGGTGCTGCATTGGTTTTCCTTATGTATATCTGATGCTATGGTAATTCAAATTAGTGGATGTGAGACTCCGAAGAATGCTTGGGACATACTGATGAAAAATTATGGAACCATGACACATGCAATAAAGATCCAGTTGAAACAGCAGTTCAACAACATATCTAGGAATGGCAAGAGCATCCAAACGTATACCACGGAGATTAAGACCATAGCTGATCAAATTGCTACTATTGGCTCAAGTGTATCAGAAGATGATATGATTGCTGTTGCTTTGAATGGCTTAGGCAAAGCATACAAAGCTTTTGACACTTCCATTTCTGTCAGAGAAGAGCCCCCTAGCTAGGAAGAGCTAGTTGCTTTGTTGCTGCATGAAGAAGTCAAACTTGGTTTGAATATAGGTTCTAGTGCATCTCAGAGTAGAGACACTGTGTTGTACTCTAGCCAGCGTGGCAGAGGATCTAGAGGTCGTGGTGACACTCGTAATACTTATGGACAACAGCAGCAACAGAGTAATTGGCATGGTGCAAATACACAAGGCTAGCGTGGATCTGGTGGGTTTAGAGGCAGGGGGAGATCACCCCGAGGTAGAGGTGGTGGTTCTGGTTCATGGCAGTCGTCTGATCAGTCCAACAAGGACAAGGACTGCCATTATTGTGGCCGGTATGGGCATATTGCAAAGGATTGTTACAAGAAGCAAGGAGATATGAAGGCAAAGGGCAGACAGCATGGGCACTATGCATCTTCCAGTGGTGCTCATGATGAGTCAGTTGATAGACTCTTTGCCATGCAGCATGTGTCCAAGACTGCATCAAGGCAGAACAGAGATGACAGGTGGTACATTAACTCTGGTGCGTCAAACCACATGACCCCACATGGAGAGTGGTTTGATGAGATGGTTGCAGGTACACATGGTCATGTATGTACTGGGGATGATACCCAACATGACATAAAGCATAAAGGGATTGTTCCATTGATGATGCCTGATGGCAAGAAGAAAGGCCTGCATGATCTCTTACATGTACCGACCATAACAAAGAATTTGTTGTCTGTGGGTCAAATGGCAGAACAGAATCTGCAAGTGAGGTTTAACAAGGATGGATGTTTCATTGAGGAGTATGGAAATGGTTGCAAGCTAATTTCCAAGGGCAGAAGGGATGGCAGGATGTTTACTTTGGAAGCGACCATTCCTGAACTTAAAGCAGCCATGTTTGCACATGATGAGAGTGCCATTCGGGATGTAGAGATTTGGCACAAGCGGATTGGACATGTCAATGTACAAAAGCTGAAATCTATGTAGCAAAAAGAAGTAGTACTTGGATTACCTAAATTCAAGGATAATGACTTTGGTCATGTATGCCCTGCATGTCAGTTTGGAAAGCAGGCACGGTTTCCTTTCATGAGACATGTAAAAAACAGTACTAGGCCTTTACAGTTGGTACATTTTGATGTCTGGGGTCCTTCACATAATGGTTCCTTTGGCGGTGCACGATATTATGTCTCATTTATTGATGATTTCAGCAGGTACACTTGGCTCTATATCTTGAAACATAAGGATGATGTGTTTGATGCATTCAAAGACTTCAAGAAACATGCTGAAAATGAATTGGGATGTTACATATCATGTTTGAGATCAGATAGAGGAGGTGAATATGTCTCAAACTACTTTGACAGGTATCTTGCTAAACATGGGATTAGAAGACAGCTCACATGCAGTTATACACCGCAGCAAAACGGTGTTGCAGAGAGGAAAAACAGGGTTTTGATGGAGTCAGCTAGAGCTATGCTGAATGAAAAATGTCTACCAAATGGTTATTGGGCTGAAGCAGTGGTGACTGTTGTATATGTGCTGAATCGAACCCCTACAACAGGGATTCATGATGTCACTCCGTATGAACGGCTGTATGGTCATAAACCTGATATTTCACACTTGAAGGTATTTGGCAGCATTGCATATGTGCATATACCGGATGAGAAGAGGAAGAAATTGGATCCTAAGGCAGTGAAAAGTGTGTTTATTGGATATGCACAGGAACGGAAAGCTTATAAGTGTTATGTACCTTCTACGCATGAGACACTCATAAGCAGAGATGTGGTATTTGATGAGTTAGCATCTTGGTATGGGAATCCTGTTGCAGTGCCTAATGATGGCTCACCCAGTATGAGTCATGCTGAAAATACTCCTGTAGAGAGTACTTCCATGACTGGTCAGACAGGTGATGTATCATCTACAGTGAGTCCTTGGACAGGACGATTATGGAGTCGCACTACTGCATCCACTGACACGGATATGTCAGTGAGGGGGAGAATAGATAAGGGAAAAGAAAAGGTTTTTGAAGATGTAACAGGTCCACTCACTGCAGGTTATGATTCATCTAGCAGTGACAGCTTAGATAGTGAATTCGGGATTCCGTATGTTATGACGCCAGGTGCTAGACAGAGCCGTTATGTGTCGCCTCATGAGAGGCAAGCTCACAGTGAGCCACAACTCAAGAGATCAGAGAGGGTCAGACGACCTGTTGACATGTATACTTACACTGGATATTCAGCCCGTCATTATGCTTATATGACGAAAGTAACAGGTTTTAGAGAACCAAGTAAGTTTGATGAGGCAGTTTCAGATGAGAATTGGCGTGCTGCTATGGCTGAGGAATATTCAGCTTTGGCTGAAAATTGTACATGGGATTTGGTACAATTGCCTGAGGGAAAAACACCTATTGGATGCAAGTGGGTTTATAAGGTAAAATGTAAATCAGATGGATCATTGGAAAGATATAAGGCCAGGCTGGTTGCAAAAGGGTATGCGCAGCAGTATGGTCTTGATTATGAGGAGACTTTCAGTCTTGTAGCAAAGATGGCTACAGTTAGAACTGTGATTGCTTTGGCAGCAGCTAGAGGCTAGAAACTATGGTAGATGGATGTAAAGAATGCATTTCTCAATGGAGAATTACAGGAAGAGGTTTACATGGAACAGCCTGAAGGCTATGTACATCCAGAATTTCCAGCACATGTATGTTGACTGAAAAAGGCATTATATGGGTTGAAACAGGCACCCAGAGCATGGAATGCTCGCATCAGCAGTTATTTACAGCAACATGGTTTCCGATTGAGAGATGCTGATCATAGTCTGTTTGCGAAGAAGACAGATAGTGGCTATGTTTTTCTAGTTGTCTATGTTGATGACTTAATCATTACAGGAGATGATGAAAATGGGATTGCAGAAATAAAGATATGTTTACAGGCTGAGTTTAAGGTCAAGGATCTTGGAGAGCTAAAATACTTTTTGGGGATTGAGGTTGTTTCTACACCTCAAGGCATATGGCTGCTACAGAAGCAGTATGCTCATGACATGTTACAGAAATATGGTATGGCTAATTGCAAGCCTATGGATACGCCTTTGGAGCAGAATGTCAAGCTGCAGATTGATGTTGGGACAGAGATTGAGAATGTTACTATGTACAGACAGATGGTAGGCAACTTGATCTATCTCACGATCACTAGACCTGACTTGAGTTATGCTGTGGGGCTGATCAGTCAATTCATGCAGAAGCCTCGCAAACCACACTTGGATGCAGTCAGAAGAATTTTGAGATATGTAAAGAGTACCACAGATCATGGGCTGTTTTATGCATATGGGAAAACCCTTGACTTGATGGGGTACACTAATGCTGACTGGGCTGGTTGCACATATGACAGGAGGTCAACTAGTGGCTATGCATTTGGATTGGGTAGTAGCATGATCAGTTGGCAGAGTAAGAAACAGCCTACAGTTGCATTGTCCAGTAAGGAAGCAGAGTATCGTGGTGCGACCTTAGCAGCTTGTGAAGCTAAGTGGTTACAGAAGTTACTGAATGACTTGGGAGTACACTTGGACATCAAAGTCAAGCTGTACTGTGACAATTTGAGCAGTGTTATGTTAGCAAGCAATCCTGTTTATCATGCAAGATCAAAACACATTGAGGTTCACTACCATTTCATCAGGGAAATGGTTTTAGCAGATTAGATTGACTTGGAGCATGTGAAGACTGAAGATCATGTAGAAGACATCTTTACCAAATCACTTGGTAAAGATAAGTTCATTCACTTTAGACAGCTACTTGGAGTGATGCAGATGATTTGAGTTTTTTTTTTTAGCTTGAGGGGGAGTGTTAGAAATCAAGCTCACCGTCAATGTGTCTTCATCTATGACCAACATCTATGACAGCTAGTGTGTACAGCTGTCTACATGTGACTACATTAAATAAGTCGGGTTAGTAGTCAGTCAGTGACCTGACTAGAGTTAGTCAGTCTAGTCTACATTTACACAAGGTCACTTTATCTTGTAGTGTGTGTGTGCTTTTTAGTTGAGTGTGTGGAAATGAAGGAATGAGCTTGAGAGCCTAAAGGCTCATGGATATGGAGTCTTTCCCTTTCTCTCTCTTCTCTCTTTGAACAACACTATATAATGAAGCAATGGCAAGAAGAAAAAGCGAAAGACAAGAATTTCGCACTAGATATGGACGTAACATCTCATTTTCAGATCATCTAAATGTGCTCCCACATCATATTGATATAGATTGGTTACATGAGGAAATGGAGAGAATGGAAAAAGAGGAGGAAATTAATATATCTCAAGAAGAGTGGGAATACGCACGAGGTTGCTTATCAAAGGTGAGACATACTATCAATTAATTTGTTTCTATAAGTTTTATTTTATATAAATAATTGACATGTTTGATCTTTTATCTTTTACTACTAGTGCACATTATTCAATGCACTTTGGTGTGAGGGTAAACATCTTCTAACTCAGCGTATAGATGAAAAGAGAAATACCCAAGATTGTGGTGTCCTTGCTCACTTCGAGGATGCCAATGGTACCATGGAAGGTTATTGTGGCTTGATCCAAGATATTCTGAAGCTTGACTTCAGACGATTCTTCATATATGTATTGGATGTGAAGTGGTTTAAAGAAGTGGTAAAAAATGGTGAGCATTGCACAATCAGACGTCATCCAAGTGGTTTTGTAATCATTGACTCTACAAAATTTCACCAAAACAAGAATGGCACATTAGTACTACCTCAACAATGTGAGCAAGTATATATGCAAAGGCTAATTTTTTTATATGTATACATGTGATACATATACACAATATAATAAGTACAAGTTTTTTGCTTTTGTTTTTCAAATACAGGTTGTGTATCATCCAATGGTAAACAATAACTGATGGTAGTATGTCATCCCTATATCTAATAGTTCAAAATCAATATATGGTAATATTACCGACATGGAGATAGCAGATGACAATCCAACAATTAATGATGATGTGCATGATGATACCATAATGGATTATATGCATGATATAGTATAAGATGAACCTCGCGAGGATGTTCAAGGAAACGTAGAAGAAGACAATAATGTGATTATCGATGATATTGATGAAGTTATTGAGCAATATAGCAGCTCTAATGGCTATCTCTCACCTAACCGACACGCTGTCGATCCTACGAGTGCTGTGAGTTTACCTTGATGCCCGATCGAGTACCCTCCTCTCTCTTGCACTCCGGTAGCTCCACAACCCTTGATGCTAGCTCAAGCATCCTCAAGCCTCCTCCATCTCCAAGCTCCATCCTCCATAGCAGCGCGCGCAAGAGAAGAAAAGATAAGAGAAGGGAAGAAGAGGAGAGGAGATGGTGAAGAGGTTCACCCTCTTGATCCCTCACTCTCACACACACTCACTCCCTCACACTCTCACACTCCCTCTCTCAAGAGCACACACAAGCAAGGAGGAGAGAAGAAGAGAGGAAGAAGAAGACTCTTTTTGCCATACACCAAAGAATGAGCTTCTCATTCACTTTTCAACTTTATATACATGCCCTAATTTCCATGGGCGGTCATCCCCCTTTTTTACATGGCCGGCCATTAGCCTAGGCCCCTTTTCTCATTGTCCTTCTATCTTCCTAGCTTCTTTTCCATCGCCTGTCTATATTTACAAATTGCACGGGTGAGAGTTCGGCGCTCTTTTACAAGATTTCAGGGTGCGCCTTTTTATTTTTAAATGTGCATTTTCTCCTTTTGCATTTACCTTGGACTTTTAAGGTTGCCCTTGCGCTTTTGGTCTTCTTTCCTCTTCTTTCTTCAATCGGGCTACCTTTTTTTGTTTTTCGCCTTTGCCCTGCGTCTCTCCCACTTTCTTTTGCTTTCTTCGTGTTGGGGTTAACATGGACCATACAAGATCCTTAAGTGCCTAGGACCTAATGCCTATAGACTGCAACTCCCAGAGAACCTAAAGGTTCATAATGTATTCCATATGATCAAGCTATTGAAGAAGTATGTATCGAATCGTAACCATGTACTTGATGACCAACAAGTTGTAATACCTAGTCAAGGAGTCCTTGAACTAAGGCCTAACAGGATCTTAAATGTTAGGAAGTAACAACTGAGATCCAGAACCTTGAGAGAATGCCTCGTCCAGTGGAAAGATTATCCCGAGGAGGATGCCACTTGGATAGATGAAAGCACTCTTAACCATCACTATCCCCAATTTATCTCTAGATGAGGACATCTTGATTCCTCCAAGGGGGAGAGAATGTAACATTCCCGAATCTAAAATACACATTGTTTATATGAATCTCTTCTTAGGAGGCCAAAAGGTTAAGATAATGGCAATTTTTTTAAATTCCCCTTCTCCACCCAGTCGATTGTCGTGCTGGAGGGGAGGGGAATAGCATGTATGAATAAGCTCCTTGATGGAGCTTGCAAGGGGGAGAACCCCATACATAATGATGCGTGGGGGAGGGAGGATCCCCTGCCCTCACCTATTTAGTCTGTGCCATGGGGAAGAAGCTACGGGTTTAGGCTGTAAATTGAGAGGATATACACTGCCGTCAAGAGGGAGGAGCCAAGACACTGCGCTGCCGTGAGCTGGGAGAGGGTGGTCGTGAAGGTGACAAAGGAGGAGACGACTCTACTCACACTAACGTCGAGAGTGAAGGGAGGAGCCATAAAATGCCGCCTGAGGGCCAAGTGCCGCTGCCTCTATCAGCCGCCATCATACGCCACTGCCTACACATACTGGCCACCATCCTCAGTCTTGCCACGTGCTAGTCTCAAGAAGAGTGGGAATATACACGCAAAAAAAGACGCGCTTATACACGCAAAAATAGACGCACACGTCAAAATTCAAATCATACTTAAATCATTTCTTTTCAAACTATGTCTTTCCTTTCTTACGTTTTTTGCGGTTCTAAAGCTTGAGTTTAGCCGACATGCAGTCTCTTCATGCCTCACCTAGTCTCTTCATGCTTCACCTCCTCATGACTCACCTCTTCTTTCATTTCAAACACATAAAAAGGGAAAAAGGAAACCCAAGGAGAGGAAGAAAGAGAGAACAAGAGAGAGGAAAACAAGAAGAAGCAGCAAGCTAGTAAGCAAGCATCAAGGGAGGGTAACATACCAAGGAGAGGAAGAAGGAGAAGGAAGAAGCGCCACCACCCGCCACACCAAACACCCAAGGTGAGTCTCTCTCTCTCTCTCTCTCTCTCTCTCTCTCTCTCTCTCTCTCTCTCTCTCTCTCTCTCTCTCTCTCTCTCTCTCTCTCTCTCTCTCTCTCTCTCTCTCTCTCTCTCTTTCTCTCTTCCTCTCTCTGCTCTGTCTGTGTATTTAGGATTTGTGATTCCATTATGTATTGCATTTCGTAAATCAATAATGGCAGTCGTTTGCTAAAATCAGCCAACCGAGCACGTCTGATAGCGCGTCTACATCTCAGTGTAGGCGCAGATATTTTGTAGACGCGAAAATAGATGCGTTAATAAACGCGCCCGATATTTTTTTTCACAATTCAAATATTGCGTCTATGGAGCCTTTTTGTTGTAGTAAGAGAGCTCAAGAGTGAGGCATGGCAGCATGCCATGCTGTTCATGCCACGGAGGACATGGCACACCCTCCCTCCTCAGAAATCCCGCTCCGCAATGACACGGGACACACACCCCACTGCACACAACCCCCTCCTGCGACATGGAACCACCCACCCCCCAGCGGACCTCCTCGAAACCACCCCCCCCCCCCCCCGACATGGCACCACCCAATCCCCCCGCGACATGGCACACGCTCCCTCCTCAAAAATCCCCGCTCCAACAACCCGCCCACACAACATGGCACACCCTCCCTCCTCGGAAAACCCCGCTCCACCGAACCCCCCCACAACATGGCACACCCTCCGCTCCCAAAAAACCTTGCATCGTGAGGAGGGGGTATCACATGAAAGCGAGGCAAAGGGAGGGACCATGCACGACGTAGGCAAAGACAATCGCAACGAGGAGAGGAGGCGCCGCATCATGGTAAGGCAAGGGGGTTTCCTACCATGATGTTAGCGTTGGAGAGTCAAGATCTGATCTGAGGGGATTTCCATGCCATGGTCGAAACAAGCATGCAAAAGGGTGCAGCACCAGGACTTCCCGGGAGGTCACCCATCCCAGTACTGTTCTGGCCCAAGCGTGCTTAACTGCGGAGTTCTGATGGGATCCGGTGTATTAGCGTTGGTATGACTGCACCACGAACACAAAGGAATTCCAAAGAGCTCTTGTTATATACCCACAAAGTGGCACGATATAAAGTCCATTCAGCACTCTATTTCCATGGAGTCCTATCAGAGGCCTTTAAAAAGCCTCGTCAAGCCCTTTTTCCCTCTTGGATTTCCTACAATCTACCAATTAGCCCAAGCACTAAACCCCTTCCCGTGTAGACAATTTGCACCCCGAAGCTTCTACGAAAGGAAGGAGAAATTAATAAGTTCCATTTCTAAGGTTCATTTTCTGAAGAATGGTGGAACCACAAAGGGAGTTTCATGTGCAAAGGAGACGGCCAACATCATAAATCTGCATCCAAGACGATAAGGCCGCATTCATGATGGCTTCTAAAAAAGCACAATGCGCAACCGCAAGAAGATCGTCTCCTAACATCCATGTGGACATTTCACCACAAGTCCAGGTTTTTTCTTCCTAATTTTTGATTTACGTCATTATAATCCAATCGTGCATGGATCATTTTTGGAGATAGGATGCATCTTTCGATTTAAATACTTTGGCTAATTTAAAGGAAAGAGCTCACGATGGAAGAATTCAGTCATTAGTATTTTCAATAAAATGAACAAAATAAGGTAAGCATAAGATTTCTATGCATTTCTAGCAAGTGGTTTTTATGCATTGCAAATAAATGAAATTAGATGAATTAATGCCCATCTTTACAAAATAGAATTATGATAGTACACTCTAGCATGGTAGGAATGATCCGCATATCGCATTATTGAGCATCTTTTTTTTAAATGATTCTTACAGAAAGTTGCTAGCAACCGTAGAAAATTGCTAGGGCTGCATGAAGAAGATTTAACTCTAGGCAAGTGGCCTAAAAAACTTAGATCAACGAAAGGGTGTGTAAGTTCAGCATACGACAAATTCATGCGGAAAAGAAAGTAGAAAAAGGCCGCATGTTTAAACATAAAATCCTAAAGCTTAGTAGCACGAATCTTGTTTGCATATTATAGGATGATCAATTGGAATTATGCCTATGCTTTGATCTTAATCCAAAAGGTTAGGGTTTGTAAATCAACTTATACGCAGACAATGAATCATGTTCAAGACCAGACAAGTTAAACTAGTTTAAACCTAAACACCTAAAACCACGAAGTACTCGTTTAGGAAGGGTTAATTCAATGCAACGTATCCCAAAGAGCTAACTAGGATTTAACACGTTTAGGACATTACCTAGTCGCTTGTATTACCAAAGTTGAAACTCCTATACCCTAACAGACTTGCCTACATTCACGCAATGTAGGGACATTGGAACATACTTGCGAGAAGTGATCTAGGGTTTTTCCTAAGAATCTCTCGCTAAAAAGATGAATCTCGGAACCCTAGGACCGAAAATGTTGGTCTAATGCAATCAGGAACGGATTGTTATATCTAATCATGATACCGTAATTAGAAGACACCGTTGATGGGTAGAATAGTCCCATAGTTTGATGTGACACTTGTGCGACAAGTTGAAGAGTTGCATGATCTTGTGATTGGATCACAAGGGAATGGCCAATTCCTTGGAATGAAATTGGAAGATTCTTATGCAAGTTTATCTTTCAAGAGGATGAATAATTGTCCTGATATAGTACCTTTCTTGGGTAAAGTGACCAAGATACGAGGATTAGATATTTGCTTGGAAGCAAAAGACCAATCAATAAATTGGAATAATATATGAACTTAAGGTATTGACTAAATCGGGTTAATAGGGTATGGCCCTAACCCAAAGATATAAGGGTTAACAGACAAACCCTTGGGGATCTTGCCAAGTCGCAATTGATCCCGGATCGAGTGATGGATGCATTCGGAAAGAAGGATTCGCTCCTTAGCAGTTGGCCAAAAATAACGACCAATGGAAATAATTGTGCTTGTAACAATTTTAAGAGCACTGTTTTGCTTTGTTTGCTCAAAGAATTAAAGGATAAATGGATATCTAATGCTTCAGGTTAAAGGCTTGAAGGGAGAGGTAGCTTCAATTACCCCCGACTTCCTACCTCACCCTAACCAAGAGGGTTGTAAACCGCACTGAGAAGGTGGACCGAACCCACCGTGAGAGGTCTCTCCATTGAGTGTTACTTGGAGCAGGAGGATGCTTGGGTGCCTAAGGGGGCTCTGGTTGTAAATCCCTCGCCTTCCGGGCCTTGCACAAGAGGCCAACATGACTCGGGATTGGATCTTGAGGCCCGCAAACTAGTCTACGAGTGGAATCTTGGATTAGTAATCCCTCTGGATTGTTGGATAGCCTTCAGGCCTCGAGATCCAATCCCTTTAGGGTACTTGAGAATACGAGCATCCGATGAATGTCATTGAGCCCACTTGCAAGTCAAGTTAGACCGTATTCTCGTAAATGCACCATCTGATCCTCATTAACCAGCCCATGAAACACTGGGAGATCCCTATAAGGAGGAGGGCATTTAGTCCTTTCCTTCGGGATTAGCACTGGGCCATTAAAGTCCTCATAATCATAACCTAACTCTAGTTTCTTAGGATCTCCAACCTCTTCCATTTCCACATTTACTGGTGCAGGGAGGTTAACATTATCCTTAATGTTCCTTTCTGCCAACTCATAAAGTGTTCTACGGAGAGCTATAGCTCTTAGCATGTCATTCCGATCCTTTCTTAGAGGATCTTCCATATCTTGCCCCTTCCTAGGCAGTTCCATGATTGCTTTATCTAGGAGCTTCTGCCCCTCATCAAAAGCAAACTTATCCTTAGCACTTAGGACCTGGGGACCATGTCTCTTAAACAAAGGTTTTCCCTTTACATTTAGGGCTTCTAACATTCTTGAGATACTTAAAATTTTGGCATGATGCCCCACCACATGGGATGTTTTAGTCATAACTACACTCCACTGTGTGTCAAATTTTTCCCATGGCACTACGGCTTTAGCATAATCACTTGTTGATGCCATGACCACCATAGATTCCAACATACTTGTTCCATGCCCTGTAGGTTGATGGATGGTTATACATGATTTCTCTTGGGTAGAGACCACACCAAGGAAAACCTCAGCCCATGCCATTGCATTAGAGGATAGGGTAACCACTAACTGGTTACTCTTCTCATCACCTAAATTATCTTATGTAGAGGACTCATGCTCTACATAACTAAGTCCATCAGTAAGTTTTGTATAGGGAAAGCCAAGGTTTTCTATCCTTGAGAAAACCCCATTTTATGGTTAGCTTATCATACTCCTAATGGAAATTATAAAATTAGGTCCCTTTACAACCTAGATTCGAAGACTGCCACTTATAGGCAGCTCCTAGCAGACGCACCACCACTGATGGGACCCAAAATGGGCCGACACTAGCTATGGCACTAGCCAGACCTCATGCATACAACAGACAACCTCACCACACAGCCTCGTGGACTAGGAGCATCTAGAACTCACTTTGCACTAAATGCTTATGATGATTTTGCGTTTGTATCCAATATGTAGTCCAACGTTCACCTTCCCATCTCCTCAGAGGGAGATCCCATAATATATAGGCATAATGCCTCATAATACACACATAGGGAAGCACCTCTCAGTTGATTGTCGCGGCTCCACTGCAACTCTCCTACACCTTGAGGATTGTCCCCAAGATGCATCGCTAACACATATAACATTCGTACAAACTCCACTCTTTCATAATTCAGCGTTCCAGGAGATTTTGATTTATCTCACAAAACTTTCCCCACCAACGGAAGCACCCATCTAACCTACAACTTAGGTTTCCTATCCTCTCAACGTTGGTCAAAGTTTATCAATCAATTGCAATGCATTGCAGGAGATACCATGTGACATGCTTGATGCAAGGTGTATGACAATTGTACACAACCATTTTATGATTTTAAAAAAATAGTAATGTGAGGTGCGAAAAACAACCCTTTCATGAATTCTAACTAAGCGTTACATGCTGCACTGCTTTAGGGACTAGCAATGAAACTTCTGTTAGCTATATATAGTCTGTCTATATATAGCGCCCCAAGTCCTCTATATATATTCCTATCATGTGTGCTCAGTTGACACACTTTTGGGGTTCCACTTCTGGTGTCTCATATCTCTCTTCTCTCCTCTCTTCCTTTCGTCTCTCGTCTTCCTCGCAGTTTCCAACATGGTATCAGAGCGAGGTTCTATAACATCACAAAGATAAGTTTTCTTTATTGTTTTATTCCTTTGCTCATTAGCAGACCTCTGTTCATGACATTTTGTCAATTTCATTGATGGGTCGTGCCACATTCGATCATGGTAATTGTTTTCAAGCTGAGGTAATAGTTTTTCATCTTTTGTTATAAGTTATGGAGCTTGAGTTATGATTTTTTGAAGTCTGTCATGGTATTAGGCTTGAGTTATGCTTCATGCAGCTCGTGTTGCATATCGCTTGTCAAGCTATTAAAAGGATTTCTCTACCCACACCATACGATTGTTCAGATGTTTTATGCCTCATGGTTTGAATCGTGGAAGTGCGAGAGATTGTTAAGATGTTTTATGCCTCATGGTTTGCTTTGTGGAATAGAGAGATGTTTTATGCCTCATGGTTTGATTCATGGAAGCGAGAGAGAGGACATTCATGGAAGAGAGAGAGAGGACGACAGAATCTAACAGTAATGATACCACTTTCTTGCTTTTACAGCTTTCCAGCATTAGTGTTTACGCTGGTGGATACAGGTTGTTGGCATCGTCTTCCAATCCAGCAAAACTCCACAATTAATCCCTTTGCCATATGTTGGAGCAGCAATTCATCTTTGGCTTTTGGAGGCACTTTGCGGTTGTAGTGCGCCAGCCTTTGAAGATAATAATAGCTCTTGGTTACTCCACAATCACTAGAGCAGGCATGGACATACTTCAAAATATACGAGTAGACTATATATATATATATATATATATATATATATATATATGAGGAATCAAAATAAAGAAAAGCAAGGGCTATAGGGGATATTAATTATTAATTAATTAATTAAAGGCCGTCTGCAATGAAAGCTTGGAGGTCAACGAGGAGGCGAGAGGAGAGCTTGAGGGAGTTAAAGATGTGAATGGCGTGGATGGCCTTCTTGTAGTAGAGGAGGCAAACGGGCTGGCCGGCCTGCCTGAGGCCGCGGGTGTAGCGCATCTGCTAGTCCTTCAGGACGTCAAACTCGGCAATCACCACCAGTGACGGCAGGAGGCCCCGCACGACTGCCAGGATCGGGGTCCGCGGCCCCACGACGTTGCACAGTGGGTGGTCCCCCGCGGCCCCACCACGTTGCATGCCGAGTGGTCGCGATCCTGTATCCAGGAATAGCATGCATGCTTTTTTCATGAATCGCTAATTTGAGAGGAAAGACGGGCAACCAGTACTCTAAGAGAAAAGAACGGGCAAGCCATTGAGTAATAGTGGGACGAAAGCGCTATATTTGGACGATGGGAGGAATCTCCTTGTCAAGCGATAATATTATTATATCTAGGTTATTGTTAATTAGCTTCAGTATCAATAGCATCGACATTACGAAAAGAACCAACCATAGCAATGTCATGTCTTATGTTATTGATTCTTTGTCATGTCATTGTTTCATAAGTTTCATAGCTTATATTTCATATTTTTCATGTGGCTTCTTTTTCCGTAATAAATTTTTCATGTGGCTTCTTTTCACATAAATGAATAATTTTGCTACTATGATGATCTTGCAAATTAATCCATCCATGTGTTTTTGGATGTTGATATTTCCATTTATTCAATCAAGGTTTTATTCAATGCTTTGGGATGTTGATATTGCAATGCTTCATGCTGGTTATCCTCGTCCATTATTCAATCAATGTAAAATTCAATGCTTTTGGATGTTGATATTTCCATTTATTCAATCAATGTTATTCAATTACTATTTCATTCAATGCTTTGGTATGTTGGTATTACAATGCTTCATGATGCTTGCCCTCGTTCATTATTCCATTGATGCTTCATTCCCTACTTTTGGATGTTGGTATTGCCATGCTTCATGATGATCGTCCTCGTTCGTTATTCCATTGATGAGCGTCTATATTCTAGCTGATGATACCTTGTTTCGTTTATATTCTTTCCAGCTCACTACAACAAAAAGGCTCCATAGACGTGCTTGTAGACACAATATTTGAACTGTGATAAAAAATTTCGAGCGCGTTTATTACCACGTCTACTGTGCATCTACAGTTTCGTGTCTAAAAGCACGCTTATAGTCAGAGTTACACGCCCATATAGACTCGCATATTGACGTGCTACATAAATATATAATCATATTTATAAAAAAATGGATATATTCATATTGTGCGTCTATACGTGCATGTATCTACGCATCTAAAAAAGGGTTTACTCTGCAAGTTTTTTACGAGAATAGACGCGCATTTATCCTACAATTTAGACGCACAAAACAGAGGTATGAAAAAAAATAGAGAGCATGTGGCTTTGCAAAGCCACATGCTCTCTGTTTTTTTTCCCCCATCAACATGAAATTGTATGCTTAGGGAAAATAGAAAAAGATTATTTGGAAGATTTTTGTATTGAAAACAAAATAATTTATGTAGAGCATGAAATTTCATATATATAGATGAAACATTTTTATATGATGAGTTCTAGTGCTTGTGACCTCAAGCATGGTCATGGTCGCAAGCACTAGCTGAAAGTAATACATATAAAAAATGAAATTTACAAGACAAGTGGAGGCATGCATGCGTGGGGCTCCTCTACATCTCCTCAGAAGAGGCATCATCATCGCTACCACCATCGCTGCCTATGCCGCTGCCGTTGCCGCCACCGCTACTGCTATCCCCCCTTCATTATCCTCAACTGCATCAGGGTTCGCCTACACAAAGGATTAAGGTATATAAATACGATTACAAACAATAAATTAGAGTTACCTATACTTTTCATATAAAAAATAAAGCATGCCTCTTCTGCAGGTGGAATCCTCATGGCACAATTATATTGCTCCTTCGTGATGAGTCCCTCCTCGTAGAAATGCTGCCAAGTGGACGCCCGATTATGACCTCGATGGTAGCCTACCTCTCTAGGAGTAGGCATCCTACCAATGATATGATACTACAAAACAATTTGAACATACAACATATTAAAACAAAATACATAATGAAGTGAAACAAATTATAAAATTTAATTTTAAAAAAGAAATCAAAGAATACTTACAAACTCAGCCTCCCATGACTCCCTGCCACCCGATCCATAATGTGACGATCCCATGGTTGCCATCTGGATACTCGTGCCTCTGCATGCTGGCGACTTGTCATTTTCTCCACTGCTCTCTTCTTGGCCTCTTTCCACTCCTTGCGGTGGCAATTGGGTGGTTGGCCATATCCAGGGCGCCCCTGCTCTTATCTCCACAGTGACTCCTTGGCGTGCGTCATAAGGTGAGACCTCTTGTTATGAAGCACGTCTCTCGCCTTTGACCGTCCCTAATCATCTGAGAATTGTGAATTCTCGGGATTAGGGTACCTTCTATGTACTGCCCGCAGCACCTCTTGCCACAAACCATTTTTTTGGTGCTTGAAGGGAATCATGCAATCTTTGTACGTGGCATGTACGACACTCCTCAAGTAGGCTATCGCTTTCCTCCCCTCAGAGTCATGGAAGATACCACCAACATCAGTGACAGAGTAGTACATTTGTGGAGGCTCACCTCTCTCATTTCCTGGTGAGGGTGATCGAGAGCCACCTCCTAGGAAACCCCCACAAAGCCCTCGACCTCCTCGTCCTCCAACACGACTCTTCCTCCTCCCTCGACGGACACTACCCTCTACCTCAATCAATGCACGTGCTTTTGTAGATGCGCGTGCTTCAGCCGATCCATGTACCTCAGCTGATCCATGTGCATCAGCTGATCTATGTGTATGCATAGTGTGTGGAGTACCTGTTAGTAGAGGTGTGCCAAGGTTTGGTGTTTGTGCAGAAGTGCTAGGCAAAGATGTGATAGGTGTCCCAAACATCACACTGAAAACCTCCTCTCCAGTGGGAGGGTGACGAAGATAATTGGTCATCTCCCCCATGAATTGCTTCTTGTTTGGAAAATCTCCAAAAAAGCTATTAACACCTCTAGAAAACTCCGCTAAGGTGTTGTTCATGCGTTCCAACTCAGGATCAGTGCTGGAGGATCCAAGATTCCACATCTACACAAGAAAAATCATATTACCCTGTGCAGATAAAACATATTACATGCTGCGTCTATATTTGCATCTCTATGTGCGTCTGTCAGCGCGTCTATTTCCGCGTCTATACCTGTGTCTACACACTGTCATCTGGACGCGCTGACAGATGCACACAATCAAACCATTACTTTTCAAACTTGGTTTAAAAACGTGCAAAAAAACCTCCATAGATGACAAAATATAGCATGTAAAGAGAGAGAGAGAGAGACAAACAGACAGAGAAAGCAAACAAGATTGAGAGAGAGAAGAATAACTCACCTTCTTTGCTTGTTCCGACGGGTGGTGGCTAGGTTGCAAGCTCCTTGTCCTCCTTCTCCCTTCCCTTGGTAAGTTGCTTGAATCTTCTTCTCTTCCTTGCTGTTCGGCTCTTATTCTTTACTCTTTGGCTCTTCTTTCCTCCTGTCCTCTTTTTACTCTTATTTCCTTACCTCATTGTCTTCATGAAGTGATGGATAGACATGAGTAGTGATGTCGAGCTCGAATTGTAGAAAACACGCAAAAAACACAGGATGAAAGAAAGCCACAATTTTTTTAATTTTTTTTATATTTGCGTAGCGCATCTATAAGCGTGTGTAATTGTGAGTGTATATACGCAAATAATACCTATTACACGCGCTGACAGACACGCAGGAACAATTAAACTGATTAGATGCTAGCTTTTGGTTGTTTTTGGATCAACATGACATGACTTTCCTAGTCTTTCAATATCAAAATGTTTGCCTCCATGTTATAAGTATCAATGCATACATTTAGGGAATATGACATATATAGATTGTATGTGCATAGTGGTCCAACAAATCAAGCCTCTTTCTTATTTGCAGGCATTATATATTGTAGTTAAACTCTAACAATTTATATTGTGCAAAAAGGTGTCATTGATTTAAGCTAAGATCTTGATCTACATTGCTATTCATACAATTTTATTTATGTTGGGTTGGCCAATCTGCTTGATTAATGCAAGATATGCTTGATATGATGTTTTTGATTGAGAATACTGGTGAAATATATAGAAAATCTTGAGATAAGAGATGATACACTAGCAAATCAATTGACCTATGTAGTGACATATATAACAAAGCTTGAGGATAAGAGATAACACATTGGCAAGTCAATTGGCATATATGTGGTGACTTACTAGACCATCCCACTTGCAATTGCATGCAAGTATCAATAGGTGGATAAAGCACGAGTGGTTTTTAGTTAGAGAGAGATAATGCAATGAAGGTGTATATGAAAGAGATAGAGAAAGGCATATTATCCATCAATCAATCAAAGATATGTACATTATGTGATTTGATATAGTAATTAGAGTATCGTCATTTTTAGGATGCTCCATTGACTTTTGCAAGTTCCCATAACCTTGAAGTAGATAGCCAACCACACTGTCCATGGAAGGAAAACTTGACCTCATCAAATTAACCAAGTTAATTTACTTATACATTTCATAGATAAGAGATTTGTAGTTGGCTTGTTGGTATTGCAAAGTATCCTTACAGTGATCTATTTTAGTCACCAACAAGTGGACACACTGGCTAAAGATGATGAAAAGAGGACATGTGCACATTGGCTACATGTGGTCCACGTTATCTAAAATTATATGTGAGCTATAAGTGCACCTTGACATGATTGGAATAGGTTGCACATGCACAAGCCAACTGATTTATATCAATCTACTCATGCTATGAATTGGCATGCATGTCTTGCTTTTGCTTTGATTGTATTGATTGCGGTGTATATTCCTCGAGAATAATGAGAATCAAGGGACTACCCTAAAAAGTGAGGGTACTTCCTTGAATCACTGATTAAGCTTTGATCTATAAGTTTATGCATGGCTAGGTTAAGTGCACAACAAATGAGACATGTGAGTGTATTGATCAGTTCTCTCTCTCTCTCTCTCTCTCTCTCTCTATATATATATATATATTTATTTATTTATTTATTTATTTATTTATTTATTTTATTTTTATTTTTACAAATGCACAAGTCAACCTTTGATCTATAAGTTTTAGCCATGGCTAGGTTAAGTGCATAATAGATGCAACATGTGTATATATCAATCACTTCTCTGATAATTATGTCATATATACATCCAATCATCAATACTCTGAAAGAAATAAAGTTGGTAATGTATATCATGTCCTATACATGTATGCCCTATACATGTATATCATGTCGTATATACATGTATATCATGTCCTTATGATCCAGGTGTAATTATGTCGTATATACATCTAATCATGCCCTATCCAATCACATTTGTATAGGGCATGGTTGGATGTATATAGGGCATGAAATCACACATATATAATTAGCTTTGAATGATTGGATGATATACATGTATGCCCTATACATGTATATCATGTCCTTATGATCCAGGTGTAATTATGTCGTATATACATCCAATCATGCCCTATCCAATCACATTTGTATAGGGCATGATTGGATGTATATAGGGCATGAAATCACACATATATAATTAGCTTTGAATGATTGGATGTATATTTGTAATACTCAGAAAGAAGTAAAGTTGGTAATGTATTCAAACAAATACTAGCTGTTAAGAGGTTTGGTCATACTCAGGGACTTTATGAGAAATGAAAAATATGTGCGTTTATTTTTGCATCTTTAGCCGCATTTATAAATGCGGATATATAGACGCGTTCTGTATACTAGCGTGAATAGACGACCTGATACACGTGCTTATAAACGCACCCGCTTTTTCGCATGTACAGTGCACGTCTATAGGGCCTTTCTCTTGTAGTGGCTGATGAGGGTCTATATGTCAAGATTGTGGGAGAGAAGGAAGGAGTCTCGCTTGAAGCTTTCTTGCTTGCACAATGGGGGAAGACACACAAGGGTGGAGGCTGAAAACAGTTTTCCTCTTCTTAGTTGTGTAAGCCAAAAGAACTCAAGTACAAAGAAATAGAAGAACCCTCTATATGGGTCTCAAACCAAACTCAACTAACTAAGGTGGCATACTAACTGAGCCACGAACTAGAGTAGATAAGGATAGCTATCATGTAGCTATTATTCAGGGGCGGTGTACCAACCGCATCTGCAACTGACAAGTCGGTGACATAAATAGACAACGGTCACCCTGGTGTATCACGAGTGGAGCTCGATATCTCAACACTCCCCCTCGAGCTCAATCCCAATTCCTGCACGCCAAGCAGGTCTCTGAACTTGCGCATCTTCTCTGCGCCCAATGCCTTCGTGAATATGTCAGCTACCTGATCCTCTGTGCTGGCATAAACTAGATCAATAAGACCTAGTAAAACCCCCTCTCGCACATAGTGATAATGCACCTCAATGTGCTTTGTTCTAGCATGATAGACTGGGTTATTTGCCAAGTGTATACTACTCATGTTGTCACAATAAATGACAACTGGTCCATCTATAGACTGATGCATATCATAAAGTAGCTTATACAACCAAGCTACCTCACATGCAGCCATTGCTGCACCCCTGTACTCAGCCTCTGTGCTCGACAAGGCAACTGTAGGCTGTTTCTTGCTGCTCCAAGTGATTGCAGCACTCCCAAAAGAGAACACATATCCACTGGTAGATCGTCTATCAGAAATACTACCAGCCCAATCAGCATCAGTATATCCATGCAACTGTATCTGAACCCCAGTCTCATAAAATAGTCCATACTGCAATGTGGACTTCACATACCTGAGTATGCGTCTAGCCGCATCCAAATGTGGTTTCCTTGGAGCTTGCATAAACTGACTTACCAATCCAACAGCATAGCTCAAATCTAGCCTGGTAATAGTCATATAAATCAAACTTCCTACTATGCGTCTGTACATAGTAGGGTCTTCTAGAAGCTCACCTGCATCTGTGCTCAGCTTCACATTTTGCTCCAAAGGAACTGAAATAGGCTTACAGCCTGTCATCCCATATTTGGACAGCATGTCCAATCCATACTGCCTCTGCAAGAGCTGTATCCCACTTGGTGATCTAATCACCTCAATGCCCAAGAAATAACGCAGCTCTCCCAAATCCTTCATCTCAAACTTCTGCTTCAATAGCATTTTCACATGAAGGATATCTTCATCACTGTCACCTGTCATAATCAAATCATCAACATAAATGACAAGTAGCATAATACCTTTCTCTGTTTTTCTCACATAAAGTGAGAAATCTGCCTTGGAAATCTGAAAGCCAATAGTGACAAGATACTCTCCTATCTTGTCAGACCATGCTCTAGGTGCTTGCTTCAAGCCATACAAGGCTTTCTTCAACCTGCAAACAAACTCAGGATGAACAGCATGCACATAACCTGGTGGCTGCTCCATATAGACCTCTTCTTGCAAATCACCATGCAAGAAGGCATTCTTTACATCCATCTGATGTAAAGACCATCCCTTTGATGCAGCCATAGCAATGACTGCTCTTACAGTTGCCATCCTTGCAACCGGACTGAATGTTTCTTCATAGTCAATGCCATATGTTTGTGCATACCCCTTGACTACTAATCTTGCCTTGTATCTGTTCACAGAACCATCTGCATTGTGCTTCACCTTATAAACCCACTTACAGCCAATTGCATTTTTACCTTTAGGCAAAGGTACCAATTCCCATGTAGCATTTGCTTCCAAGGCATCCATTTCTTCATCCATGGCTTTCTCCCATTTTTCTTTTCCCATGGCTTGCTCAAAAGAAGTGGGTTCTGGTTCCTGTATCACTTTGACCATATATGCATAGTGAATGGCTGTAAATCCATCATATTTCAGCCTATCCACAGGATACCTAGCTCTCGTAGACCTGCGCAAAGTAGGTTCACTCCCAGGTGCTCTCAAAACATCCCTGGTCTTCCTTACTCCAAGTGTAACAATAGAAGGAATACCCAACTCATCATCAATGCTTTGTTCTGAGCCACTGGATTCACCATCCACATAAGAGTGACCTGCATTCACATCAAACATGGGTTGATCAACCTTCTCTTTTCCTTTTCGTGATACATGCATACCACTATCTGCATTACTTTGAGAAGATTCTCCTGATCTTAATCTGCCTGCCCATGGCGAAGAATGTGAACCACTGCTAGAGGACGCTCCAGGTCCACTAATATTTTGTGATTGCTGCTGTGAATTTTGTGCAGCATTACCATTTTGTGCATCTACATCATCAATCACATTTACTGGTTTATACCAGCTACTCATCTCATCAAAAACAACATCTCTGCTCACTGTAAACTTACGAGTAGAAGGGTTATAGCATCTATACCCTTTTTGCTGCAGAGAATAACCAATAAAGATGCACTTCTCAGCTTTTGGATCCAACTTGGATCTCAGCTCATCTGGCACATGTACATAGGCAATGCAACCAAAAATTTTCAAATGAGAAATATCTGGTTTCCTACCAGTATACCTCTCCTCTGGAGTCATTCCATGTATTGCTGCAGTGGGAGTCCTATTCATTATGTAGACTGCTGTAGCAACTGCTTCAGCCCAATAAAAATCTAGCAAGTCTTTTTCATTGAGCATGGCACGAGATACCTCTCCAATATGCCTGTTTTTCCTTTCTGCAATTCCATTTTGTTGTGGGGTATAACTGCATGAATATTGCTGCTTTATGCCATGCTCCTACAATAACTTTGCAAACTCATTTGAGAGGTACTCTCCCCCTCCATCTGACCTTAGGCATTTTATTTACAGACCTGTTTCTTTTTCAGCCATAGCTTTAAGGGTTTTGAAATGCCCAAAAACTTCACTTTTCTTTTTCATAAAATACACCCAAACTTTTCTGCTATAGTCATCAATAAAAGTGACAAAATAATGACAGCCTCCAAGAGATGCAGCTTTAGTAGTCCACACATCAGAGTGGATTAATTCCAATGGCTTTTCACTCTCTTGAACATGTCTAGGAAATGGTTTCCTTGCCTGTTTTCCAAACTGACAGGCTTCACATACCTTATGCATTTCTGCAACCTTGAATTTCGGCAAACCTGCAACAATATTTTGGGCCTGCATTGATTTAAGTCACTGTATATTAACATGACCAATGCGTTTATGCCAGATATCAATATCTGCAACTACACCGGTCCCATGTGCAAACATTGCTGCACTCAATTCAGACATGTCTGCATCCAATGTAAACATTCTGCCCTTCTTCTTTCCTTTTGCTATCAAGCGACCTTTATTTTTCATATCCTCAACAAAGCATCCATGAGGATTAAATCTGACATGCAAGCCCTGTTCAACCATTTGACCAACAGAAACCAGATTCTTGGTGATATTCGGGACATGAAATACATCGGACAGGTATTTCTTTTTCCCATCCTGCATAGACAAGGGAATTTTTCCAATCTGCACAATAGGATGTGCAGTATCATCACCAGTCTCCACAAATCCTGGTTTTTCCATTTTCCTTGCATCCTCCATCCATTCTGCATGACCTGTCATGTGGTTTGATGCACCTGAGTCAACATACCATACATCATTGCTTTCTTCTGCACTTGTCACAGAATTGTTCATGTGCTGCACCATAAACAAGTGCTCATTTCTGTCATCACCCTGTCTACTAGAAGATGCATAATTCCCTTGTTGCAGTTTTCCATTCATGATGTCATTCTGCTTTTTATAGCAGTCTTTAGCCATATGACCCATTTTACCACAGTAGTAGCATTCAACATTACTGTTTGCATTTTGGCCTCTTTGCCATCCACCACGACCTCTTTGGCTCCCCCTGCCTCTAGAGTTACCACGTCCTCCTCCATAGGACTGGTTTTCTTGAGTCTGCTGCATATTCTGATTTCTGCCACAGCCTCCAAATCGGCCTCCTCTACCTCTGCCTCTACCTCTTCCAGCATTTGAGTAGAAGACAGCTTCTTTTAAAGTTCCTCCTGAAGAAGATGCACCACCATTTCTCTATTCCTCAGAAATTAGAAGAGCAATCAACTCCTCAAAATCAGGAAATCTTTCACGAACTGAAATGGATGTCCGAAATTGTGCATAATCCTTTCCTAGACCATTCAAGGTCACAGAAACTAAATCATCATCTTCCACTGGCGACCCAATGGAAGCAAGTGCATCTGCAATCTTCTTCACCTTCATGTGGTAGTCATTGATGCTCATATTTTCTCTTTGCACATTGTGCAACTCTTGCTTGAGCTGCATTTTCCTGGCTTGCGTATTTGTGCTATACATCTTTGACAGAGTATCCCATGCCTCCTTTGGCATACTTGCATCCTGAATATGCACAATCATAGAGTCTGAAATACTGATAGACAGCCAGTACATAACTTTCCTGGCTCTCTCATGCCATGCTTTGAATGCCTGCATTTGCTGTTGATTGGGAACATCAGGAAGAACTGGTTCTTCTTCATTTCCTGCAACAAATTCCCAATATCCTTTTCCCATAAGGAAATTCGTCATTCTAAACTTCCATGCCTGGAAGTTGTTCTTGTCAAGCTTTTCAGTGACAATCTGTGAAAGAGAATCAGACGCCATTACAGAATACTGCAAGAAATTCTGTCTCTGCAAAAAAACACAGCTTCACCCTCACAAGGGCAAATCTGCAAAACTGGCGAAAGTGGTATTTGACCACAAGTCACTTCCTAGTGACGGTTTTGCATAAACAAGAACCAAGGATGATTCTGAAACTCCCAATGTCTCTGCGCACAAGCATACGATGCAATTTCTACAGTAACTTTTCACCGACCTGTAGAACAGTGGCTAACCAGCATAAAACTGAGCCTTTTCCTGAGTGCGTGCAGAAAACTTCCGCCTCCAAAACAGGCCCCGAAATGGCCTCAAATCAAAAAAACAGGGTCGCCAGGAGCTAAAGCTTTCCCCCGCAGCATATACTGTCCTCTTACTTCACCGCGAAGGGCGTCTCAACCTGAGACAATCCACTCCTGCAATTTTCGGCTGTGCTACCTGTAGAGATCTGCTCCCAAAACAGAAAATGAAAGCAACACTGCTCCTCTTACCAGAACACCGCGAGCTTGGCTTGCTTTCTTGAGCTCCTTACCACGAACAAGGCTCTGATACCATGTCAAGATTGTGGGAGAGAAGGAAGGAGTCTCGCTTGAAGCTTTCTTGCTTGCACAATGGGGGAAGACACACAAGGGTGGAGGCTGAAAACAGTTTTCCTCTTCTTAGTTGTATAAGCCAAAAGAACTCAAGTACAAAGAAATAGAAGAACCCTCTATATGGGTCTCAAACCAAACTCAACTAACTAAGGTGGCATACTAACTGAGCCACGAACTAGAGTAGATAAGGATAGCTATCATGTAGCTATTATTCAGGGGCGGTGTACCAACCGCATCTGCAACTGACAAGTCGGTGACATAAATAGACAACGGTCACCCTGGTGTATCACGAGTGGAGCTCGATATCTCAACACTATATTCCAGCTGATGACACATTTGTTTATATTCTTTCCAGCTGATGAGGGTCTATATTCTAGCTGATGACACATTCTTTCGTTTATATTCTTTCCTAATGAGCATCTAAATTCCAGTTGATGACACATTATTTCGTTTATATTCTTTCCAGCTGGTGAGTGTCTATATTCATGTTGATGACAAATTATTTTATTTATATTCTGTTCATGGGGCCCCACATGTGTTATGTTGTCTATAGAGCGGCGTCGCGAACCGTCTCTAAAGACCTTGTGTTGGAACCATCTCTATAGACCTTGTGTTGTTCTAATGTCACTATAATGTTTTTCTTTAAGTTTTGATGTGACAGATATACTGCCTACATCCCAAGTTCAGTTGAAGGAATTTCTTGGAGATTTTATCTTTTGCAGTGATGTGGCTTATCCTTATTTTACATGTTGTATATTTAGTAGTGATAAAGCTCTTTTGATACCTCTGAATAGGCTATTGTAATTCAGGAGTGATGTAGCTTTTTCTCCGTTGATGTTGTAATTCATGAGTGATGTAGTTCCTTTGATGCCTATGAATAGGCTCTTGTAAGTTCAACTTTGTAATTTTATATTTTGAATATTAATATAACTGTAGGCCTATATAGAGCTGTGGGTTTTTCCCTTGAGCCCCCAAGGGTTTTTTCATCCATAGTAAGGGACCTTTATTTGAGCGGGGGATGTTAGCTATATATAGTTTGTCTATATATAGCGCCCTAGGTCCCCTCTATATATTCCTATCATGTGTGCTCAGTTGACACACTTTTAGGGTTCCACTTCCCGTGTCTCATATCTCTCTTATCTCCTCTCTTCCTTTCGTCTCTCGTCTTCCTCGCAGTTTCCAACGACTTCTGTGCTACTAGTCGCCTATATTTGATTATGGAACGATCGCTAAATGCTATGCATAAAGAGAAAAATCAAAATTTGTATCTTTTCAACAATTAGATCGTCGCACAAACTTCATCCCCCCTCACCATTTAGGTGTTGCTACAGTGCATAGGTGTAAATGATTGTTTTGTATCATTTTTGTGTGTAAAAATCAATAAACACGTATTATAACATAAAGGACAAGGCCAAACCATGGCTTAACCTCATCCTTAACTTCGCCAAACATTCACGCACATAAATCTTATTTTTTCATATTTTTTAGCGCGAAAAATCTAATTTTTCCTATTTTTTGCTATTTTTTCCTATTTATTACTCATGGAGAATAGGTATTTTCTGATTTATTTGTATTAGCTTATTATTTTGACTGAAACTTAACATTTTCTCTGATCTTATCCCATTTCCACTCCTTTTTCCCAACTCAAAATTAAAAAAACCACTAATTTTCATTAAAAATGACATTAGCCAAAGCATGGAGAGGACGGATTGGAGAATGGCCGAGAATTCTACCATTTTCTTTGTGGGCTGATTGTATGACTCACAGTGTTACCATAGGATATATGCCCGCAGAGTTGATGTATGGCCAGAAACCGGTTATGCCGACTAAGACTTGTGCTTTGACTTGGTCAGTTTTACCTTGGCAAGAGGATTTGACAAGAGAGGAGCTCTTAGCTCTTCGGATCCGGCAGTTGGAGAGAAGACCAGAGGATATTCAACTAGCTATTGATAGGTTGAAGGTTGCTAGATTTAGAAATAAGGACAGGTACTGCACTTCAAAAGATGATGAAAAGATGGTTTGGGCCATACATAATCAGACATGTCTTTGACAATGCAACATTTGAGCTGACAGAATTGGATGGGACAGTGCTTAGAGTGCCCATTGCAGGAAAAAGAATCAAGATTTTCAAGAAAAGAGATGAGGAGGATTATGCATTGGAAGAATTTGCAAGAGAAGAGCAACGAGAAGAAGTTCCAGTAGAAGAGACAGATGATGTGGATGATGTGTCAGATAACCTTGCAGGTATAACCGAAGTAGAAGACAAAGAGATTGACTTGTTTGTGGATCTGGATGACAATGATCATGGGTAGTTGGCCCATCCGGAGGATGCGCAGGATCAGAGGGGGTGGATGTCGTACTGTTGCGCATCCAAAGTGTGAACATCCACCGAAAGTTTGTGTGTGTGTCATTTGTGTTTCGTGCATTAACCTAGCCTCTTTATTTTCCATGAATGTCTTAACCCATGCATTAGTTGTAATGTGTGTCTTGCGTGTTTTTCTGCGTATAATCCTTATCTTGTAGTTTGTTTCCTCGAAAAAAGTGTTTCTGTCTCCATTTTAAACTTGTGTGTGTGTCTAGACCTCTTCATTCCATTGTAAAAAACATTGATTGCGTGCATTTATCTTTGTGTGTGTGTGAACGAATGCTTGTGTATGTGTGTGCACATTTTTTAAAAAAACATTAAAAATCGATGCCAAGGAAGATTGTTGAAGCTGTCAAAGCAGTACAAGAAATCCCGGATCTAAGATAAGAAGAAATACAAGAAGCCGAGAGTTAAAATCGAGCTTGAGAAGCCTTGAAGGTGTGAAAGGCCACTTACTAAAATGAGTTCAAGTATGAAGGTATGAAAAGAGATAACCTAATCATTACCAATTATTAACTAAGAAGCTTCTTAGAAGGATACAGAAAGCTTCTGCTTTGATTGAAAAGCATTTTTCTCCATGAATAAACGTCGAACCAAGGCCGAAAATTTCTCAATGATGGAGGCAGTGATGGAGACAACGATGCAGGCGCAATGCAGGATAATAAAAAAGCATAAGCTACTTACAAGCTTTGTATAATAAGCTTCCAGATTTTCGGTACAAACTGCAAAAGGATATTGCAGATCTATAAGCTTTTGAAGCTTTGTGATAGAAATGGCTTTTAGAAAAGCACCTTCAATATCAGACAAATCAGATTTTTTTTGAAAGGGCACGTTTTTTGGCTAGAACGGCCACAGTAGATAATGCAAAGCAGAGAGCAATGCTTTAAAAGCTAAGTGCTCATAAACACAATGGACTGATTATAAGCAAAAATGGAGTCTTCTGAAAGCAAAAGCAGAACAAAGAGAATCACAGAGCTGAAAACACGTGTTGAAAAGCAAAAAGCAAGGCAAAAAGCGTGGAAAAGCTTGAGTTTATGATCTCTCAAGAGCAGGACAGATTAAGGACCAACATAATCTATAAATATGGACAAGGTATGACAGTCCAAACTGTGGGCACCATTTAGAGTAATTCTTGAGCTTGAGATATGATCTTGAGAGTTGAATTTTCAACTTGAGATCGGGCGGCCTAAACCTCGTGGGCTGTTTGGATTCGATTTCATCTTGTATTTTGTAAACATCTTGGTAGTAATACAATTGTTACTTGGCATCATATTCATCTTGATTATTTGCTTTGCTTGATCTTCCATCTTGGAATTTCTCAAGGACCTTTGTGGTCGCGACATTTCTTTCGAAAACCCTTCTACAACGCTTTTTTCAACAACGGAGGAAAATTTCTTTATGAACATTTTCGTCACTTTTACCGTCGCTATAAGACCTATATCTTGTAGTGAATGGCCATGAAAGAGTGTCACTGGGTCTTCAACATTGAAAAATATACGTCCTAATGAGCAAATTTATGAGAAAAATGTAGATTTTACCATTTTATGATGATCAATTGTTGTTTGAAATGGTTAGTAATGATTACATTTGATTGCCCATACTTTGTTTGATTAGTCATGTTGAAAGAATCATGAAAAATTAGTCGTATGCTAATTGTATGCAAAACCAGATAGTAGGCTGTTTAAAGAAAAATATGCAATTTTTGGGTTTTCGATGTGCATTTGTTGTTCTATGGAATGAAATATGCTAAGAAAATCATTTCCTATAACAGTAATCAGTCTACACCTAAAACTTAGTAATTATATGTAATTTTCTTTAAATAAATAGAGAAAAATAAAGAAATTTAGGTTTTTTCGTATCATAAAAATAGAAAAAAGAAGATTGATGTTTGTGGACACATGATAGAGCTACAACATGAGTTTTAGACTTAGTTCAGCCCTATCTCTTTGTTAGATTGAGTTTTTATTACTTTTAATTTTAAAAAAACATAAAAACCATGCCTTACTCCCTATCAATGCATGCAAAATTTTAAATGGTAGGGAGTAGGGGGTTGTTGAGTGGTTAAAGTAAATTAAATATTGATGTTTCATGGTGCATATCATATAGGGTTTGTGGTTGTTTAAAATTTAAAAAAGGGACTAGTAGCACGCGAAAGGTTGGTGCTAGCCCTCAGCAATGAAGCACTGTTGAAGTAGAAGAAAGTCATGAAAAGAATTGTCTTCGCACTTTCACATTGTTGATTTTCAATGACCATTCGTTTGAGTACGATGCCCATATTCACACTTGTATTGATGCACCACATGGTATCATATCCTAGACGCATAGCACCTATTTGTATGAGTAATGACCGATGTTGAGAGTGTGAGGTATCCCAAGCCATCTAGCTAGATATTGAGTTCCTTGGGGGTTATTTGGTGAGGTTTATCTATCATCTCCTAGATCCTTTAGTTGAAAGAGTGGACTTTTTTTCAAATGTGTTTTATTTTCATGGTGCATCTTGGGGCCAATCTTCGAGGTGTAGGAGAGCCATAGTGCAGCCGCGATGGTCAATCGAGGGGTACTCCCTATGTGTGTGATACATGGTGTATAATAGCAGTATGTTTAGGGACTCCCTTTTGAGGAGTGGGGAAAGAAGCATTCGTTAGACCACAAAAATGTACAAACACAAAGTCCTTATACGCTCCCGGTGGCAAGGCCATGTGAGGTGGTTTTAGGTGAGTAGTAGAGGCTTGGCTAATGCCTTAGAGCTAGTGTCTGGCCCATTTTAGGTCCCAACATAAGTCCATCATCCACAAATTTTTTTCTCTAGCATGAATGTTAAATGATTGATTAAGTCAACTTCTCAGAGTGGATATAACATCATGAAATTATGTTACATCTAGAGAAGCCTCACTCCTTCAATGACTCCAAACCCCAACTAGTTGAATAAGCATTGCCATCAACCAGGTTTTGTCTGCACAGAGTTAGTATAGAATTATAAATGCCAATGCCATGAGTAGATGAGGCATTGCATAACATATATCATGCATAAGCTAGGCTAGGTATATGTATAGGCTAGGCTACCCATGGGAATAGGCTAGGTATAAACCATGCATAGGCTAGGCATGGCATATGGAAGCATAGGTCTATGACTAGCTATACCTAGCCAATACACACATCTATCTAGCTCGGGTCTAGCCTACACATATACTTAGCATACACTTATTATCGCATAGACATAGGCCTAGGCCATCCTATTCCTAGACTAGACTATGCATAGCCTAAACCTTGACCAGGACATGCCAAGTATATCCTATACCTATGACTAGACTAGTCTATGCATATGCATGGCTTATGTCTAGCCTAGGGCATGGCCTATAGCCTATTCCTAGCCTACACTTAGACCCACCAATGTATACATATGCTTAGCATACACTTATGTCTAACATAAACATGAAGTAGACATAAGGGTAAAGCTAGCCTATTCTTTACCTGTGCTTATGTTGTGCCTAGGTTGGGAATTGTAGTGCCTATGCCATACACATGCATATGCAAGCCTATGCACATGCCATGTGTATATGTATGCATATGTATATGTGTATGCTAGCTTATACATATGCCATGTCTATGCATATGCGTATGTTTATATATGCACATATGAATATGTGTGCACATATGCATATGCATATGCCATGCGTATATATATGTATCTATGTTTGTATATGACATGTGGATGCCACACATGTGCTAATACATTTGCATATACTTATGCATTTAGAGACCATCAGATGTAGGAAAGGGTAAAATAGGTCCCATAAAACAAGAAGCCTTGCTTGAATAGAAAGTAACAAACAATAAGAAAAGGGCACAAAAAGGCTTGACTCTATTATAAATGCTAATGACTTTGCATCCCAGTGGGTGGCCAAAACCATAAAGAAGGGTTGCATGTGGATTCTGTAGAAATTACATGACACATCAGACAAAATCTAAGCAAGGAGTAGAGAGTACACAATAAATATGAGAAGAATATTAATTTCTTTAATTTCAAATCAATTGAATTAAAAATGGTTCTGTCCACCCATGCACTTCCACTATGAAGCTTAGATGGCGCTCCAGACATATGATGGGTGAAAAACTCTTACAAGGTGAAAGATAGATTGATGGGCTAGGCTCGAGGAAGTTACTATATGTATATTCTCTACATCACATGTGTTCAAGGTTTATTTATAAATATCCTTATGTGTGAATTATTCCTAAATAAAACATAACCCTTTTCTATTCAATTTATAAATAACCCCTTTATATTATACCCTTTTGTATGTAAAAATGTATGAAAATGGTATTTTAAAATATCTTATCTTGAAACCATATGATGCACACATGTATTCATTAGTAACTTACTTGAGGGGACGGCCAAGGATGCTACCACTAGACCCCCACTAGGGAGGCTCCTAACCCCCCTAAGACCCCCAACTAGGGGCCACTTCCATGGTGCCCAGGTCCCAAAATAGGGGTCCTTCATAACTCCCACATCTAGCATAACTACTCTATCTAACCTAAAGGTTAGATCCACAAAGGTCACGTTTTTGTGATCCAATCACTTAGACCTCATCTAACATACAAGTGAGGATCCAACCAACCATGTTGACACATGAATTCTCCTCATAATGGAGGACTAACAACTGAGAGCACCATGGATCTGCACTGGCGGCACCTTATGAGGGTGGGGCATTGAGCATATCTAATACCTACCCCCCCCCCCCCAATGTCCACCCACAAGTGAACTACATCCTCGGTACAACATTGAGTCTCTTAAGATGACTTCAGAGGAGATCCTTCATAAGATCTTGGTAAAGATATTAGCTCCATTCTTCATCATTGGATAGTAGACTAGCTTACTATCCCATCCTCAATCAAGTCAAACATATAATAAAACTACATCTCAATGTGTTTGGTGTATGATGCATTAAAAATTGGATTTTTGGTAATAGCAATGTAACTCTGATTGTCACATCTTAGCATTGTGGAATCTTCATCCTATACTCCCATATACCCTAAGATCCTCCTTAACCATACTACTTTATATGCAAGAGAACAAGCTATCTTGTACTCTACTTCGACAAAAGACAATGCCATAGTTAGTTGCTTCTTACTTATCCAAGAGAATATTCTTGAATATAAAGAGAAACAAGATCTAGGTACTAATTTCATAGAATCATTGTTACTTGCCCAATCTGAGTTGTCATAGTTTCCCATAAGAGAACTTTCAAAACCATATGATGTGATACCATAATCAAGAGTTTCCTTGAAGTATTTGAGCACTCACATCTTAGCTCTCCAATGACTTTCTCGGAGTTTGTTAGAGAATCTACTCAAAACACCAACAATAAAACTAATATCTGGCCAAGTGTTACACAAGTAGATGAGGCTACCAACAAACCTCCTATACCTCCCAATGATCCTAGTACAGATGTATCCTCAATGGATAACTTCACATTGACATCCATAGGTATAGATATCTACTTACACTCAGTCATGCCAAAGGCTTTTAAGATCTCCCATGCATACTTCTTTTGAGAGATGAAGATTTTTCCCAAGCTCTTACTAGACTTCAATCCCCAAACAATAGTGCAACAAGCCCAAGTCTATCATTGTAGAGCCTAAAGCCTTTCAAGTCTAGTAAATCATATCTTCATAGTCACTTGTAATAAGAAGGCCATCCCTCAAGGAAGTTACTATATGTATATCCTCTACATCACGTGCATTCAAGGTCTATTTATAAATATCCTTATCTATGATTTTTTTTAAATAAAACATAGCAATGTTTTATTCAATCTGTAAATAACCCCTTTATATTGCATCATTCTATATATAAAAAATGTATAAAAATAGTATGTTAAAAATACCTTATTTTGAACCCACGCGATGCACACATATATTCATGAGTAACTTACCCGAGGGCCATCCATATATAGGACTATCACTACAGTTTTTTCACTGTCCTTGTAAACATACAAGCTAGCATTTGAGATATATCTTTTGAAATTCAAGCCTAAAAAGAATTTGTCTATCCACTGGTACCATGGTTTAGGGGCTTATTTTAGCCATACAATACCTTCTTCAGCTTACAAGCTTTGTTCTCAAAATGGGGAGCCTCAAATCCCTGTGGCTAAGCCATGTATAGCTCCTCCTTGGGTTCTCCATTCAAGAATGCTGATTTAACATCCATTTGGTAAACTTGCCACTTTTTTTATGATCAACCACTGCAAGTACTCTATGAATAGTGGTCATTCTAGTAGTTGGAGCAAATGATTCTTGAAAATCAAATCCTTCAATCCATGAAAATCCATGTGCAACTAATCTCACTTTGTACATTTCCAAGCTACCATCATCCTTGTAATTTATCTTTCAGACCCACTTGGTGCTAATAATCTTTCTCTTTTCTGGCCAATCCATTCACTCCCAATTATCATTCTTCATTATGATGTCATATCCAGCTTGCATAGTTGCTTTTCATGCTAGATCGGCAACAAGTGCTTCTTCTAAGTCTACTAGCTCCTTAACTTCTCTCATAATCTCAGCCACCCATCAAGGCCATATTGACTATGTGAGTAGAAGTCTTTCTTTGTTCCTCTATTCTCAGAGAAATCCTTGGTCCATTGGCCTTGTTTTTAACTATGGTAGGCATAGGATTATTGTGATTATAGAGTTGCCTTGCCCATCGCCGCAATGGATTTTCTGGTGGTGGCATAATTGCAGGTTAGTGAATTTTTTCTTCATCATCCAAAGATGATGTTTCCTCCTCCTTGATGGTGGAGACACCTCTTGGGATAGATTCATAGTGGACTACTTCATAGGATGATAAAGTGGAAGAACTTATATTCTCCTCTTCCACTATATGTGGTTGCTCCTTGAACACCACATCACATCTCACTATAACCTTCTTTGCATCTTGGACATACAATTTCTAAGCCTTTTGCTCATCAATATAACCCAAGAAGATACATTTTATGCTTTTTGTATTTAACTTTTTTCTCTTATCCTTTGGAACATGTGCATAACATTTATAGCTTGGGGAAGTTACTATATGTATATCCTCTACATCATGTGCGTTCAAGGCCTATTTATAAATATCCTTATCTATGTGAAACTTTCATGAATAAAACATAACTATTTTCTATTCAATCTATAAATAATCCCTTTATACTATACCCTTTTTTATGTAAAAAATGTATAAAATTTGTATTTAAAAAATACCTTATTTTGAACCCACATGATGCACACATATATTCATGAGTAACTTACCCAAGATTCACATCCAAAAGTTCTAAAATGTGAGACAGAGAGTTTCTTACTAGAATAGTCCTCATGATAAGTTTTTCCCTAAAGAGCCTTTGTATGTCTCCGATTGAGAAAGTAGATTGTAGTATTAACAGCAATACCTTGCCATTTCCCTAAAGAGCCCTTGTATAACTCTAATTGAGAATGCAAATTATAGTATTAATAGCTTCTGCTCAAAACTAGTCAAGTAATCCCTTGCTCTTAAACATGCACCTTGCCATTTCCACAATGGTTTGATTTTAGTCTTCAACAATGCCATTTTGTTGAGGTGTATGAGGTGTCATCGATTGACACTTAATCCCTTTGCTCTTGCAAAAGTCTTCAAACTCCTTTGAGTTGAACTCACCACCACCATTTATTCTAAACTTTTTCACACTTTATTGTGTTTCATTCTCAATAAGTTTTAGCCATTCTTTAACCAAAAGCTTGAACCTTATAAAAAATAAAGTTTCTACTCTAGTTGTCAATGATCAACATAAAATAGGAAGATTTTCCTTTGTGTAGGCATTTTACTCCACAAGTCAGCATGCATCAACTCTAGAGGAGCATTTGCTCTATTCTTGCTTTCTTGTGGAAATGCCTTTCTCTGTTGTTTATCCATCATATAAGCTTCACATGGTTCTATCATTTCAGTTTTACTACACATAGATGAGAAACTATACCTTACTTATACATCTCCTTTAACATAGACTAAATATCTCATGACAAAGTTTACTTGTGCCCACACCAGAAATGGCTATAAGAGTACTTAGCCCATACAAGTTGTTCCTTCTTTTCCCTTTGCTGACACTTTGCCAATATTGTTGATGTTTTTTGCATTTTTCTTAGTGAATCTCACGTCATGGCCAAGATTAGTTATAAAACCAATTAATATAGTAGGTTTCTCTTAATCTCTGGAATACATAACACATTTAGTTCACCATTTGCACTAACAAAAGAAATAATACCTATGCCCTCAATAGGGTATTTTACATCATTCCCAACTATCACAGTGATGGATTATTGCAGAGACTTTTTAAGACTATATAGACCTTTCTCATTGGTCATGTGATAAAAGACGCACTATCCAATATCCATGAGTCAGTGGTAGATATTTCTTACATTGAGGAACACACTTCCTCAATGGTCACCATGAATAACTCTAACCTTGATTCAACCATGTTGATTGTCTCCTTTCCTTTAGATTTTGTGGTGGCTTTCTTTTCATCTTCCTTCTTGATATACCAATTTGCAATTGCATGCCTTTTCTTCTTGTAGTAGAAATACTATCCTTAAAACTTTTTATTACCACCCTTCTTCTTCTTATCACCACTGGTAGAGGAACTACCTTTGCCTTTCACATTGGTGGAGAATGCAGTATATTCACTACTGCTACCTTCTCAAGCTTTATGCGGGAAATCCTCCATTAGTAGTGCATAAAATTCCTTAAATGTCAAAGCTTGGGGTCTCACTTGAATGTCTAGGGTAGTTACTAATCCATCAAAATTTGGTGGATAAATCTGAAGACACCTCCAAGCTAGCTTCTCACTAGTCTTTTATATTCCAACGCCAACTATTTGGTTGCACAGATTCTTGATCCGAGTGATAAATGCTTTACTTGCCTCTCCTTCCAACATACTTCTCTCTTACTATTTGATTCTCCAAGTTCTAAATCCTTGTATCATTTCATGTTTTGTACTAATTTATTAGTACGTTCCAAGCATTTGATTGGTTGCATGCTGAATCAAGGTCAAAACATTGTGAGAATAGCTTATAACTAAGGGACATAATGCATCCGCGTTTCTTTGTTTCCAAGCTTGTAGAATATCTACATGTGGGAAAATCATAACACTTGATTTTGATAGGTCGGATTTGGTTCTAGGTCAATCCTAAGCAATAACTCAAGATGCTCATAGGAATCAAAGATAGTTGTGCTTTTAAACACATAGTGTAGTTTGCACCATCTAACTTGCCTTTGCTAAAGGTTGGTAGACAAATCCTCAATGTCTAATGTATCAATATCACTACTTGATGAAACATACGGCATTTCTCATCTTCCCTATTGAAGCCCTTGCTCTCACATACTCTTCACTTCTTAGATCCCCTAATTGGGCTCTAATACCATATAGAAATTGCACGACATAGCAGATGAGAATCTAAGCAAGAAGTAGAGAACACACAATAAATATGCAAAGAATAGAAATTCCTTGAATTTAAAATGAATTGATACAAAGATGGTTCTATCCACCCGCGTGCTTCTAGTATAAATCTCAGATGGTGATTTAGACAAATAATAGTTGAAGAGGCCAAGGTTAGCTAACACAGCTCTAAATAGGTGAAATATAGATTGACAATGGATTTGGAGGGGTCTTCCTTTTATAGCCTAGGAAGGTAGTCTACTCAGCCTATTTGACTATATTATGAACCTTCCCTAGTCGGTTAGGAAATATTCCAAGGCATAAACACACTTTTATGAAGAGGGCCTTATTACAAAGTAGATATGGTGCAAGATCATGATAGTTAGATCGTTTCTAAAATGTATTTCCTTTGTTGTATGCATTGGCACTACTTTTTGGTTACTAAAATTTTTCCGTAGCTATGGGGACAAGGAAATGAGGCACGAGAAGGGAGCCAAAGAGAGGTGGTGGGGGCATACACAAGAGAAGGACAATGGAGAGGGTAATGAGCAGGAAGGGAATGATGATTATAGCTCCTTCTTAAAGGAAATATAATGTAGTACGTGACATGCATATAGTAGACATCTTATAGCCAAGTGAAGGGCATAGAGGGCCTTCCAATTGATGTGTGAAATGTACTTTACACATGTACACATATAATCTTGCTATGGGATCATTTTGGATTTGTGCAATTTCTTGTTCTATTTGAAAGAGCAATTACAAAACAAAAAACACCTAAGAAACTATTAGTTGTTGGAGACTCATGCATGCTATGCAATTCTAAAACCAACAACTCCCTTCACTACAACAAAAACGAGGCATAGATGCGCATGTTAGACGTGCAAAGTCGGGCACGTCTATCACAGCGTCTATCCGCGCGTCTATACATGCGTGTAAATAGACGCAATTTTTGCATCTATATATCCGCGCAAATAGACGCGCTTATACACGCAAAAATAGACGCACACATCAAAATTCAAATCATACTTAAATCATTTCTTTTCAAACTATGCCTTTCCTTTCCTACGTTTTTTGCGGTTCTGAAGCTTGAGTTTAGCGGACATGCAGTCTCTTCATGCCTCACCTAGTCTTTTCATGCCTCACCTCCTCATGACTCACCTCTTCTTTCATTTCAAACACACAAGAAGGGAAAAAGGAAAGCCAAGGAGAGGAAGAAAGAGAGAACAAGAGAGAGGAGAACAAGAAGAAGCAGCAAGCAAGGAAGCAAGCATCAAGGGAGGGTAACTTACCAAGAAGAGGAAGAAGGAGAAGGAAGAAGCGCTATCATCCGCCACACCAAACACCCAAGGTGAGTCTCTCTCTCTCTCTCTCTATCTCTTTCTTTCTATCTTCCTCTCTCTGCTCTGTTTGTGTATTTAGGATTTGTGATTTCATTATGTATTGCATTTTGTAAATCAATAATGGCGGTCGCCTGGTAAAATCATCCGACAAAGCGCGTCTACATCTCAGTGTAGACGCAGATATAGACGTGAAAAATGTTTCTCTGGGGGCACGTCTTTCAGCGCGTGTGCTCTACAGTGTACATGCGAGGATACACACGCTGACAGACGCTCAGAGAGACGCAGGTATAGACGCGCACAGAGACGCAGGTATAGACGTTGTATGTAATATGTTTTATCTACACAGGGTAATATGATTTTTTTTGTGTAGATGTGGAATCCTGGATCCTCCAGCACCCCCATTCAACAAGGTGCAATTCATGGGGGAGATGACCAATTATCTTGGTCACCCTCCCACTGCAGATGAGGTTTTTAGTGTGATGTTTGGGACAACTATCACATCTTTGCCTACACAGGGATCAGCTGAGGTACATGGATCGGTCGAAGCACGTACATCTGCAGAGGCACATGTATCGAGTGAGATAGAGGGTAGTGCACATCGAGGGAGGAGGGAGAGTGGTGCGGGAGGACGAGGAGGTCAAGGGCTTTGTGGGGGTTGCCTAGGTGGTGGCTCTCGATCACCCTCACCGGAAAATGAGAGAGGTGAGCCTCCACAAATGTACTACTCTATCACTGATGTTGGTGATATCTTGCATGACTTCGAGGGGAGGGAAGTGATAGCCTACTTGAGGAGTGTCGTTCATGCCACATACAAAGATCGCATGATTCCCTTCAAGCACCAAAAAAATGGTTTGTGGCAAGAGGTACTGCGGGCAGTACATAAAAGGTACCCTAATCCCGAGAATTCATGATTCTCAGATGATTGGGGATGGTCAAAGGTGAGAGACGCGCTTCATAACAAGAGGTCTCACATTATGACGCACGCCAAGGAGTCATTGCGGAGACAAGAGCAGGGGCGCCCTGGATATGGCCAACCACCCAATTGCCACCGCAAGGAGTGGAAAGAGGCCAAGAAGAGAGCAACGGAGAAAATGACAAGTCGCCAGTATGCAGAGGCGCGACGTATCCAGATGGCAACCTCGTCACATTATGGATCGGGTGGCAGGGAGTCATGGGAGGCTGAGTTTGTAAGTATTATTTGATTCCTTTTTTAAAATTAAATTTTGTAATTTGTTTCACTTCATTATGTAGTGTGTTTTAATGCGTTGTATGTTCAAATTGTTTTGTAGTTTCATTGTTGGTAGGATGCCTACTCCTAGAGAGGTAGGCTACCATCGAGGTCATAATCGGGCATCCACTTGGCAGCATTTCTACGAGGAGGGACTCATCACGGAGGAGCAATATAATCGCGCCATGAGGATTCCACCACCAAAAGAGGTATGTTTTATTTTTTACATGAAAAGTATAGATCAATATGATTTAATGTTTGTAATGGTATTTATATACTTTAATCCTTTGTGTAGGCGAACCCTGATGCAGTTGAGGATAGCGAAGGGGGGACTAGCAGTAGCGGTGGCAGCAACGGTAGCAGCACAGGCAGCGGTGGTGGTAGCGATGATGATGCCTCTTCTAAGGAGATATAGAGGAGCCCCATGCATGCATGCCTCCCCTTGGCTTGTAATTTTCATTTTTGATATGTATTACTTTCAGCAAGTGCTTGCGACCATGAGGTAACAAGCACTAGAACTCATAATGTAAAAATGTTTCATCTATATATATGAAATTTCGTGTGCTACATACATTGTTTTGTTTTCAGTATCCAATCTTCGAAATAATCTTTCTCTGTTTTTCCTAAGTATACAATTTGATGTTGATGGGAGGGAAAAAAAACCAGAGAGCATGTGGCCTGGCCTGCAAAGCCACATGCTCTCTGGTTTTTTTTTCATACCTCTGTTTTGCACGTCTATCAGCGCGTCTAAATTGCAGGATAAATGCGCGTCTATTATCGTCAAAAACTTTTAGAGTAAACGCGGTTATAGACGCGTAGATACACGCGTGTATAGACGCACAATATGAATATATCCACTTTTTTATAAATATGATTATATATTTACGTAGCGCGTTTATATCTGTGTCTATAGGCGCGTCTAAGTGTGCGTCTACTTCTCCCTATAAGCGCGCTTTTAGACACGATTTTGTAGATGCGAAAATAGACACATTAATAAACGCGCCCGACTTTTTTTTTCACAATTCAAATATTGCGTCTACAAGCGCGTCTATGGAGCCTTTTTCTTGTAGTGCTTCTTTTTTTTAACTAGGCTAGTCACATCCATTGTCTTGTTTATATACGGAGCTAAATTTTAAAAAGGGGTATGTATAAAAGCACATTTGTTTACACACTTGTTGGTGGAAAAATAAACATGGTTTTATACACAAGTCATTTGATGTAGGAATAAGGATGCCTATAGATGCATCCATAAGTACTTTTCTAAATGCATAAAATGATAAATCTATTCACTCATCACTTGAGCTATAATTTCCTCATTGGGAAATCGACACGTATGTCAAAATTTTGGCAATCACACATGCATGTGGACCAATGATCAAGCTTGTCAAGCCATCCAATGGGCCAAAAATAGATAGTTTTAAACAATCCGCAACTTGTTTATTTTTCATCTTGATGGTGTTGTATCCATCACATAAACTTAGAAGTTTGTTTTTATAGAAAAGTGAAAGCACTTTGTAGGATAATGTCAATATAGGAGGCATCATATTGTCCTTGGTATTCTCCTATAAAAGAGTTAAAGCACATTCTAAGCTAATGCCAATATGGGAAACATCTTGTGCTCGGCAAGATAGTTTGTTGTCAACGTAGTGTGAGAGGCTTTCTATGGAATGAGATCCATATTAATGAGAACAACCATGGCAGCATTGTATAAGTTTTAGATGGTCAATAGCTTGATATTTATAATCTTAGTCTTTGGAAGACTCGTCTGATTATAATAACAATGTAATGCTGTTGTGAAAAGAGGTTTCAAGGTAATTAAAAAATCAAAGTTGATAAGAATAGAGTTCGAAAACTATGGAAAACAAATTTCCATGGTTTGTTGTTGGGTTTGCAAGTTATGAGGATTGAGGTTGTAACTAGGCAGCAGCATCAATATCTACTGTGAATAGCTTTCCTGCAATGGGATATCCAAGTTTGTACATTGTTGTGAAGTTGTGTGTGTTGAATAGAAGAGGACTTGTCACGTTCTTTATGTTCTCCACTCACAACAAACTCTAGACCACTTACTATATAGAAAGTTCACACTATAACTAGGAAGAATAGCAATCAAACTAGGAAGAATGTAGAATTTTCTAGTTATAACTGGATAATTTTGTCATCACAAACCTCTTCTAACTAGTAAATCCCTTTTTCTAGATAGTATCTAGAAAGTTGAAGCCTTATCTAGTAACATTATCTAGTAAGTTATTGTATATCTAGTAACAATATCAACATAACTAGGAAATTATTTTTATCACTAGTCATAACTAGCAAGTACTATCATCTAACTAGGAAATTATGGATAGTCTTTCAAGTTAACGTAGACTCACGATTTTGCTGGGTAAAACTAGTAAATAAATATTAATTTATTTGAAATTTACATTTGTATATTACTCACTTATGAGCTAAGATTTCGATTCCACACTTATAATAGCTATACTCACTTGTTTGTGTAGCCTATGCTTTTTGAGCTCAAGATTTCTACAAAGTAGCTATTATGAATGACCCTAGAAACCTTTCCATGGTACACAACAAAAACCCCAAATGCAATGAACCGTTTAGGCTCCCATCTCTCCAAAGAGCTCATCCTTTTGAATCGGTTCATTACACTTGACAGTACTTTCCTAATAGAAGGAAACTAATTAGAACTAGGATTTTTCTCTTCATCCAAATTGCTATTTTTCATGGGGAGGAGATCTTGCCTTGTTTTTTGGTCTACATCCCTTATGGAAAAGCTAAGTTTCTTCTAAGTCATAGAAACAACCTTTACCCGAACTTCTTGATCTCATTTGACCACGTCTCTTCCATTATCTATTATTGTACCTAAGTTTTTGGTCTATCATCTAAGGGGCACCCTTAAAAATCTTGTCTCTACCTTTCTATCTGTCCCTATCCTTGTCTATGTCTATCCGTATCCTTGTGCCTATCCCTCAAGGATTTACTCTTTAAATAGAAGACATGTCACCCACGAGTGAAGAGTCTTGGAAAGCCCCCTATTTAGAACTCATATAGGACTAATATGACCATTTTTTTACACTTATACCATGTAAAATAAATGTTTATTTTACACCCCTTTATTATATGTAAGATTTTATGTCAATATGTCTGACATTATATGTGCTGGTAGTACAGACAATGCATTCCCATGACTCCAGTGATAGCTACATATACACAATATTGTATTGGCTATAAATGACCAGACAATGCATAACGATAACTAAGAAATTTACTACAACATTATAAAAAAACCAAAGAAAAAGCATCATAATAATGAAAGCCCCTTCCTCTCTTTCATGGTTGCTAAAGAGATCATTCCATAAGCCATTTTGAAAAATAATAATTTTTATATTGGATGCACCATGGCTGATTTCAAATTCAAAAACCTAAAATGCATTGTTGAATGTTGTGGATATGAAAACAATGGTGCTCCTGGAGACTAACATACACTTCTCTTTTCATCATCATCTTCTTCTTTACATGAATTTTGGCATGTATGTAATCTTGAGGATTTATCGAAGTGACTTACAACTCTTCAATACATATGCAATGTCCAATAATAATATATTCCAATTTACTAATAGGAGATTCAATAGACACTAATGGATAATCAATGATATTGCATAGTGATGGAGGTGATAGAGAATGCCATTGCTCTTATATTGGAATGCTAATTGGGAATAAAATATGGGATGTTGAGAATATACTTGCCTAAATATGACTTGAAAATAACGCAACCACAAATGATGATATCATCAATTCATTAAGATACTCCAATATTGGTGTAGATATTATATTTGTGAATGTCTCCTTGGTATAAAAAGCAACAATATTACAACTGAATGCTCCAACAATGATATATAATAGTTATAAAACTCAAATAATCCTTGAAGTAGATGTCCTTGAGATATAGACTTTGTTGTGAAGGTCCTCAATAAAAGGCCCATTCTTATGATGTAGAGACCTTGTCTTATTTTGAAAGAAAGTCCTTCTTGAGGCTCTTGATTTAGAGATAACTTCTATAATGAAGAAAATCTCTCAACAATTTGGTGCCAACTCAATGAGTGAAAACTAAGATGTAAAGAGAGAGATAAGATGAGCTCTAAGATACATGCAGAGTTTATCAGCCTGGCACTTGATTTTAAGGTTATGAATGATGTAGAATACTAGACCATGAAGAGCTTGGTAATAAGCATTAGAGTTTGAGACTACAATAGAGAAAGCAAAACTAATACTATGTTGGATAATTGCTCTAATATAATGTTGGAAAATAGAATCCAAGAATGTGCAATCCATACAAGAATGCTACTTGATTCTTTCTCTACTTCTTCTACTTGAAAAGCTACCACTAAGTAGCTTATATACAAGTACAAGAGAGTGATAGCTAAGATCCATAATCAATGGGTAGTAGGTGAGAGTTATTGTACATGGTAGATGACCACCTTTTAGTTTTCAGTCAAGAAAGTAGTTGAGCATACCAAGGCTTATTATTATATAGCTAAAATGCCATCCTACAATTGACCCAAAATTTAGTGGTTTATATTTTGAAGTATTAAGGAGATCAAGATAGTGATATGCAAACACTGTGGCATTTAGAAGAGGATCATTGGATTATTGTAGAGGTTTCTAGGGGTTAATTATCATAGTTTGACTCATCTTTCATGTATAATGGTATAAAGAGGTATGGAGAGCCCCAATTCTTAGAGGTCAACTCCATAAAATTTTGGATGGACTTCCGCAACTTCTTTGTAATTGATAAGTACTTTGAGAAAGTTTGCAAATCTCATTAACATCTACTTGTTTTACCAAGACTCACTTTGTGCATCATGATCATATAGACCATTTTGTATGCATTGTTATTGTCTATCCTAATCCCATTGGATGAGTTTTGGAAATCTAATGCGAAGAGAGAGGTCAAAGCTTGCAACAAACTTGAGTTATTATGTCCTACATCTTCACCAATGATAAAGGCAAGCAAGCAAAATGTGCTAGTATGGAGGAGCATGAGTAGCTTAATAAAGAGGAATTGGATCATTCTTTAAAGGAGAGCTACCTATATAACTAAACATTTCTAATGGTTTTCATCTAGAAAAGGTAGCAAATAACCTTTAGAGTGCTAAATAATTCTACATGATAGAATGCCAAGCAAACTATGTGTGGCAAAGAGAGCGAGGAAGGGGCGGGAGGACGCCGTTTTGTCACGTGTCTGTGTTTTCGTCAGGAAGCCTCCTACAAGCAAGCCCTGTTTCTTCCGCGGCTCCCTGTATATTCCATCACGATCTCGCCTCCCCCCTTTCGTATTACAGCTCCCATGGTCGCTATTTTCTCTGCCATAAGCTCCTGTCCATCCCTGAAACCCTACCCTCGGGCTCTTGCTCTTCTCTGCTAATTTTGGTCGCTGCGAATGGCTCTAAACCTTGTGTCCAGTCCCTTCCGGGGTGAGACCCGCCCCAAGAAACGTCCGCGCCTTGGCTGGGACGTTCCATGTCCCTTCTTCTCCGATGAGGCCGCCGCTCGCTTGCAGCCTGCAGATCGCATCCCAACTTCTGTCGGCTCACAAGGCAGCCCAAAATGGGGTTCTTGCAAATCAGAACGCTCTGAGATCAGTTGGCCTTCCTCCAGTGTCACATCCTGTTGCTCACAAGAAGGAATTGCCGCCTAGGCATGCTGCTGATGCACAGGTCTCTTCCATGGCTTGAATCACTAAAACACAGGCCGTGGACCTTATACTCCAGAAGCGTTGCCACACAAGCTTCTATACAGGATGTGGAACAATCCAAAAAGAAGGCAACGAATAGGCAGCACTAGCAACCACATGAAGTCTCAGTTTTGATTGCTGCAAAGAAGAAGCAGTTGGAGTCTGAGGCAGCAAGGTTCAGTAGTAGTGGAAAATCCAAGGAGCAGTGGGAGGAAATAGAAGCATTTTGTCAGAATAATGGAATTGGAAGGAATGCACAGCAATGCAGGGATAAATGGCAGAGGCTCTTACGGGTATACTCAAAGGTTGATGACTGGAAAAAAAAAAGTCTCCTGACAAATTGAGTTTTTGGCAGATGAAGTTGGATGAAAGGAAGGCAGAAGGTTTGCAGTTTGGTCTTGACCAAGAGGCATTTGATGCTTTGAAGGAACTCCACAGCAATGTATATGGAACAAAACCTGGAATTGAAGAGCTCAAAATTTTACTCTAGGTATTTTGGAGCATGGGGATAAGGAAATTGATGGACAGGCTTTTGAAGAGTTAGAGGATACTGTTTTGAGTGAGAAAGATCATGGTACTTCTGAGGACAGAATAAAAACAATAAATGTAGAAGAAACTTGCAATGGACAACTTGATTGCAATGTAGAAGAAACTTGCAATGGACAACTTGATAGCTTTCATGCCTGATTGCAAGCAACTAATATTGGTAAGTTTAAGGTGGCATTTAGAATTGTATATATGCTAACCTTGGCTTCTTTACTACGGTTTTTTCACTTGGTGCTGCTAATTTATTGTTTTCAAATAGGTTAGTGGAGACAGTTGCGTGTTTGTTTGGAGGCTTCCTAATCTTCTGACCAAGATGATGCAGAAATGCTGCAGTTTACAATCTGAATTGCAAACATCCAATCCATCCATACTACTTATTGAATCAAAAGGACAACTAAACAATACTTTTTCAATCCCCATGAGATGTGACAAGTTTTAGACACACGAATTGGATGCTTCTGGTATTGTTGTTACTATTGAACCTCAGCTTGTAAGTAATACAACTCCTGCATTCAAGTTCATTGTGTCTCGGTTGCCTCATTGGGCACAGGCCAAGGTTGTAGAGACCATTTTGGAAATAAGATTTAAGTTTTGTTCTTTTGAATCAAGATGGGTGGAGGTAATATGTCCTTTTATTTACTTTTTGTTCTCTTTAACTTGATTATGTTGAATTACAACAGAGCATGATAGAATGACTCAAGGTTGATGCAGAAGATAGCATCATAGAAGACAAGGCTTTTGATGAATATGTAGAAATCACGGGATCAGAATATCCCCGGATGAGCTGCAAAACGCTTCATTGGAAAAGCTCGAAGAAGTTGGTCAAGATTTTGCTTTTGGATACGTATACTTTGCATTATGTGCTATGTAAGTTCCTTTCACTTCTAACTAGTTTGAAGTTGACTTGATGGTTTGTGCAATCTATTTTTTGTGTGAGTCTAATTATGTGTATTGCTTCTTTAATTATGTAGGGACTAATTGTAAGTCATCTAGGAGACCCAATTCAGTACTAATATGGATTTGAAGAACATTCTCTGATCCTAGATGTTCCACAAGGTAATCCTTTATTGTTGGGAATGGTGCTTTGTTGTTGGGAATGGTAGTTGTGCATTATGCACCTCCCCATATCCGCAAGTGCATCATACTCTATCCTTTTGACTAGTCATGTGGGAAATCTCCCTTAGCACATTGTACCACCCTCCCTTGTTACTTATAGGTACAAATTCCACTCATGTGCTTATGAGTCACCTCCTTCCTTGAAGGACACAGGGAGTGGAAAACAATCACCTTATATTTAGACCTAGTTCCACCCTCCCTGATTGATAAATGCCAAGTCTGGATCAGTTTTTGGTTGCATGAAAGTGTATCTTCCATGGGCTGTTTTTGTCCCATTTTGGGTTGTTTGGGGATGGCAAGTACTCAAAACAAAAGCAATTGCAATTGACAATAAAAAAAAGATTGTACCTACCATGTGGCATTCGCATGAGCATGAGGCAACAATGTTATGACGGTATGTTTATTGAAGTCTTTTGTTTTGTATTGCTTAATGTAATTTACATTTTCAAACATGCATTGCAAACACTTTCTTATTATTACCATGCCTATGTAGGTTTGCCATGTCGACTTCTAATCTAGAGATGATGGCTCTTTTGAAAAAAATGATGAGTGAGGATCCCAAACTACTTGGGCTTGTGGATTCAGTTGTGGAAGAAGTGAAAGGTAACTAACTCTTATAACTAAATTTATACCTAATTTTATTACTAATTCATGTGTTCTAATCCAAGTGCTAAGAAATTAAGTGATTTAGTTTGATATAGCACTTCTTTTTAAAAAATATAAGTCTCTTATGTTTCTAAACTTTGGTTTATTATGTGTACATAAAGGTAACAAAATCACAAATGATGGTACAAGAGATAATGGAACAATGAAAGCTAAGGAGGTCATTGGCCCTAATGTCTCTTCAAATCATGATACAGGTATATGTCTTTATTTCTACTAAACTTTGAAAATTAAAATTTGTACATATATTACATCTTGCTTTATTAGGTGATTCATTTTGAGATTAACTAGCTTTAATTAGTCTCTTTGCCTAATTTAAAATGTTCATAGTTATTCATATTTTTAAACTTTGAGTAATTGTGTGTATATATATAAACATAGATAAAAGAACAACAAAAGGTGGGAAAAGAGGTAATGTAAGAAAGGGAGATCAGGAGGTTACTTGCGATAATGTTTCTTCAAGTCAAGATGCAGGTACCAACTTTAAGGATCAAAAACTTGTACAAATTTGGTGACCCAAATTGATACAAAATATCTTCCAAGATGTGAGAAGAAGAAAACCATTCAATACAAACCATCAAGGCACCCTTAACTTCCTCTATGTTGAGCTTGTACAATTCTAGAGTAGTCGAAGTAGTAAGGCCTTAAACCTAGGTTTTCTTTCTAAACTTTTTGGGGCTTTTACAGCAAAAGAGAACAAGGTAGTTCATTTGATGTAACACTAACCTTGTGAGAGACATTGACGGATTGGTGCTTATGGTGAGCGAGCCATATGGATTGTATCATGGAGGAGATCTCTGCAGCTTGGGAGTGCAAGAAAGACTGGAACTGCTTGGGGGAGAAGAGGTGGGAGGTGCACAGGCGGCGCATGAGGGACTAGCGGCGGGGGCCGTAGGGGGCGAAGCCGATGATGCCCTTGCAGTGGTACATGAGGAGATGGCCATATGCGTAGCACGGGCGGTTGGCGAAGACGTGGTCGTGGTCCTTGAAGTAGGGGGCGCACCATGGCGGCCGACGATACCACGATGCACAGGACCCGGCCCAGCCACCACAGGTACATGATGGGGCCGTATCGCCGGGCCAGTACGCTCAGCCACATGTGTGGCGACTTCCCAGCCACCTACAGGAAATTCCCAAGGAAAGGCAGGGTGCCCGCCAGCTCATGGCCCGAGCCGGGGGGCAATACTGTACTGCTTGTTGCTACTGGTACTGCTTGTTCCGATGCAAGTGAAGCTGATATCCTAGTTCTTGGGATGGAGGCAGGGGTCTCAACAAATATCAAAGAGGAAGGAGGATCATTGCAATTCACCATTCTTCAATGTGGGACTTGCATTCAAGATCTGAATGTGCAATTGTATGGTGACAGTTCCTAGTTTTATCAATGGTATGATGTGTCAACCATTTTTTGACTTGTTTTCTGTAGTTGATTCTGTTGTGGCTGGGGCCGCCTTCGAGTCCTTCTCCTTAGGCTTCAAATGGGGATACTTCTGCCAACACTTCTCCTCGGGATGAGTGCCCTTCCCACAGTGGGGACATTTGGGCTTCTTCTCCTTCGCATCCTTCTTGTCCTCCTCCTTCTTGTCCTTGACCTTCTCCTTCTTTTGTTTCTTCTTCTTGCCGCCACCTGTGCCGGCCGTAAATGCCTTGGTGGAGCCACTGGCTCCCACCTCTTTGAGTCGCTCGTCGTCATGCTCCAAGACAAGCGGGAAAAGCTCCTCCCATAGGAGTGTCTCACGGGTCCTCGAGGTGATGAGGCTGGTATAGAAGACATCATAACGGGGTGATCAGCTGAGTCAATAGAATCATCGCCATATCCTCAGGCGATATCATATGACCAAGAGAGGCTAACTTGCCTCGCATATCCTCCATCTTCGTGATGTGGTCCTTCATGGAAGGAGAATCATCAAGACTGAGCATCTACAACTTCTTCTCCAAGGAAATCTTGTGGGCAAACGTCTTGTTCTGATATAAATACGCAAGCTTCTTCCACACTTCCACCGCGGTCTGTAACTTGTGAACATGTACAAGAACGGAATCATGTAGACTCATAAAAAGAAAGGAACGAGCTCGAGAGTTGAGCCTATCCCACAAGGCTGCACGGTCCATAGAGGTGCAATCGGACGAATCCGCGGGGGGACGGTCGATGGGCGAAGAAACAAGCTCCCAAAGGTCAAATGTATTGAGGATGCATGCCACCTTGCATGACCAGAGGGAGTAGTTGGAACCATCCAACTTATCTTCCTTCGGAAAGGAAGGGAGAATCGGCACCTGAATGGAGGGAATCAAGGAAGGCATCCGCACATCTGAAGCATTCTTCATGGAAGATACATTCGCGGTAGATGGAACCCTCTGAGATGCATGGACTGAAGAAGGACGAGTGTGAGGAGGTTCTTCCCGACGTCAAACCTTGTGATAATCCCGCCTCCGCTCAGAGGAATGATGAGAAAGAAGTTCATCCTCTGAGTCATCAAAGCCCGAAAACTGGTAAGACATCTTCCAATCTGCAAAATACCAAAGAAAGTTGTGCCGATGTCGAAATATGACCAGCAGTGTGGTCACCAACCACCAAGACGCAGGCTGAGAATGCCTACAAACACCTGGATCTGCAAAACGCAAAGATAACTGATGACGATTACCAGAAAAGGGACCACCAGCACCAGGAAACAGCCAGGAAATGAGTCGCCAGCAGGAAATGTACCGCCTGGAGTGGAAGCGACCAGCAGAACAGCAAAACGCAGGCTGTAGATGAGTCGCCCAGCAGGAGGGACAGCCTGGTGGAAAACGCAGGGTTGTTGTGTCGTTGGATGATGTGGCAGCCTCTGTAGTCAGCATGTACAGAAAACGCAGGCTGAAAAGCCTCCAGAAGATGTCGCCTGGGCAGTTGCTGATCAGATGACAGCAGTAGTGAGGTATCTCTCTCCAGAGGATATGTCCTCTGTGCTCTCAATCAGGCAATGATACCATGTGAGACTGAGCAACGGAAGAACACGAACACAGAGGAGAGGAGAGAGAAAGCACGGAATGAAGGAAGAAAGTCTGCACTGACTGAGATGAATGCTGAATACACTGAAATGGACAGAGCAGTCCCTGCACGCAGCTCGGAGCGTCAGTGAGGTCACCAGAACAGACTGAAGGCAATGGCAGCACCAATGCCGGAGCGGGAGACGATGGAGACAGTGCTGAACCTGCAGAATACAATGCTAGGAATGACTGGGGGGCTGCTATATATAGCCCCAGGCTAGAAAACTGGCCGACTTGCCAAATCTGGCCGACCTGGCCAGATTTGGCCGACCAGCCAGATCTGGCCGATCTGCCCAGAAAACTGGGCCGACTGCACAAAAACAGCCCAATATGGGCTGTGTGTCTCCCGAAGGCTGAAGACTGACAAAAAATAGCCACTAATGGACTGACAGAGCTCCTCTGTCTCCTGTCAGACTCTGACAGGAGCTCACAACCAGGAGATGACAGACTGAGAATGATAAAAGAGCAGGCTAACAGTTACTACATAGATGTGATATGTTATAATTTCTTATATGGTAACTTTTTCGATGAAGTTACTATATAGATAATGTCTATTTTTGAAGTTACTATATAGTAACTTTTTTTTATAAAGTTACTATATAGATAGTTATGATATTAAACTTCCTATATAGTAAGTTAACCAAAAAAAGCTTTCTATATGGTAAGTTAACTAGAAAAATGTTTCTATATTGGAAACTATGTTTCTAGATTGACAATCTAGTAAAGTTTGATTTTTCCTATATTAGACTCTTTCTAGTTATGTGGAAATCTAACTAGCAAATTCTATTTTTTTTCCTATATAGTAAGTGGTTTAGAGTTTCTTGTGACTGGGGAACTCTGCGCAATCCATCCAAGGGCAATGGAGATCACAAGGCAATCATCATGAGAAGGATATCAACATTACGCAAAATGACATGGGAATTAATCATTCACATTATGATTTTGATGAATTGTAGATGTGAGAGGTATCGTTTCTATGCAGCGAGCTACACGTACCTGCTCAAACAGTAGACTGTAGTATCGATGGATCCCGTATGGACCACTTGCGAGGAATGTGGGCTTCGTGGGATGTAAGTAGTTGAAGACTGTAGTGCCCTTTTTCTCCACGTCTGCATGGTAAATCAATATCAAGGCAAACCATCAAGTAGTTTCTTCGGTTTTAGAACTTAAACGAGCAGCTGCTTGCGACTTCAGAACTCACGAATACAGTCTAATAAAACACAATGGAGATCTGCACCTAGAGAATTTATAGACGAAGAGGAATCATCTGCATGATCGTGCAGGGAGGGTGGGATGATTATATTAGAGACAATCCAATGGACGACGGAGCGGCCGACGGGATCCGCAGGGTTGAAAGCGTCAGGGTCGACGATGAGGAAGGTGAAGCCATGGCCGCCGTAGCGAGCCAGGTCGGAACCGGAGACTGTGACGACGGGAGGGAGGGAGGTGTCGTTGAAGGAGAAGCGCTGCCCGGCCTCGCGCACGCACTTCCGGCCGGTGTCGAAGCACACCGACAGGCTGATGTTGGGGGCCGCGCCGAACGAGTCCAGCCACGGCGGGACGATGGAGTCCTGCAGCAGCCGCGTACTCCCGCGAATATCATGATTGTGGTACGTGAAAGACGATGGAGCAGAGGCTGAAGAATAAGCCGCATCGTTAACCTGCAGCTGATGACGATGAGCGGAGCTGCAGAGCACAGCTTGAATCGCTGTTAAGCCAAGAAGAAGAAGGAGAAGGAGAAGACGGCGACAAAGAGGAATCAGCTGAGGCTGATCAGGGGCTATAGCCATCCTGGCGGCGTGGCACGTATGATCAATACAGACTATCGATCGAGATCGTGGCCTGTGAATCAGAGAAGAGGTAGCCGTCTTGCCTCCTTGGATTTGCAAAGTACTACTCTCTGCGACCATTTATATTTTATTCGGGAAACAGTTTTTTAAAAATTCAGACCTCCCGCCGTGTTGAATCGGCTCGACGTTTTGCCATTGATCAATTCTAAGTTGAAAAGAGTGCAAAAGCTTTTAAACTTCTCATCTAGACTCTCTCTCTCTCTCTCTCTCACATACAGCGTGAAGTCATGCAACCTCCGAGACGTGTATGCAACAACCGATGAGCGGGCTAGAAGTCATGCAGCGTGAAGACTCGCCTGAAGGAGAAAACAATTGCATGCATTGCGTGCACAAAAAGTCAGGCAGACAAAAGAAGAAAAGAGGACAAGCAACAATCTAGAAAAGCAATAAGCAAGATAGAGATCGATCATGTTAAAGAAGAGACTGAATGTAAACCTTTTTTGTAGAATCAAAATACAACACATTGCCAACTAAACACGCATTATTGAAACATATGAAGAAGCAATTGCGGTACCAAATATATACACAAAAGAATCGAAGAGAAATGGAAAACAAGATTAAGAAACATAACCAAAGCCACTAGTTTGTACAAGAACAAGGCAAAGAATCAAATCAAATCAATGAGACAAAGATAATCGAGTAGAGGAGAACACAGACTTGCAAATGATGAACATTGATGTCAGTATCATTATAGACCACGATAAACATAAGAAATAAGTTTATCATTTGAATATGTAGGCAATTTGCTGCAAAGGCAATTGGAAAATTCCTTGTCTTATTAAATGTTGATGTGCTTTCTCATCCCATAAATCCATATCCTTAATGAGCTAGCTCTAAATTAGAGCTTCGGAGGTTCCTCAATCAGTAATCTCATTAAGGAATCCAAACTCTTGGTCTCTAAACATTTAGCATGCAACTTACTCTTTATCATAGTGCCTAGAGCACTAAAACCTCTCTCATAAGCAGCCATACTTGAGCATTGCTAAGGGTAAGAATATTGGGCTAGACATCCCTCCACATACTATTTACTAGCAAGTGCTCAAGTTATCTATGGCAAGTTATACATGATATCCAATCTCTAGATGTCTTCAAAACTTGGGAACTTCCACTTAAGCTCTTCAACATAAGAATGTTCAAAACTTAGACATTTCCACTTAAGCTCTTCAACATACATCATTACAACAAATTCATGCGTATGCAATTTCTTTGATGTATAATAAAAAGTGGCTAGTTGCTCGATCTTCAGCTTCATATTTCTTTAGGACCCTCTCACGTAATGACCATTGTGCAGGTACAATAATTCTCATACATTGAAGGAAAAAGATGTCTTCAAATTGGGAATTCAAGCTAGAAATCATTGTGCAGGCACAATAATTCTCATACATTGAAGGAAAAAGATGTCTTCAAATTGGGAATTCAAGCTAGAAATCATTGATTTGAAAAAAGCAACTTGAAACACTAGGGTTTCGTTATGATCATAAAACGTGTCCCTATATAAAGCACCTCTCACACTATAGCAAAAGGTCGGGATATGTGCATTATTGATGCCCTTCTAAGAGCACATCCATGTTCATATCTACCAAGACGAACTTATAAGCATGCCCATTTTACAAGCACGTGGAAGAGAGAGGGGGAGAGCTCAAAATTGAGAGAGAGAGAGAGAGAGAGAGAGAGAGAGAGAGAGAGAGAGAGAGAGAGAGAGAGAGAGACCACTGCTGCCACCATCTGCAAAGGAGGAGAGAGGCTTGAAAGAGAAAAGGGAGAGAAGCCATGAAGGCAAATGAATTATTTTTCGAGCCTTTGAGGTATGTACAGTATCTCTCCTCTCCTTTTTTCTTTTTTAAAGCTACATTGTATTATTTTTCTTCTTAGAAATAGCCATATTTTCTTCTTGTTATTGTCAAGGCAAGCAATATTTTTGGCTTCTTCTTCTTCAAAACAAGGTAGCTTTCTTCTTCTTCTTCTTCTTTAGAACACAAAAGAATTTCATCTTTTTCCTTCTTCTTCTTTGAAGGTTAAGAGAAAGAACCAAGGAAGGGCCAACAAAGGTTCATTGCATATGGTGCACTAGCAAGCTTGGAAAAGAAGGTTATTTTCTTTCTCCTCTTTTTGTTTTTAAAAAATATTGTTTTCTTGAAAATAGTTGCACATTTTTCTTTCTTTCTTTACTTTCTTCTTCTTCGTCGCAAGGCATAACCAAGCTTTCTTTTGCTTCTTCTTCTTCTTTCTCTTATTTATACCTCAAGTGAGAAGGTTTCTAAGAGAGGTAGTGAAGAACCCATAGATTAATAATATATTATGAGAGACAATATATTATTTCTCTGTGTGCAAAAAACAGCTCAAGTAGTAGTAATATATTTTTCTTTCTCCTCTTATTCATTTTCAAATTATTAGCATTTTTTGCTTACATGTATTATTTTTTTACTATTTCAATGTTCTCATTTAATTCTTTTTTTTGTTATAATATTTTCCTATTAAAATCATTATGTAAAATTCTAATTATGGATATGTTTAACAATGCATTCAAATGTTAGTTAGATGTGACAATACACTTGTTTATAGATGTGTTTCTAACAATAAATATAGACACATAGATTGATGCATCCAAATTTAGTGTGTATATGTTATAGAGTGTTTATTGTACTTTTACAACTTATGGTTTTTATGTAAGGATAGTTTGACTCACTACAAGGAAACAAAGATATAGCCACAATTTCGACACAAATTGGTGTTGTCACTAATAGTGTTGTTATATATAACAACACAAATAATGACACTATTAGTGAGGAACATAGTGATGGCATACTGAGGGGGGAAAAAAAGGAGTGAAAATCTAAGCGTAGCATTTTGACAATGAATGAGCAAAAGAGAATCAAAGAGAGAGGGGGAGAGCTCAAAGTTGAGAGAGAGAGAGAGAGAGAGAGAGAGAGAGAGAGAGAGAGAGAGAGAGAGAGAGAGAGAGAGAGAGAGAGGGAGCGAGGGAGGGAGGGAGGGAGGGAGGGAGGGAGAGAGAGAGAGAGAGAGAGAGAGAGAGAGAGAGAGAGAGAGAGAGAGAGAGAGAGAGAGAGAGAGAGAGAGAGAGAGAGAGAGAGCACTGCTGCCACCATCCGCAAAGAAGGAGGAGAGAGGCATGAAAGAGAAAAGGGAGGGAAGCCATGAAGGCAAATGAATTCTTTTTCGAGCCTTTAAGGTATGTATATTATCTCTCCTCTCTCTTTTTCTTTTTTTTAATATTCTCTCTTTCTTTTAGTTTGTGGAGAGATGGATAGAGAGAGAGGGGGGAGGGAGAGAGAGAAATAGAGAAAGGAAGGAAGAGAAAGAGAGAGAGAAGAGAGAGGGAGAGAAACAAAGAGGGAGTGAGGGGAGAGAGAAAAAAATAGATAGCAGAAGGGAGATAAAAGAGGAGAGAAAGAAAAAGAGGAAAAATAGAGAGAGGAGGAAGAGAGGGAAAAATACATAAAGAGAGAGAAACAAAGAGAGAGATGGAGAGATAGAGAAACAAAGAGGGAGAGAGAAAAATAGAGAGAGGAAGAGAGAGAGAGGGGGGGAAGGAAAGAGAGAGAACTAGAGAGACAAAAGTAGGGAGAAAAATAGAGAAGGGAGAGAAACAAAAAGGGGGAGAGAGAAAAATAGAGAGAGAGAGAGAGAGAGAAGCAAAGAGAAGGATGGAGACATAGAGAAACAAAGAGGGAGAGAGGGGAATAAGAAAACTCGTGGAAGTTACTCTATGTATATTCTCTTATACATCACGTGCGTTCAAGGTCTATTTATAAATATCCTTATTTGTGAAATTTTTTTTGAATAAAGCATAACTCTTTTCTATTCAATATGTAGATAACCCCTTTATATTGGTAATTTAAAAATACCTTATTTTGAACCTATGTTGTGATGCACATATATATTCACGAGTAACTTACTCGAGAAAGAGAAAAATAGAGAGATAGAGGGAGGGGGAGAGAGAAGGCTAGAAACAAAGAGAGAGAGGGAAGAGAGAAATAAAGATGCATAGGGAGAGAGAAATAGAGGGAGGGACAGAAATAAACAAAAAAAAGACAATTAAATGTAAAGAGAAATAGAGCAATACACACACACAAAGAGAGAGAGAGAGAGAGAGAGAGAGAGAGAAATAAAGGGAGATAAAAATAAATATAAGAAAGAAAAATAAAGAGAGTGAGGGAGATAACGAAAAGAATGGAGAATAGAGATAGGGATGGAGATATATATGTATGTGTGTGTATGTAAGGAGAAAAAGAGAGAGAAATAGAGAGATAAAAAATAAAAAAGTAGAAAATAAAAAGAGAGGGATAGAAATAAAGATGAGGGAGGGAGGTAGAGAAAGGAATATATATTTGCACACACATGTAGATAGAAAAAGAGAGAGAAATAAATAAATAGTGAGAGAAAAGGAGAGATATATAAAGGGAGGGACACTCAAAAAATGGATAGAAAGGGATAGAGAGATATGAGAGGGAGGGAAAAAGAGAGCAAAAAAGGAATATATGTAGATAGAGAAAAAGAAGCAAAAGGAAAACTAAACAACATAAAGAGGAAGGGAGGGAGGGAAAGGGAGGATGAGAGGGAGTGATAAATTGAGAGAGAGAAGTGTATCATTCACTATGATATAGAGAAAATAGACAACAATGAGAGTTGCGACGTTTGAGATCGAGAGGCATATCTCAATTAGAGTATCCCATAGCCTTGCACTTAGTGAAAGCTTAAAATTAGATAAAAGTGTCACTTGTCTATAGACCACATGTGATACTTTGATGAGTTTAAACTAAAAATCATTGATTAAGGAGTCTTAGACTTTGAGTTAACTATGAGAAAAGTATGTACTAATCATGCTTTGCAATCTAACTCATTGAAATAAACTTTAATAATATTAAATGTACCCCAAAATATCCACAAAGAGGTGTCGATCCATCCCAAGCAATGCACCTATTGCGGTCCATAAAAAGTGTTCATGGGCATGCAATGGAAGAAGCATTTGAGTCGATAAGCCCATTAGAGGGCACTCCGCTAACTACACTCTAGACACCATAAGACATTGGGGACCTTTCTTCAATCTTAGGGCTTGAGATGGAGGCCATGATTGATACATTACTACACATGGACATTGGGTCATTTGATCCATTGAGAGAGTATACGCCCATACCATTATACAATGGGTGCCGACTATCTCACTTAAAGATATTTGTGCTCTTTAAGGATATATGCAAAGTACGGATGGAGCAATACAAATGTGACCGAGTTGTTCAAGTACATATTACACTCCTTTATCTTGATGCATAGATAAGAATGATCTTTTATTTCTTCAAAAGTGGCTAGTAGTCCTTGTGAACTATAACATTTGACCATGGATTTCTATGAAGAAAGGATGTCTAATCCTTTAGCTTGCTCATTCTTGGGTGCTATCATCAAGATTATAAACATTTCTCTCTATCCATTAGTTGACAAGCCCAAGATATTGTGGAAGGAGGGGATTACTGTGGAAGACATGAGTAAGCGTATTGGAAGGTGGTCCATTAACATAAGAGTCATTCTTATGTGGACCATGAATGGCCTTCTGGGATTCAGGGAGTACGCACATAAATGAACTTACATTCTTATTTCTAGTATCTAATATCACTCGTTAATATTTGTGTTGACTAGATATGGATATTATGACAAACCTAGTTACCTCAAGTTACTATGCATGCTCATTAGTTTGGGCTCGTAAAGGTTGCAAACCATGAAGAAGATGGTCTATCAAGGATACACTGCATTCTTACCAAAGGTCCATGATTTAAGAGTAGGATTCCTTGGATGACCCCCCCTATATGAATGAATATCCAATTTAGCTAGTATGAGTGGAAGATGATCCACGAGGATTTACTTCCAAGGGAATGAGATGATTCTCAGTTCTCTATGAGCTGTCATATTAGACCCATTTATAGATGAACCATTTGTTGGATCCCATGGATATTTTTAAGAATGTTGGTAGCTTGTTCTGGGACCATATGACAGTTCATACTACCGATCACGATCATGGGATGTCTTACTCTAGAGATACGTTCAATGATTTATAAGTTATCAAATTTAGTATAGTAGATCTCATGTAAGAAGATCAACACATCCTCCATTCAATTCACAAGGTAAGGAGTAATGGAGACAGTCTCTCTCTTTGAGAAGTACTTATCTAGGAGCATGTTCATGATACAAATTCACCTCCTAGTATATCTCATGGATGAAGTGGAGATTGGAGGACCAGTCCATATCAAATGGATGTTCTTCTTGGAGCACTTCATAAAAGTCCTAAAAGGATTTTTGTGACAATAAGCTTATCTGATAGCACGATTGAAGATTGACTAGTGTTAAAGGCATTGGTGTATATTTTGGAGTGGCTACCAATGGTGGATTCAAATAACAAGATATTGTGGATGCTAAAGGATGATGATAGACTAACAAGAGATGTGGTGATTGAAAATGGAATAGAGAAGAGGATAGATGGCATCATGGAGGAGAAAGTGGATTGTTTTTGTATATTACACTATGCATCCATGGAGAAGTGGCTTAATAGGTATAAGTAGGCCAAAAATGAACGTGAGAATAGCACGATTAGAATTTCAACATAGCACATGCTAGTGGCTAATTCGATTTGTCGACGGCGTGGAGGAGTTGCCATGGTCCATGCCTACGAGATGGTTGCATGATGCCTTGACCGTAGCTTCACACCAAGGGGTGGAAGTCTCTAGGGAGGAGCGGGAGTTCTCGAGGGGATATAGTATCTAGCAATTATATGTAGTAACTAACCTAGGCATCAAAATAAAATATTGAGTGGGTGGAAGTCTTTAGGGAGGAGCGGGAGTAACTAACCTAGGCTTTTTTTTATTGTTGTACCTAGCAATTATACGCAGTAACTAACCTAGGCATTTTAATGTATAGTATAAAATCTACAACACAACATGGTCACATGGATGACTTTTTGAGTTGAGTGAATTGGCAAAATACGTTCAACAATAGATTGTGCTATCATGGAGTATTTTAGCAACCTGGAAAGTGTTATTCCTATAGATTACCATAGCTTCTCCATGATTATATTCGATATACAATGGTTTAAACTGGTTTTGAAAGGAGTAGGGGTAACCGTTTGGCAAGGACCCTTTGGATTCTTAGGGATAGACTATAGAAAAAGATGGAATGATTGCACGATACATTTGTCTTGCCAAGTTATTGTACACAAAACAATCACAAATGCTTTTTTGTTCTTTGTGGTAGAATCTTATTTGATATTAAACAAGCAATATTCTACCCAAACCCAAGACAACCTCATTGGTGGTATGTTGTGCAATCAATGCCTAGCATGGACATGGAGAGTATGTAGATAGAGGAGTTGCTATTGTGAGGGGTGGAGGATGAGGAGGGCTTACGGTGTGCCAAGGAGACAATCACACGCAATCTAGGCAAAGAGAGTAGAGTACAAGAATTCTTCGAGAATGAGTAGACTCCTTTTTCTTTAGAGGTCATGAATAGCCATGATTGGAGACATCTCTTCATTTTGTACTCAAAACCTCATTTTTTAGTAACTTTTATCTCTTTCTCTAATCAAGAGATCTCATAAGTATTTTGATTAGTAGAGAGCCAAAAGAGAGTATTTTGGGATATCATGAAGGTAGTAGAGTGCTTGAAAATGGATAAGAAGCAGCAGAGGAAGCAAAAAATGATTTTGTTACTATTGTGGGCTAAAGACATCCATCTTCATATTGCATGATTGATATTTGGATATTTTGAGCCTCTTTCCCTTAGACACTACTTTATAATGCTTTTATTTTTATTTTTTAGTATTTTTAATACTTTTTTAGAAAACTAAGAAAAAAGGTCATCTTATCTCCAAACTTTAGTTTTTGTAACTAAAGTTATGATTTATTATATCCAAAAATTATTATTTAATATGGAATTCTTCACAATATGACTTTTAAATGCTAAAAATACATAATTTATGAGTTTACAGATCCATCTCTTTGTAAAATTATTATAATAGTTAGAACAAATTATTCTAAAAAAGTCATATAAGTATTGTAAAAAAATTTAAGAGAAATCTTAAAATATTAGTTGAATCTAAAATATTTATGAGAAAATTTTATCAAGTGAATATGGGTATGGGTATGCTATATATTCTTGTCAAACACTCTAAATATATTGTAAATTTTGAATAAAGTAGGATTCATAATGAGAATAATAAAAACCTTACAAAATCATATCAACTTATCAGCATGTTTTTAAAATAAGGTGGTTTCATTAAGTAAAATAAGCTCAAGGTGTGTACATTACACGAATAAAACATAGCCACAATGAGCACAACTTCACTATCACCTCCACCATTAGTTTAGTAGATGTGCACATACTTAGTTAAATGACTATGCAAATCTAATAGAAGTTCATTGCAAAAAAATAGAGTCAATTAGTAATTGCTAATTGGGTGTAACCTTTCAAAATGAGAAATCATGATAGATATAATAATATTTTAATTACTAATTAAATTGGCCATTGATAACGACTATCTCTTATTATATGACAATTAATTTTTAGCTAAATTTTGCACACAAGTTACACATTTAAATACAACAATTAGACACTAGATTTTGTTAAAAATTGATGGATCTTAAAGTAGGAAATTATAATATCGCAAAGTCTCAAAAATGGCCAAGGTAGACTTGTTCGATTAACCCATAACACAAAGCTACTTAGTGAATTCTTAGATAAATTATAATGAGAAGAACTCAACCCAAATGAATAGACACTCAATTGAAATGAGATAAATTAGAAGCTTGAATACTTCATGAAGAAATTTCCCAACTTGATGAATTGTGTAATTGTTTAATGTGAAATTATTGAATTTACCTTTTTTTTTTTGTAGAATAAATTAATAAATGAATTATTTAAAAAGAACTATATTCTTAAAATGAACTCCTTAAAGCTATACTTTAAGTAAAATTTCTTGCTATGATTGTTGTTTCCAAAATCAATTATTAATAGTTTGGTCCATACATATGGTATGTGGAGCAAGTGTGGCTATTCCCAAGTATGCCACTAAGTTTTGCCATTGGTATTTGGCTCTATCTCATTTTTTGAGACGATCAATACCATAGATGAGAGGTCTCTCCCCACGAGAGGTGACTAGTTTCCAAAAAATCGTGATGGCTAGTGGGGCTCTAGAAAGATTATCATGATTTCTAGAACATTACCAATATCTTGTGCCAATATCTTGCAAGCTTGAAAGAGGTGAAAAAGATCCAAATGGTTTTGATATATATCTAGATTCTTTTTAAAGCAAAATTTGTACCCGATTTATGAGGCAAGATATGCGCATTAACCAATTATGAGAAATAATATGTGTTCCCTATTGATGGAATAAAGAACTATTTGTAAAGAGATAAATTCAATTGCCTTTGTTTTTGGTACATAAATTTATGTGAAAGAACTCAACTAAAGCTATATAATTAGATAACTAAAGAATACCATGGGTGTGTGGTAGGAACTAACTGGGCAATTTTGTCCAAGAAGAACATCATATAGATGAATGGATCCATTTAGTAGGGTGGCTTCTCAACAGCGATACATCTAGAGTTGAAAAACAATGAATACTCTAGGATCTAAGCCTTTGAACCATTTTAGGGGGTGGTGTGACATTATATCTTATGGGATGAGTAATTAACATTCTATTCCTCTTGATTTCTTACTCCTCTCATTTAACCAAATGTAGCATTTGCCCCAATTCGAGCTTTAAATAATCAAATAAGTGGCTCTCTTAGCTCAATGCTAGACTTCCTTTACGAGACCCTAGTTGATTCATTATGTTAACCATTTCACGCAAGATGGGCTACAAAAGCAAAGAGAAAAAAGTGATGAGTGATATAAGAATAAAAAGAATAATGGGTACACAAAGGTTGAAGTCGAAAATTAGTAGAAAACAAAAGTGAGTACTCAAAAGTACATTCATTATATCAAAATGGTTTAAATAAATGTTGGAAATGAAAGGGAAACTCATAGAGAAACAAAGCTGAAAACAAGATGTAGGTGTGAGGCACTCTAGGATAAATTCAAAAATTAAATTCAATATTGTAATATCCCTCACCCGCCGCATAAAACACCCCCCTTTTTTCAAAATAATTGAAAAAATTTTATCCCCTCCCCCCTGTCGTCACCGACAAGTGTCAGGGGGGGAAGAAGAGGGATGACGTTGACGAGGGAGAAGTGGCCAAGAACAATGGCCGAGGACAAAGATTGCAATGAAGGAGAGAATCGACGATGACGAAGGCCTTATGACCCACTACCTTCCCCTCCCTTAGAGCATGATGGCCACTCCACAGGCCATACCACCATGCAATATCATGTCTTGCCCCCATTCTTTTCTTTAAAAAAGAGGGAGATACACACAGAGAGAGAGAGAGAGAGAGAGAGAGGCGTATCTATTGAATTAGTGGTCCACACTTACGCATTGAAAGCAAGTGAGTGGGAGGGGGGACAGGGGAGCCACCTAACACCCTATAATCCTTCTTTTCCACCCTATTCACAAATGGAGGAAATATAAGAGGATTAATAGGAGGTAACCCTCAATGTAATTGCCTACACATGCAACATCGATTAATATTGTAATGTGTCCACCTGTTATCTTCAGGACACGTCTTAGCAGTCCATCGGAAAGGATATCTAGAAGGCTCTGCCCGGCACGACCATGGAATGTTACGGGGTTTGCGATCTAGGACTTTCCGCATCTGCCATGTAGCGGAAGTATTCCGGTTGTTCCCACTTAGGACCGACCTGAATTAGGGTTTTCCCTATTGGTCATTTCCTAACGGCAACTAGCGTCGAACCCAAGAGAACTACTTTACGCAGAAACGCCAGGTTCGAAGCAGATTCACGCTGCACTTGGTTCAAGGAGAATGGGAAACGAGAGGGATGCGAAGCTCAACCTCTCTACCATAAGGCATAGTCCCATTCCGTTCCCCTAAAACATCGTAAATCGGAATCAGTTATAACTCTAGGTCAACACTCTTGTTGTTCGTGTTCGTTGACGATCTTTCAGATGTCCATCGTGATTTGAGAAAAGTTTCCGGCCAACCGGGAACACCCATCCATAGGACGGACCCATGGCCACATCCACCGCACTTTCCTCAAGTTGTTTTAGTTATTTAATTACCTAACACATTTAGTTGGATATGTACAATCAACTTCTTTAATTAGCCCATTAGGCACTGTTTCTTTCATGTAATCATATCACTTGACATAGAAAAGCAATGTCAAACAAGTTCCTTTTTAACAAGTTATCATATTTATCTTTGAAATACATAAAGTCCAGCCCGTAGGCTTATCCAAAATCCGCCCGAAGGCTATCCAGCAATCCACAGGGATCACTAATCCAAGATTCCGCCCGTAGACTAGTATGTGGGCCTCGAGATCCATTCCCAAGTCACATTAGCCTCTTGTGCAGGGCCCGAAAGGCGAGGGATTTATGACCAGAGCCCCCTGGGACCCAAGCGTCCTCTTGCTCCAAGTAGCGCTCAACGAAGAGACCTCTCGTGGTGAATTCGGTCCACTTTCCCGGTGCGGTTAACAACCCCCTTGGTTAGGGTCACGCAGGCAGTTGGGGGTAACTGAAGCTGCCTCTCCCTTCAGGCCTTCAACCTGAAGTATTAGATATCCATTTATCTTTTAATTCATTAATCAAACAAAGCCAAACCGTGCTCTTAAATGTGTTACAAGCACAAACATTTCCATTGGTCGTTTGTTGTTGGCCAACTGCTAAGGAGTGAATCCTTTTCGAATGCATCCAGCACTCGATCCGGGATGACTTGCGACTTGGCAAGATCCCCTATATCCTGGGTTAGGGCGTACCCTATTAACCCGACTTGGTCAATACCTTAAGTCCATATGTTATTCCAATTTATTGGTTTTTCCTTTGCTCCAAGCAATTATTTTTACCCCAGAAAGATACTATATTAGGACGATTATTCATCCTCTTGCAAGATAACTTGCGTAAGAATCTGCCAACCTCATTCCGAGAATTGGCCATTCCCTTGTGATCCAATCACAAGATCATACGACTTTGCACTTGTTGCACAAGTGTCGCATCGAACTATGGGACTATTTTACCCATCAAATGGAGTCACGAAACAATCTGTTCCTGATTACATTAGACTGACATTGTCAGTCCTAGGGTTTCAAGTTCCATCTTTTAGCGAAAGATTCTTAAGGAAAAACCCTAGATCACTTCTCAATTATGTTGTGTGTTCCCTACATTCGGTGAATGTGGGCAAGTATTTAGGGTATAGGAGTTTCGGTTTTAGCAATACGTGCGACTAGGTCACGTATTAAATCATAGTTAGTTCTTTGGAATTGAATTAACTCTTTCTAAAACGAGTACTCCGTGGGTTTAGGTGTTTTAGGTTTATGCCAATTTAACCTATCTACTTTTGAAGATAATTATGCTATTATTTCCATAACACATGACTCATTGTCTACGCGTAAATTGATTTCCAGCCTTAACTTATCGATTTAAGATCAAGCATAGGCTAGGTTATAACCTAATTCCAATTAATCATCCTATAACTTACGAACAAGATTCATGCTAAACAAGCAACCTTTTACTAATAATTATGCAGTTGAAAAATGATAATTGACCAATTTATGCAACTTAGGAATCATTTCATGCCTTGCACTTTCCTATGGATTCTTAGCACTTTCCATGATGACTCATTGCGAAGAAGATATGGCCTAATAATGTGACATGCAATTTTATACTTCCATGCCTAAATAGAGTGCACTATCTTAATTCTATTTTTGTAAATATGGACTAAATGCATATCAATTTTCTACTCACTTTATTTTTGTTCGTTTTATTGAAAATACTAATGACTAAATTCCTCTGTCATGAGCTAATTTTTCTAAAGCATTTAAGACAAAAAATGCATCCTATTTCCAACAATTATCCTCGCACGATTGAATTATAACAATACCAAATAAAAATTAGGAAGGAAAACCTGGACTTGGGGTGAGATGTCCACGTGGATGCTAGGAGACGATCCTCCTGCGGTTGTGCCTTGGGTTTTCTTAGGAGGCATCGCGAATGTAGCCTTTCCGTCGTGGATGCAGCTTTGCGAATTCCCTTTTTGAAATACCACCATCCTTTATGAGTCTTCTGTTCTTTCCTTTCGTACAAGCTATTTGAAGGGATACTTGTGGAGGAGGGGAGAAACCACAAAAAGGGTTCAAAACCGGGAAGGGGGTGTTTCAAAATCCTCCGCGAATAAGGCCCATTAAAGCCATGGGAAGGGCTTAATGGCCTTTTAAAGACTCACAAGAAAGGGGAATAAAAGGTGTAGAAACCCTTACGAGGGCTTTTGTATGGGGAAAGAAGGTGTCAAAAGACCCTTAACACCCTCTTTTCTTTTTGTAAGGGGGTAAAACAAAAGGGTATAAAAGGGTCTTTAGGGAGTCCTTAGGGGAAATTTAAGGGGGGGGAAAAAAGGGCCTAAAGTAAAACCTTTTTGAGAGGGGGAAAGGGGGCTTATAGAGCCATAAGGGAAATTTTTTTTGGCGGGGGGGGGGGGGCGGGGGGGGGGGGGGGGGGGGGGGGGGGGGGCGGGGGGGAGGGGGAGGGGGGGGCGGGTGCGGGGGGGATAGGCAAAGGTGTGAAAAGGGGGATTAGGAAGCCCCCTTGGAAGCTTCCAAGGGCCTTCTAGGAGCCTCACAAAGGGCATGTGGGGGGTGGAGGCCGTCGACAGATGGCAGCGAAGATAAGGTAGCTGGCGGCGATGTGGGCAGGGTCGGACTCTAGTGGCAACTGCGATGGCGATTGGGCGGCGTCTCATCCTCCAACGGCTTCACGGCGGCGACCTTCCTCTTCTGGCAGTGTTGACCACCTCTCTCTCTCTTGCCCAGAGTCATGGCCCTCTCCTCCATCAAAGCTCCTATGGCCACTAGTTTTATAGGGAGAGGGAGAGGTTCCTCCCTCCCCTACGCGGCAGCGGGCATGGCCTCCTTCCCTCCGCAGGCTCCAACAAGAAGCTTGCCATACCTTCTATTCCCCTCCCCCTCCAGCACGACAATCGGCTGGGGGGGATAATGAAAAAGAAAAAAAATTTGACATTTATCCATTGTAGGCAAATTCAACCAAAGGCAAGTATTGAATCCACCTTTTTGGCTCACGACAGCAGTATGCCCTAAGCATGTCCTCGATGACTTGATTGACTTGCTTTGTTTGGCCATCTGTTTGGGGATGGTAAGCTATGCTAAAGTAGAGTTGAGTCCCAATGGCTTCAAAGACGGCTCTCCAGAAGTGTGATGTGAAGAGAGAATCACGATCACTAACGATTCTTCTTGGTAGCCCATGTAGCTTGAATATATCCTTGATAAACAATCTTGCAATGTCTGAGGCTTTATAGTTTGTCTTCACTAGAATAAGGTATGCAACCTTAGTTAGCATGACAACCACAATCATGATGGAGTTGTATCCTCCCTGAACTTGGGTTAGGCCAACAACAAAATCCATGCTGATGAATTCCCATTTCATTTGGGGAATGTCAAGCGGTTGCAACTTCCCTGGCATTTTGACATGTTCGGCTTTGATATGTTGATAAGACAAACACTTGGTGACATATTTGAGAACGTCACTTTTAAGCCTCTCCCAATGGTAGCTCTTCCTAACTGCATTGAGAGTCTTGGAATAGCCAGGATGTCCTGAGAAAGGGGAATTATGAGCTTCCCACAATATCTTCTGCTTAAGTGACTGACTTGCCGATATGCACAGCCTCGTTCTATAGTAGACAAGTCCACTATTGATAGAGAATTCATGATACTTAGCCTGCAGCTTTTGGTTCTGATCCTTGATAGAGATCTCCCTTAGCATCGTTTGGTAGGCTGGATCATGGCATGCATCCTCTCTAGCTAACTCAAGTATTGGATTGTTTGGCATAGATACTTTTGTAGCTAGAGATCTAGTTGTTGATGGATTTTGCAAGATTAGAGAATTAAGGAATGCCTTGCAACTGAGTGCATCGGCAACTACGTTCTCTTTTTCAGGTCGGTACTTGATTTCAAAATCGTACTCTTCCAGCACTTCAATCCACCGATGTTACCTCATGTTGAGCTCGTTTTGGGTAAAGATCCACTTGAGACTCTTATGGTCAGTTACTAGTGTAAACTTGTTACCCAATAGGTAGTGTCTCCAAAGCTTTAGAGCATGGATGATAGCTAGCAATTCCAGATCATGTGTAGCATAATTCTTCTCATGACTCTTCAATTTCCTTGAAGAGTATGCTACATGGTGATCTTCCTGCATGAGTACACATCCTAAGGCAAGTGCGCTAGCATCCGTTACTACCTCAAACTCCTTACTAAGGTCTGGAAGCTTTAGGATAGGCGCTAATACCAAACTCTGCTTCAATCTATCGAAGCTAGTTTGTTCGGGAGTTGACCATGTAATGGATGTTTGCTTCTTTAGTAAGTCTGTCAAAGGTGGTGCAATCAAAGCATAGTTTTTTATAAAGACCCTATACCATCCTGTCAATCCAAGAAAGCTACGTATTTCTTTGATAGTTGTTGGTATTGGCCATTCTAGCACATCTTTGACCTTGGCTGGGTCTACTGAGATTCCTTCCGCTGATATGATGAATCCCAGATATTCAATCTGACGTTTGAAGAATGCACACTTCTTCATCTTAGCATATAGCTTATGTGACCTCATTGTCTCAAGGACAATCCAAAGTTGGGATTCATGAACTTCTTCCTGTTTAGAATAGAATAGAGTGTCTTTGAAGAAGACGAGCACAACATCATCAAGATATGGCCTAAAGATATCCTGCATTAACCTGTTGAAGGTGGCAGGTGCATTTGTAAGCCCAAATGACATAACTAGGAACTCAAAGTGTCCATATCTTGTATTGAAGTCCGTCTTGGGGATATCTTCTTCCTTGATCCTTATCTGATAGTAACCCGACCTGAGAGCAATCTTGGAGAAGATCTTTTCTGATTTTTGAAGGCAATGAAACAATCTTTATACGTCGCATGCACAATGCTCCTCATGTACGCCATTATATCCCTTCCTTCATCATCATGAAAGATGCCACCAGCATCTGTAACTCTATAGTACTGGCGTACAACCTCCTCTACGTGATTTACTGGTGAGGGTGATCGCTCGCCACCTCCTACGAAACCCCCACACAAGCCTCGTCCTCCCCCTCGAATCTCCCTCCTCCCTCTCTGTTGACTACCCTCTGCCTCGCTGGACTCATGAGCTTCTGCAGATGCACGTGCTTCTGCAGATGCTTGTGCTTCAACCAATGCACGTACAGGTGTTGCACGTGGAGTACCTGCATGTGGAGTACCAGCATGTGGAGTTTGGGAAGTAGTGCCAGGCAAAGACGTCAGAGGCGTTCCAGACATAACACTGAACACCTCGTCCGCTGTGGGAGAGCGGCCAAGGTGTCTGGTCATCTCTCCCATGAAGTCTTCCCTACTAGGAAAACCTCCAAAAAATGCATTGACCCCCTACTAAACGAGGCCAATGTATCATTCATGCGATCCAATCTGGGTCATTGCTAGATGAACCAGGATACGATATCTGCAATAAAAACACAGGAAAAAGACAAATTTATTTGCATACAAAAAATCATATATTACCTACATTTTCAAAGAGCTTTCTTTAGACATTGAGCATAAAACTTAAGTGCTAATGCTTCTCATAAACAAGAAAACTGATAAACACAAACATGGGATTGGTCACATTCATCATTGCAAAAATATATTGTTTTTTATCAGAATTCGGAGACTTGGCGCATGTATCCCCGCGTCTAAATTGCAGGTTAGACGCGCCCTCAAACGCAGTCCCAAAGTCAACCTTCTGTCCAGCGCGTCTATATTCGCATCTAAGATGCAGCATAGACGCGTTGTCAGACGCACATTCCAGGTCAATGCTCTGCACCTGCGTGTATCATTGCGTGTAGACTGCAGAGCACACGCGCCAGCACACGCGCTCTAAGACGCGCCCTCAGATGCTAGGAGAGGAAACATTTTTCGCATCTATATCTACGTCTACATTGAAATGTAGACGCGCTATCAGACGTGCTCGGTCGGCTAATTTTAGCCCGACAACCGCCATTGATGATTTACAAAATGCAATAAACAATGGAATCTCAAATCCTAAATACATAGACAGAGCAGAGAGAGAAAGAAAGAAACCAAGAGAGAGAGAGAGAGAGAGAGAGAGAGAGAGACTCACCTTGGGTGTTTGGTGTGGCGGGTGGTGGCGCTTCTTCCTTCTCCTTCTTCCTCTCCTTGGTAAGTTACCCTCCCTTGATGCTTGCTTGCTGCTTCTTCTTGTTCTCCTCTCTCTTGTTCTCTCTTTCTTCCTCTCCTTGGCTTTCCTTTTTCCCTTCTTGTGTGTTTGAAATAAAAGAAGAGGTGAGTCATGAGGAGGTGAGGCATGAAGAGACTGCATGTCGGCTAAACTCAAGCTTCAGAACCGCAAAAAACGCAGGAAAGGAAAGGCGCAGTTTGAAAAGAAATGATTTAAGTATGGTTTGAATTTTGACATGTGCGTCTATTTTTGCGTGTATATGCGCGTCTATTGTTTAGATAGACGCGAGGATAGACACGAATATAGACGCGGAAATAGACGCTAATATAGATGCGTATGTAAACGCGGATATAGACGCACATTTAGGCATTTTATGAATTTACTTGTTTTTTCAGGTTTAACCACGTCAAGATATCATGCATGTCCTATTTGCGGTCCCTCTCTAGTTTCCTCTAGGCCGGCACGTTTAAAGAAGGTTATCTACGACAATCATCATCGATTTCTTCCTATTGACCATCCCAAATATGTTCTCCCGACTAATGGAATGACTCCACAATCTCTAACCATTCGAGATTAAAAGGAGAGATGGATTAATACCGACAGCCACCCTCCACTCGACATGAGTCGGTAAGAAGTGCATTTCTCTCGATTGACGTTAAAGTATTTAGCATGATGAATTGTTTACATAATATATTGTTTGTTTGTTAGATTCTCTATTTTTTTTTCTTCCGTACTGGACTGAACTCAAGATCAATTACCTGTTGGACCCCATGCACATATTCAAAAATGTTGTATCTACATTATGGGATCACTTGATAGGGGCTCGTGATTCAGATAATATAAGGGAGGATTTACGTAACATTGGTCGCATGAGACGAGCCTGGCCACGCATTGGACCTAGAGGAAAGATTGAGCTACCCTATGCACCTTGAATGTTGTCAAAGAATGAGGAAAAATAGTGAAGGAACAAATATATAGCTTTCGAACACCCACAAGATGTATGAGATGTCTCAAGGGAGCCTTCATAAAGAAAAAGAAAAGAGGTGTGGAGCAACTATCTGGTTTGAAGTCCCACGATTGGCACAAAATGATTCAAATAAGGGTATCTCTAACCATGAATATATAAGTAATTAGTGGAGTAACTATGTGTAAACTTTGGGGTATGATGACTTTTTCCTCAACTAATCATTTGATCTATGAATATTATTTACATTCAGTTCGTACTTCCTACTAGCATATCCCATTGTGTATCCAAAGATGTACGTGATATCATTTACAAGATGGGAGAGCTTGTGTGGTGTGTATACATTGTATTTTTTCATTATATATCTTTGAATTTCTATACAAAAGTAAACAATTCTCAAATACATCTTGACAGATACGTGAGCTCGGAGGAAATTGATCCAAACACATTGCAAGATGCTCGAGTATTATCTGTTGAGATGGTTTGTTTAGTGGAGGAAATTTTTCCTCGGTCCATTTTGACTACTCAGTTACATTTACTCGTACATTTGATTAATGAGATCGCACTTTGTGGGGCAGTTCATGTAAGGTGGATGTTTTTTCTTGAGCGCTTCATGAAAACCTTGAAAGATTTTGTGAGGCAAAAAGCACGGCCTGAGGGAAGCATGGTTGAGGGTTGGTTAGTGTAATCATCCCTTGTTTATATCTCTGAATATCTTGCTGAAGTGGATCCCTCTCATCCACGACTATGGAAAGATGATGAAGACTTGAGGATGACCTCTATAGTACCTCAAGGAAAAGGAATGAGTAAAGTGCTAACAAAAGAAGAACTTCGTAAGTTAAATAGTTTTTTTGTGCTCAATAGTGATGTAATGAGCAAATGGGTGACACTATATAATAAAGCAAGGGCAAGAAGAAAAAGTGAAAGATAAGAATTTGGCACTAGATATGGACGTAATGTCTCATTTCTAGATCATCTAAATGCACTCCCACGTCATATTGATATAGATTGGTTACATGAGGAAATGGAGAGAATGGAAAAAAATGAGAAAATTAATATATCTCAAGAAGAGTGGGAATACGCACGAGGTTGCTGATCAAAGGTGAGACATAGTATCAATTATTTTGTTTCTATAAGTTTTATTTTATATAAATAATTGACATGTTTGATCTTTTATCTTTTACTACTAGTGCACATTATTCAATGCACTTTGGTGTGAGGGTAAACATCTTCGAACTCAACGTATAGATGAAAAGAGAAATACCCAAGATTGTGGTGTCCTTGCTCACTTCGAGGATGCCATTGGTACCATGGAAGGTTATTGTGGCTTGATCCAAGATATTCTGAAGCTTGACTTCAGACGATTCTTTATATATGTACTGGATGTGAAGTGGTTTAAAGAAGTGGTAAAAAATGGTGAGGATTGCACAATCAGACGTCATCCAAGTGGTTTTGTAATCATTGACTCTACAAAATTTTACCAAAACAAGAATGACACATAAGTACTACCTCAACAATGCGAGCAGGTATATATGCAAAGGCTAATTTTTTTATATGTATACATGTGATACATATACACAATATAATAAGTACAATTAAGTTTTTAGCTTTTGTTTTTCAAATACAGGTTGTGTATCATCCAATGGTAAACAATAACCGATGGTGGTATGTCATCCCTATATCTAATCGTTCAAAACCAATATATGGTAATATTACCGACATGGAGATAGTAGATGACAATCCAACAATTAATGATGATGTGCTTGATGACACCATAATGGATAATATGAGTGATATAGTACAAGATGAACCTCGTGAGGATGTTCAAGGAAACGCAGAAGAAGACAATAATGTGATTGTCGATGATATTGATGAAGTTATTGAGCAATATAGCAACACATCTGATAGTGGGATAGACTTATTTGTTTCGTTACCTCTTGGTAACATAGACCTAGAAGTAGATAGTTTAGCAAGGGTTGATCTCATTGAAGATGAGATGGATCATTCACTGTAACATACTTAATTTGCTTAATGATTCAATGTGTATTCCTAATTCTATGGTTTTTATCACGCGCACACGTGCATACTCAAGAATCAATAGTCAAGTTTAAAGCTAAATTGAATTTTCCATGATAAAAAGGGAGTATTTTTTATCATCTTCAAGTAGAGAAATTACGAGATACATATTGCAATGCTTGCTACTAATTGTAAGGTTTCTATCGCTTGCCGCTAATTACTTATATCAGGCTTGTCAACTGGAGGAACTGCCATTCATTAGAGAGAAATGAAAAAGTAATTATTAACTCTATTTTTTTAATTCAATGATTCAATGTGTATTCTTAATTCTATGGTTTTTATCATGCGCACACGTGCATGCTCAAGAATCAATTTCAGGTGGTTAAATAATTAGTAACTTTGGTTTTTTAATTATGTGAATTGCAATTTTAGGTGGTTAAATAATTGTGTGTTTGCTGGCGCGTCTATATTGGCATCTATTTGTATGGATATATAGACACAAAATTCGCATCTATTTACACGCACGTTTACACACACTTATAGACGCAATGATAGACGCGCCCGACTTTGCGCATCTAACATGTGTGTTTATGCCTCGTTTCTGTTATAGTGCATATACACGTGCGAATACATGTACATAATAAACCAAAATTGTTATTTATTTAATTCAATTTACACTTCTATTAGCATGTCTATTTGACAGTTAAACGGGCATATAGATACGCTTACAAACGCGCTTTTACAAGCACTGATAGATGCGAACGAAAAATAAAAAATCTCTTTTTTTTTTAAGATATTTAATTTTATTTTTAAATTTGAATTATGGAACGCGTGTATAAGCGCGTGTACTCTACATTGTAGACGCGTGTATAAACGCGGATTTTCTGCAATTTAGACGCATGGATAGATGCGCAAAACAAAACTGGAAAAAAAAAACCAGAGAGCCCTCTCCCATACATCAGATTGTGCATTTGGAAAAAAGACAATGTATTTTACGGGCACGAGAATTAAAAATAAAAGTCTATATATTCATTATAGATCAAAAGCATTTACACGGGAAGTTTAAGTGCTTGCGACCTAAAGCGTGGCCGCAAGCAGTAGGCTCAAAGATGGATTATACATATACAAGAAAACAAGGCCTCATGAGGAGGTATGGTGCTCCTCTACGAATCTGAAGAAGAAACATCTTCGCTAGTACCACCATGGCTACTAGCGTCGCTATCCCCCTCCTCACTATGCTCCACATCCGGGTTCACCTACACACACAAAAGATCAAGGTTGCTTACATAGACATGGTGGAAAAAAAGTTATAATTAGCTATACTTTTAATAGGAAAGTAAGAAAAGCATACCTCCTCTGGCTGTCGAATGCTCATGGCCGGGTTGTATTGGTCCTCAGTGATGAGACCCTCCTCATAGAAGTGAAGCCATGTGGCTACGCGGTTATGGCCTCGATAGTAACCTACCTCTCTAGGAGTAGGTATCCTACCAATGATAGTAGTCTGCAAAACAATTATGATATACATAAACAATTATGAGTCACAATATATTAGAATAAATTATATAAAGAATTGAAAGAAATATAAATTTTAAAAAACTAAAAATCAAAATATACTTACAAACTCTGCCTCCCACGACTCTCTACCGCCCGATCCGTAATGTGACGATCCCATGGTTTCCATTTGGATCCGTCGCGCCTCTGCATGCTGGCGACTCTTCACTTTCTCTGCTGCTTTCTTCTCGGCTTTCTTCCACTCTATGCGGTGGCACATAGGTGGTTGGCTATAGGCTCCATGTCCCTCCTCCTACATTCGCAGTGAGTCCTTGGCGCGTGTCATGAGGTGGGATCTTTTGTTGTAAAGCATATCCCTCACTTTTGTGCGTCCCCAATCATCCGAGAATCACTGACCCTCAGGATTTGGGTGCCTCCTATGGACTACCCTCAACACCTCCTACCACAAGCCGCTTTTCTGATTTTTGAAGGCAATGAAATAATCTTTATACGTTACATGCATGACGCTCCTCATGTACACCATTACATCCCTTCCTTCATCATCATGGAAGATGCCACCAGCATCTGTAACTCTATAGTACTGGCGTACAACCTCCTCTATGTAATCTACTGGTGAGGGTGATCGCTCGCCACCTCCTAGGCAACCCCCACAAAAGCCTCGTCCTCCCCCTCGACTCTCCCTCCTCCCTCTCTGTTGACTACCCTCTGTCTCGATGGATGCACGTGCTTCTGCAGATGCACGTGCTTCTGCAGATGGTTGTGCTTCAGCCGATGCACGTACAGGTGCTGCATGTGGAGTACCTACATATGGAGTACCTGCATGTGGAGTTTGGGAAGTAGTGCCAGGCAAAGACGTCAGAGGCATTCCAAACATGACACTGAACACCTCGTCGGCTATGGGAGAGCGGCCAAGGTATCTGGTCATCTCTCCCATGAAGTCTTCCCTACTAGGAAAACCTCCAAAAAATGCATTAACCCCCCTGCCAAACGAGGCCAATGTATCATTCATGCGATCCAAATCCGGGTCATTGCTAGATGAACCAGGATAAGACATCTGCAAAAAAAACACAAGGAAAACAGAAATTCCTTTGCATACAAAAAATCATATATTACCTACATTTTCAAAGAGCTTTCTTTAGGCATTGAGCATAAAACTTAAGTGCTAATGCTTCTCATAAACAAGAAAACTGATAAACACAAACATGGGATTGGTCACATTCATCATTGCAAAAATATATTGTTTTTTATCAGAGCTGGGAGACCTGGCGTGTGTATCCCCGCGTCTAAATTGTAGGTTAGACATGCCCTCAGACGCGCTCCCAAAGTCAACCTTCTGTCCACAGCGCATCTTTATTCGTATCTAAGATGTAGCACAGATGCACAGTCAGACGCAAATTCCAGGTCAATCTGCACGCGCATGTATCCTCGCGTGTAGATTGACCTGCACACGCACTAGCACACGCGCTCTAAGACGCGCCCTCAGACGCTATGAGACGAAACATTTTTCACGTCTATATCTGCATCTACACTGAATTGTAGACGCGCTATCAGACACGCTCGGTCGGCTGATTTTAGCCCGACGACCGCCATTGATGATTTACAAAATGCAATAGATAATGGAATCAAAAATCCTAAATACACAGACAGAGCAGAGAGAGAAAGAGAGAAACAAAGAGAGAGAGAGAGAGAGAGAGAGAGAGAGAGAGAGAGAGAGAGAGAGAGACTCACCTTGGGTGTTTGGTGTGGCGGGTGGTGGCGCTTCTTCCTTCTCCTTCTTCCTCTCCTTGGTAAGTTACCCTCCCTTTATGCTTGCTTGCTTGCTTGTTGCTTCTTCTTGTTATCCTCTCTCTTGTTCTCTCTTTCTTCCTCTCCTTGGCTTTCCTTTTTCCCTTCTTGTGTGTTTGAAATGAAAGAAGAGGTGAGTCATGAGGAGGTGAGGCATGAAGAGACAAGGTGAGGCATGAAGAGACTGCATGTCGGCTAAACTCAAGCTTCAGAACCATAAAAAACGCAGGAAAGGAAAGGCGCAGTTTAAAAAGAAATGATTTAAGTATGGTTTGAATTTTGACATGTGCGTCTATTTTTGCGTGTATATCCGCGTCTATTGTTCAGATAGACGCGAGGATAGACACGAATATAGACGCGAAAATAGACGCTAATATAGACGCATATGTAAACGCGGATATAGATGCACATTTAGGCTTTATCATAATTTTTTGTTTTTAAGATAAGTTTTAATAGTGAATTCTTATCATAAGTTTCAATGTATTTATGATGATTTTTGTGTACTTAAAATTGAGATCTTACGTAAACATATGAATGACAAATATTTTAATTTGATGTTGTCATGAATTAGGTTTAATCATGTCGTCGTCATCACCTAGTGCGGTGCATGCTGATGAGTCAATGAGCACATCCTCAAGTGAGGATGAAACATTGCGTCTTCATAATCGAGATGCATGGCTACGACGAAAAATTAAATGCATGTGTGATCGTTGTCGAGGGTGTATTTTTCGAGCATGTCGAATTGCAATGTCACACCTTAGCTTGTATGGAGAATGGGACCGAGAAAAATCACCGGTATTCATTATTTTTTTTACCACTAAGATTGCTAGTCTATGTTACGGGAATTATATATCAAGGTACATGAAACTAATCATTTGATCTATGAATATTGTTTACATTCAGTTTGTACTTCCTACTAGCATATCCCATTGTGTATCCAAAGATGTACGTGATATCATTTACAAGATGGGAGAGCTTGTGAGGTGTGTATACATTGTATTTTTTCATTATATATCTTTGAATTTCTACACAAAAATAAACAATTCTCAAATACATCTTGACAGATACATGAGCTCGAACGAAATTGATCCAAACACATTGCAAGATACTCGAGTATTATCTGTTGAGGTGGTTTGTTTGGTGGAGGAAATTTTTCATCGATCCATTTTGACTACTCAATTACATTTACTCGTACATTTGATTGATGAGATCGCACTTTGTGGGGCAGTTCATGTAAGGTGGATATTTTTTCTTGAGCGCTTCATGAAAACCTTGAAAGATTTTGTGAGGCAAAAAGCACGGCCTGAGGGAAGCATGGCTTAGGGTTGGTTGGTGCAATCATCCCTTGTTTATATCTCTGAATATCTTGCTGAAGTGGATCCCTCTCAACCATGACTATGGAAAGATGATGAAGACTTGAGGATGACCTCTATAGTACCTCAAGGAAAAGGAATGAGTAAAGTGCTAACAAAAGAAGAACTTCGTAAGTTAAATAGTTTTTGTGTGCTCAATAGTGATGTAATGAGCAAATGGGTGACACTATATAATGAAGCAAGGGCAAGAAGAAAAAGGGAAAGACAAGAATTTGGCACTAGATATGGGCGTAATGTCTCATTTCCAGATCATCTAAATGCGCTCCCACGTCATATTGATATAGATTGGTTACATGAGGAAATGGAGAGAATGGAAAAAGAGGAGGAAATTAATATATCTCAAGAAGAGTGGGAATACGCACGAGGTTGCTGACCAAAGGTGAGACATACTATCAATTAATTTGTTTCTATAAGTTTTATTTTATATAAATAATTGACATGTTTGATCTTTTATCTTTTACTACTAGTGCACATTATTCAATGCACTTTGGTGTGAGGGTAAACATCTTCGAACTCAACGTATAGATGAAAAGAGAAATACCCAAGATTGTGGTGTCCTTGCTCACTTCGAGGATGCCAATGGTACCATGGAAGGTTATTGTGGCTTGATCCAAGATATTCTGAAGCTTGACTTCAGACGATTCTTTATATATGTACTGGATGTGAAGTGGTTTAAAGAAGTGGTAAAAAATGGTGAGCATTGCACAATCAGACGTCATCCAAGTGGTTTTGTAATCATTGACTCTACAAAATTTCACCAAAACAAGAATGACACATTAGTACTACCTCAACAATGCGAGCAGGTATATATGCAAAGGCTAATTTTTTTATATGTATACATGTGATACATATACACAATATAATAAGTACAATTAAGTTTTTAGCTTTTGTTTTTCAAATACAGGTTGTGTATCATCCAATGGTAAACAATAACCGATGGTGGTATGTCATCCCTATATCTAATCGTTCAAAACCAATATATGGTAATATTACCGACATGGAGATAGTAGATGACAATCCAACAATTAATGATGATGTGCATGATGACACCATAATGGATGATATGCGTGATATAGTACAAGAGAAAAAGGGCACTACATTCTTCAACTACTTACACCCACGAAGCCCACATTCCTCGCAAGTGGTCCATACGGGATCCATCGATACTACAGTCTACTGTTTGAGCAGGTACGTGTAGCTCGCTGTATAGAAACGATACGGCCTCTCACATCTACAATTCATCAAAATCATAATGTGAATGATTAATTCCCATGTCATTTTGCGTAATGTTGATATCCTTCTCATGATGATTGCCTTGTGATCATCTCCATTACCCTTGGATGGATTGCGCAGAGTTCCCCAGTGGAGAACATAAAGAACGTGACAAGTCCTCTTCTATTCAACACACGCAACTTCACAACAATGTACAAACTTGGATATCCCATTGCAGGAAAGCTATTCACAGTAGATATTGATGCTGCTGCCTAGTTACAACCTCAATCCTCATAACTTGCAAAGCCAACAACAAACCATGGAAATTTGTTTTCCATAGTTTTCGAACTCTATTCTTATCAACTTTGATTTTTTAATTACCTTAAAACCTCTTTTCATGATGGCATTACATTGTTATTATAATGAGATGAGTCTTCCAAAGACTAAGATGATAAAAATCAAGCTATTGACCATCTAAAACTTATACAATGCCGCCATGGTTGTTCTCATTAATATGGATCTCATTCCATGGAAAGCCTCTCACACTACGTTGACAACAAACTATATTGCCGAGCACAAGATGTTTCCCATATTGGCATTAGCTTAGAATGTGCTTTAACTCTTTTATAGGAGAATACCAAGGACAATATGATGCCTCCCATATTGACATTAGCCTACAAAGTGCTTTCACTTTTCTATAAAAACAAACTTCTAAGTTTATGTGATGGATACAACACCATCAAGATGGAAAACAAACTTCTAACTTTATGTGATGGATACAACACCATCAACATGGAAAATAAACAAGCTGCGGATTGTTTAAAAATATCTATTTTTGGCCCATTGGATGGCTTGACAAGCTTGATCATTGGTCCACATGCATGTGTGATTGCCAAAATTTTGACATACGTGTCGATTGCCCAATGAGAAAATTATAGGTCAATTGATGAGTGAATAGATTTATCATTTTATGCATTTAGAAAAGTACTTATGGATGCATCTATAGGCATCCTTATTCCTACATCAAATGACTTGTGTATAAAACCATGTTTATTTTTCCACCAACAAGTGTGTAAACAAATGTGCTTTTATACATACCCCTTTTTAAAATTTAGCTCCGTATATAAACAAGACAATGGATGTGACTAGCCTGGTTAAGAAGAACAAGGGAGTTGTTGGTTTAGATTTGCATAGCATGCATGAGTCTCCAAAAACTAATAGCTCCTTGGGTGTTTTTTGTTTTGTTATTACTCTTTCAAATAGAACAAGAAATTGCACAAATTCAAAATGATCCCATAGCAAGATTATATGTGTACATTTGTAAAGTACATTTCACACATCAATTGGAAGGCCCTCTATGCCCTTCACTTAGCTATAAGATGTCTACTATATGCATGTCATGCACTACATTATATTTCCTTTAAGAAGGAGCTATAATCATCATTCCCTTCCTGCTCAATACCCTCTCCATTGTCCTTCTCTTGTGTATGCCCCCACCACCTCTCTTTGGCTCCCTTCTCGTGCCTCATTTCCTTGTCCCTATAGATATGGAAAAAATTTTAACAACAAAAAAGTAGTGCCAATGCATACAAAAAAGGAAATACATTTTAGAAATGATCTAATTATCATGATGTTGCACCAAATCTACGTCTTTGTAATAAGGCCCTCTTTGTAAAAGTGTGTTTATGTATCATGTCTACTATGATGACACGTATCAATTGTGTCATCATTAGTGGGAATTCATCCCATAATCTTAAACTACAAAACAAAAATACCATCAGTATTATAAAAAATCAATCACGATATTAAAGCATATATAAATGTAATATAATATTTAGATACTTGTAAACTTAGCCTTGCATGTGTAGACCTCATGATTCCAAATGTGATGATCCATACCATTCCATATGGATTCACCATGGCTTTCTTTGCTATGGGTTGAAGATTCTCTTAGATTTGCTCAATGCCCCACCCTCATAAGGTGGCATCAATGATCCATGGTGCTCCATGTTGTAAGGCCCCCATTATGAGGAGAAGCCATGTGTGAGCATAGACATTGGTTGGGTCTTGATGACTTGTATGTCAGATGAGGCCTAGGTGATCATATGGCAAAAAGATTATCTTTATGAATCTAGCCTTTGGGTTAGATAGAGTAGTTATGTTGGTAGCAACTTGAGGCACAACACATCAACAAAGGTCTGAGGAGGGAAGCACCCTTGGCTTGACAATAAAGAAAATAATCCTTGGAATATTTCCTAACCAACTAAGGAAGGTTCATAATATGGTCAAATAGGCCGAGTAGACTACCTTCCCAAGCTATAAAAGAAATATCTCTCCTAATCCATTGTCAATCTATCTTTCACCCATTTAGAGCTCTACTAGCTACCCTAAAGCTCTTCGCCTATTATGTGTCTAAATCACCATCTAAGCTTCATACTAGAATCCCACGGGTGAATAGAGCAATCTTTGTATCAATGCATTTGAAATTCAAGCAACTTCTATTCTTTGCATATTTGTTGTGTGTTCTCTACTTCTTGCTTAGATCGTGTCCATGTTGTGTCGTGTAATTTCTATATGGTATTAGAGCCCAAGGGGCTCTCAGAAGTGAAGAGTACATTGTCACACAATATAATATGCATGGGGGTTTGTGGAAGTCGCTCGCTGCAGGGACGCTAAGCAAGATGGGAATTCCAAGCACAAATCCAAGAAAAATTACAAATCCAAAATTTTATCAGGAGAGTTACAAGGAATACATACCAAACTAGGTGTTCATACATCAAACATGAAGAGAAATATGGTCAGTTGTTTGGATGTCAATGTCGATATGATAAATAATACTTATCCATGGCATGATAGCTCCATCTCTTTCATAATTTTAAGTAGCTTATGGCATCTTTGTTCCCGTGTAAAAGGAACAACATGGCATTGTGATAGCAAAAGGAAGTAAAAGATCTTAGCCATTGATAATCCCAACCTCTCCATCAATTACAAACACATAATCTTGATAGAGGATCATGTGTCCACAATAGCTTGGTCCACTAATATTCCATCAACATATGCTGCTACCCTTTGACAATGTTTTTCCGCATGTTCAAACCAATCGTCACCTGCTCACGCTATTCCCAAGGGCTCGTCAATATACCCTGTATGAAGAATCTTCTTAAATTCTTTACGCAACCTTGGAGACAGCTTAATTAAGTGCAGGAGGTTAAATTCAGTGTAACTTTGCAAAGCAAACTCGCTAAATCAAATTCATGATCGTTAGCAAAAGCTCGCTTTTCTCACTAGACCACTCTCTCCTTTGGTCTCTAAACCAGACTTGATGCCTCTTTCTTGGATTTTGCCTTCTTTTTTTGACAACTCCTTATCCTTCTTGGGGTCGGCTTTACCATCCATGACCTTTAGAGGTCTGCCTTCCATATCAGGGTTAAGGAATTGCGTCCCCTTATTATCTTGCTTAGGATTTTCCTCAACAGGTTTTACCTTATTCTTATAAACTTCTTTACCCTTTTGACCTCTCGTGATAATCCATATATTAGAAGCTTCAGTGCCATTGACACAAACAGCTTCTATAAGGCTAACTCCATTGCCACTAGGGAGCTCCTCTACCATAGCTTTCCCTCTCTGTAGTATTTGTTTCGGTCCTTTATCTTCCTGAAGATTGTTCCCTTACGTTTGATGATTAATCGGACTTGGCTATTTGCTTCCTTGCTGGAGAGAACTAATCTTGCTCCAACATGTACTACCTAAATGGCGAAACTTTCCATATATGTCACATTTAACATTTGGACAATTCCTAGGGAAATGTTGGCCGACACACCACTTACAGCTAAATCTTGAGGGGGCACCTTCAGGGCGTCCACTCCCTATCAAATTTTGATGCTTCTTAAGGAAATTGACATCAAAGGCTATTTGTCTGTATTGTTCCCTAATCATGTTAGTATAGTGCTTCATCATATCCTTAACTTTGCAAAGGACATTTGAGACACTTGACTCATAACCAATATCATCTACCTATCATTCCATTGGCCTAACCACTTGATTAGGAATCGATTGTTGATTCCTTGGAACAACAGTAGAATTTATCATTTGGCTTCCAACATTTGGTGGAGCCACCTGGCTAGGCATGGTTGCACTGGGAGGAGCTGGCAACATGGGCACATTTTTGAATCATGCTTCCTCTCCCATAAGGAGGACTCATGGGTATCCCTTGACTGTCATTTGTCAGTGCGAAAGGATTTACAAACCCTAAACTCGAATTCAAGTTTTCCCTAGTGGTATAAGTTGCTTGCAATCATGATTCTACCTCCTCTGCTCTTGTAATAGCCATGTATAGATGTCAGCAAGAGCAACACTGCTCAACTGCACTTGGATGTTAAAGTCTGACACATTAAAAAGTTATTGCAACTGAGCAACAATAGCTGGAATAGGAATATAGGTTTGCAACTTACAAAATACTTCGTTCAATTTCTTGGCATACCCCTGAACATTTTCATGAGGTTCTTAACGTGTTACATTGAGGATACATAGCCAATATTGACCTCCCCTTTCACGGGCAAATTCTCTTCAAAAGGCCACAAAGAAAAAGTCAATCATAGTTATGGTTCTAACTTCTAGGTTGTGATACCATACAATGGTTCATCCTTTCAAAGTCATATTAAAGAACATCATCAAGTGTCCTTTGTCTTGAATTCAACAGTTAAACATCAACTTTTGGAATTCATTGATTTGAGGTTCCGCATCTTCCTTTGCCAACCCATTAAAAATGGGTAGAGGAAACCCTAAGGATGGCAAGTTTGATATCCCTATTGGGATTGCAATGGGTTGTGCCATAGTAACAACTGGATTCGCTAAAGGAGTTTGGATGCTTGGAACTGTTACTCCACTCGAAGTGGACGGGCTGATTGGAAGAGGGAAAGTACTACAACTTCCTCCTCCGACCTAGGTTTACTAAGACCCCACCCTTGTAAGGATATTGGACCACTCCTTTGTGGAGAATATCTTCTAATGATTTTGGCATGTCCTCTAGCATGTTCAGCTCTTTCTTGCTTCTAAAGTTCGACTTAATGGTCTTTTGAGTCTATCTCATTGCCTTTTGGCATACGCTAATAAATTGGTCCCTATTGACTGAGATTCAGAAACGTCCACTTATTAGCAGCTCCCAAAAAATGCACCACCAATTGGGATCTAAAATGGGCCCGACAATAGCTCTAAAGCAATAGCCAGGCCTCTACTAAAATCACCCTATGCGCCCCCTACGCGGCCTCGTAGCCACAAGCATCTAAGAACTTTATGTTTGTACGTTTTTGTAGTCCAATGAATGCTTCTTTCCCCACTCCTCAAAGGGACTGCCTAAACATGTTATTGTTAAACACCACATAGCACACACACAGGGAGTACCCCTCAGTTGATCACTGCAACTCCACTACGGCTCTCCTACACCTCGAGGATTGGCCCCAAGATACACCGTGAATATAAAACACATTCAAAACAAAGTCCACTCTTTCAATTAAACCATCCAAGAGATGATAGATAAACCTCACCAAATAACCCGCAAGGAACTAAATATCTAGCTCTACGGCTTGGGATACCTCACACTCTCAACGTCGGTCATCACTCATACAAACATGTGCTATGCATCTAGGATACGATACCATGTAGTGCATCAATGCAAGTGGGAATATGACCATCGTGCTCAAATAAATGTTCATTGAAAATGAACAATGTGAAAGTTCGAAGATAATTCTTTTCATCATGACTTTCTTCTACTTCAATAGTGATTCGTTGCTTAGGGCTAGAACCAACCTTCCTCATGCTACTAGTCCCTTTTTTTAATTTTAAACAACTGCGAACCCTATATGCTATGCACCATGAAACTTTAGCATTAATTATACTTTAACTACTCAACAATCCTCTACTCCCTATCGTTCAAAATTTTGCATTCATTGATAGGAGTAAGGCATGGTTTTTTATGTATTTTTATTTACTGAAAGTGATAAAAACTCACTCTAACAAAGAGATAGGACTGAACTGAGGCTAAACCTCATGCTTCAACTCTACCATACATCCACAAACATAAATCTCCTTTTTTTCTATTTTTATGATATGAGAAACCTAAATTTCTCTATTTTTCTTTATTTTTCTCTATTTATTTAAAGAAAAATACATATAATCACTAATTTTCAAGTGTAGACTGAATACTCTCATAGAAAATGATTTTCTAAACATATTTCATTCCATAGGAATGACAAATGCACATTGAAAATCCAAAAAACCGCATATTTTTTCTTAAACTGCCTAGTCTCTAGTTTTGCGTCTTTTGCGTATAATTATTATATGACTAATTTTTCATGATTCTTTCAACATGACTCATCAAATAGAGTATGAGAAATTAAGTGCAATCATCAGCAACCATTTCAAATAACAATTGATCATAAAATAGCAAAATCTACCTTTTTCTCATAAAACCGCTCATTATGATGCACATTTTTCGACGTTGGAGGCCCGTTGATGCTCTTTCATAGCCGTTGACAATCTCTCCAACTTAAATTCACATTTATTTCCACTCCCCCACCACTTTTTGATCAAAAACCTCCATCTCAACCCATCCCCCTCTCTTTTACATTGATCCATGAAAGAACAAACCACAAGAGGAGAGAGAAATAGTGAAATCAGAGCCTGATGTAGAATGCATCAATTTCAAAACCGTTTATCGCGATGGATGGCAATGAGTTGGAGCATCCTGGTGCCCTGAGGATTGTTCCTATTGTTTGCTTATCATAAAAATGGCATTATTTGTATGATATAGGGGCACCAAAAAAAACTTTTGCTTTAAAAAAAACATGTTCACATTTTTGAGTTTGCACTCTGGCCCAAGTAGTTTTTTTAATTTTGGAGGGAAAAATGTGCTCGGATTTGAGATCTGTCTAGATGAATAGCTTCGTGACATTGAAATCAATAATTTGGCCACCGTGATACACTTTCCGACTTCCAAATCACATGGCTGCTTCATAACATGAAACCTTGCAGGGATTAAATGGGGGGTCAAATAGACTCTGATCAATGAACCAAAACTTGCATTGGGTTCCTTGCATTGAACTCCATTTAGAGAAATCCAACTCATCAATCCACAACCATATTATTTTGCATGAAAATTTGGTCTTTTACAACCTCTCGAGCTCTTTTTCGCTTTAAAAATGGCCTTTAAAATTGGCTCTCAACTAAAGATGTATGCAATCATAGATTTGGGAGAAGCCTTCCAATGCCAAAGAGCTAGCATGGCACCCTTGACAAAGTCTTTGATAACTTCAAGCATTGGCATCTCTTTGATAGCTTCCTGGGGGGTCCACCTTATAGAACATGTAAGATACCACATGGGTTCAAAAGAAAAAGTATTATATTTAGTGAAATTTACGTGATTATAAATGACCCCTTATAATTCGCAAGCAAATGGGCAAGTTGAAAGTACTAATAAGCAGCTTGTGGGTATCTTGTCTAAGATAGTCTCTGAGAAGAAACGAGACTGGGACAGGAAGCTATATGTGGCAGTATGGGCGTATAATACCACGTTCAAGCGAGCTACCGGCCATACTTCATTCAAATTGGTTTATGGGGAAGAGTGTGTGTTACCCCTTGAGATCGAATTGCCAACCATACGGTTTGCAATTAACCACTCTTTGGGAGATGAGGATTCCCTTTTTGAACATTTCATGACCATAGCCCACCTGGATGAGCTAAAGTTGCAAAGCTTATTACACCAGGAGGTAGCTAAACGTCGAATACTATCGCCATGGCTTCACCTTCCTCATTGTCAACCCTGACACTTTCAACCCTGCGGATCCCGTCAGCGGCCACTTCGTCATCCATTTGATTGTCTCTAATATAATCATCCCACCCTCCCTGCATGATCATGCAGATGATTCCTCTTTGTCTATAAATTCTCTAAGTGCAGATCTCCATTGTGTTATTAGACTGTATTCGTGAGTTCTGAAGTCGCAACCAGCTGCTTATTTAAGTTCTAAAATCGAAGAAACTACTTGATGGTTTGCCTTTTATATTGATTTACCATGCAGAGGTGGAGAAAAAGGGCACAAGATGTTTCCCATATTGGCATTAGCTTAGAATGTGCTTTGACTCTTTTATAGGAGAATACCAAGGACAATATGATGCCTCCCATATTGACATTAGCCTACAAAGTGCTTTCACTTTTCTATAAAAACAAACTTCTAAGTTTATGTAATGGATACAACACCATCAACATGGCAAGTAAACAAGCTGTGGATTGTTTAAAAATATCTATTTTTGGCCCATTGGATGGCTTGACAAGCTTGATCATTGGTCCACATGCATGTGTGATTGCCAAAATTTTGACTTACGTGTCGATTTCCCAATGAGGAAATTATAGGTCAATTGATGAGTGAATAAATTCATTTTATGCATTTAGAAAAGTACTTATGGATGCGTCTATAGGCATCCTTATTCCTACATCAAATGACTTGTGTATAAAACCATGTTTATTTTTCCACCAACAAGTGTATAAAGAAATGTGCTTTTATACATACCCCTTTTTAAAATTTAGCTCCACATATAAACAAGACAATGGATGTGACTAGCCTGGTTAAAAAGAACAAGGGAGTTGTTGGTTTTAGAATTGCATAGCATGCATGAGTCTCCAACAACTAATAGTTGCTTAGGTGTTTTTTGTTTTGTAATTATTCTTTTAAATAGAACAAGAAATTGCACAAATTCAAAATGATCCCATAGCAAGATTATGTGTGTACCTATGTAAAGTACATTTCACACATCAATTGGAAGGCCCTCCTCATCGTCCTTCTCTATGCCCTTCACTTGGCTATAAGATGTCTACTATATACGTGTCAAGCACTACAATATATTTCCGCTAAGGAGCTATAATCATCATTCCCTTACTGCTCAGTACCCTCTTCATTGTCCTTCTCTTGTGTATGCCCCCACCACCTTCCTTTGGCTCCCTTCTCGTGCCTCATTTCATTGTCCCTATAGATGTGGGGAAAAAAAACTAGCAACAAAAAAGTAGTGCCAATGCATACAACAAAGGAAATACATTTTAGAAATGATTTAACTATCATGTTGTTGCACCATATCTACTTTGTAATAAGGCCCTCTTTGTAAAAGTGTGTTTATGTATCATGCATATTATGATGACATGTATCAATTGTGTCATCATTAGTGGGAATTCATCCCATAATCTTAAACTACTAAACAAAAATACCATCAGTATTATAAAAAATCAATCACAATATTAAAGCATATATAAATGTAAGATAATATTTAGATACTTGTAAACTTAGCCTTGCATGTATAGATCTCATGATTCCAAATGTGATGATCCATACCATTCCATATGGATTCACCATGGCTTTCTTTGCTATGGGTTGAAGATTCTCTTAGATTTGCTCAATGCCCCACCCTCGTAAGGTGCCATCAATGATCCATGGTGCTCCATGTTGTAAGGCCCCCATTATGAGGAGAACCCATGGGTGAGCATAGACATTGGTTGGGTCTTAACGACTTGTATGTCAGATGAGCTCTAAGTGATCATATGGCAAAAAGACGACCTTTATGAATCTATCCTTTGGGTTAGATAGAGTAGTTATGTTGGTAGCAACTTAAGGCACAACACATCAACAAAGGTCCGAGGAGGAAAGCACCCTTGGCTCGCCAGTAAATATTCCTAATCGACTAGTGACGGTTCATAATAGGATCAAATAGGCCGAGTAGACTACCTTCCCATGCTATAAAAGGGAGACCCCTCCAAAGCCATTGTCAATCTATCTTTCACCCATTTAGAGCTCTACTAGCTAAACTTGATCTCTTCAACTATTATTTGTCTGAATCGCCATCTAAGCTTCATACTAGAAGCACACGGGTGGATAGAACTATCTTTGTATCAATTCATTTTAAATTCAAGGAATTTCTATTCTTCGCATATTTGTTGTGTGTTCTCTACTTCTTGCTTAGATTCTCATCTGCTGTGTCATGCAATTTCTATATGGTATTAGAGCCCAAGGGGATCTAAGAAGTGAAGAGTATGTGAGAGGCAAGGGCTTCAATAGGGAAGAGGAGAAATGTCATATGTTTCATCAAGTAGTGGTATGGGCACATTAGACATTGAGGATTTGTCTACCAACCTTTAGCAAAAGGCAAGTTAGATGGTACAAACTACACTATGTGAAAGTTTAAAAGCACAACTATCTTTGATTCTTATGAGCATCTTGAGTTATTGCTTAGGACTAACCCAAAACCAAATCCAACCCATCAAAATCAAGTGTTATGATTCCTCCAAATGCAGATATTCTACAAGCTTGGAAACAAAGAAACGCAAATGCATTATGTCCCTTAGTTATAAGCTATTCTGACAATGTTTTGGCCTTGATTCAGCATACAACCAATCAAAGGCTTGGAACATACTAAGGAATCAGTACAAAACATGAAATGAAACAAGGATTTAGAACTTGGAGAATCAACTAGTAAGAGAGAATTTTGTTGAAGGAGAGGCAAGTAAAGCATTTATCACTCAGATCAAGAATCTGTGCAACCAAATAGTTGGCGGCGCTGGAATATAAAAGACTAGTGAGAAGCTAGCTTAGAGGTGTCTTCAGATTTATCCACCAAAGTTTAATGGATTAGTAACTGCCTTGGACATTGAAGTGAGACCCCAAGCTTTGACATTTAAGGAATTTTGTGCACTACTAATGGAGGATTTCCCGCATAAAGCTTGAGAATGTAGCAGTAGTGAAGATATTGCATTCTCCACCAATGTGAAAGGCAAAGGTAGTTCCTCTACCAATGGTGATAAGATGAAGAAGGGTGGTAATAAAAAGTTTTAAGGATAGTATTTCTACTACAAGAAGAAAAGACATGCAATCGCAAATTGTTATATCAAGAAGGCAGATGAAAGGAAAGCCACCATAAAATCTAAAGGAAAGGAGACAGTCAGCATGGTTGAAGCAGAGTTGGAGTTATTCATGGTGACCATTGAGGATGTGTGTTCCTCAATGTAAGAAATATCTACCACTAACTCGTGGATATTGGATAGTGGCGTCTCTTATCACATGACCAATAAGAAAGGTCTATATAGTTCTAAAAAGTCTCTGCAAGAATCCATCACTATGATAGTTGGGAATTATGTAAAATGCCCTATTGAGGGCATAGGTACTATTTCCTTTGTTAGTGTAAATGGTGAACTAAAAAATATTTCAAATGTGTTATATATTCCAGAGATTAAGAGAAACCTACTATATCAGTTGGTTTTATAACTAATATTGGCCATGAGGTGAGATTCACTAATAAAAATACAAAAAACATCAACAATACTGGCAAAGTGTTAGCAAAGGGAAAAGAAGGAACAACTTGTATGAGCTAAGTGCTCTTATAGCCATTGCTGATGCGAGCACAAGTAAACTTTGGCACGAAATATTTAGTCAAATTGATTTTGCTATGTTAAAGGAGATGTATAAGTAAGGTATAGTTTCTCATCTATCTGTACTAAAACTGAAATGATAGAACCATGTGAAGCTTATATGATGGATAAACAACAGAGTAAGGCATTTCCACAAGAAATCAAGAATAGAGCAAATGCTCCTCTAGAGTTGGTGCATGCTTACTTGTGGAGTAAAATGCATATACAAAGGAAAATCTTCCTATTTTATGTTGATCATTGACAACTAGAGTAGAAAGATGTGGGTATACTTCATCTTTTATAAGGCTCAAGCTTTTGGTTAAAGAATGGCTAAAACTTATTGAGAATGAAACATGATAAAGTGTGAAGAAGTTTAGAACAAATGGTGGTAGTGAGTTCAACTCAAAGGAGTTTGACGACCTTTGCAAGAGCAAAGGGATTAAGTGCCAATTGATGACACCTCATAAACCTCAACAAAATGGCATTGTTGAAGACTAAAATCAAACCATTGTGGAGATGGCAAGGTGCATGCTTAAGGGCAAGGGATTGCTTGACTAATTTTGAGCAGAAGCTGTTTATACTACAATTTACATTCTCAATCAGAGTTATATAAGGGCTCTTTAGGGAAATGGCAAGGTATTACCTGACTAGTTTTGGGCAGAAGCTGTTAATACTACAATCTACATTCTCTGTCGGAGGTATACAAAGGCTCTTTAGGGAAAAACTCATCATAAGGACTATTCTAGTAAGAAACCCTTTGTCTCACATTTTAGAACTTTTGGATATGAATCTCGGGTAAGTTACTCATGAATATATGTGTGCATCATGTGGGTTCAAAATAAGGTTTTTTTTTAATACATTTTTAACATACAAAAGGGTATAGTATAAAGGGATTATTTACAAATTGAATAGAAAATGGTTATGTTTTATTCAAGAAATTTTCACAGAGATAAGGATATTTATAAATAAGCCTTGAACGCACGTGATGTAGAGGATATACATATAGTAACTTCCCCGAGATGTGATTGTTATGCACATGTTCCAAAGGTAAAGTGAAACAAGTTAAATCCAAAAAGCATAAAATGTATCTTCTTGGGTTATATTGATGAGCAAAAGGCTTAGAAATTGTATGGCCAAGATGCAAATGTTGCGATCAACGGATGCGTGGTTTGCGCGTAGCGAATGGAAGAAGCTTCCTCTTTCTCTCTTTTACTCATAAAATTGCATAGGACTCATGAGAAATTAAAAATAGACTAAAAGAGAGGGTAAAATAAGATGAAGCAACACAAGATTGGGTACAATCTCCCCCAACATGAAGTGGGCAGCTTCCTTCATGTCGTATTTATAATAATATTATGAAATCTTCTTTGCCCAAGATTTAGGCCCTTTACAATCACTCTTTGCATAATGAGTTTGAGTGTACTGGAAAAGAGATAGAGTATTTTGAATTAATGGATGCTAGCAGTTGTGCATCCCACAACTCTCTAGAACCATTAATATTTTATTGGATTTATCTTCTAAAAAACTATTAATTTTCTAATAAATATTTACATAGAGGCTATGCGCACACTTTATAAGAAATAGCGGTGCGTCTAATACAATAATCCAATAATTGCCAAATAAATTCTTGAGGATATATTCTTTGAAATGCTTGCGCGTGGCGTGCCTTTCCAATTCACCTTGCTCTACACATTAGCTGCAAAAAATTTAGAAAATCATGTTAGAATAATAACTAACTGAATAATTGCAGCTAGCCACATAAATCAATTAATTTGGAATTCCATATAATAATTCATTCATGAGGACATTAATACTCGTGTGGATAAAATGGTATCACCCATGTTCACATTTACATCGACGCCCGGAAAGGATAGGCATCCCCATCGACCTTCCACCTAAGACAATTCTTAGGAACGTGCCCCGCATTAACGGAGAACCATTTAAGGCACTCATCCCACCAACATACACACAAAGGAGAACCATTTAAGGTGCTCATCCCTTTGCGTAGGTGCCACCTGGCAACATACCCCCGAGATTTAGGACGTCTTGAAAATGAAAAGATGCATTGCTTGTCGTTGAAGAATTTTGGCGTGTAAGACCAAAATTTTAAGCGGCCTTGGACAAGAAATTATAGATGGAAATAGGCAAGAAATGCGAAAAAATTTTATGAAAATTTTGTGAAATTTATGAAGCTAGAAAGAACTGTGCGAGAACTACCTCTATGGAAGAGATAGTCAGCTGTGACTTGTGAAGATTTGCAGAGTCTATATATGACACAGAGTAAGAGAAGATGAAATTGATTATGTAAGTGATAAAAGAGGTAATGTAAGTTGCTTAATAAGGCTTTAAGCCTTTTAAAAAAACTTAATGATTTAGGACAAGAGGACATCGTGGATGTTGCCATGACGGCAAAAAACGCCCCCTCCCCCCAATGAAATCAAAATTGAGCTTAAGCTCTTGATTAAGCTTAAGCAAAGCTTTTAATTAGGCTTTAATTAAGCTTGCTAATCACCTTGAAGCTCGAGTCCTTCACAAAACATAGTACCATGATGTGGGAGTGGGTCTTCTTCAATGTCTGAGAGAATAACATAATTTCTTAACTGTGATAGAGGGGTTGGGGGTTTTGAAGGCCCGGGAATCCAGTCATGTAGTTGGTTCGCGATGAGACGGACCGTAGAGCCAATTTGCAACAAAGGGCTCGCCTTCACGCCAGAGGGTAGGCGATTGGAAGCCTAAGAGGTAGACTGGGCTGTGATACCACAGTTGCGAGCAACGGATGCGTGGTTTGCGCATAGCGAATGGAAGAAGCTCCCTCTTTCTCTCTTTTACTCATAAAATTATATACAACTCATGAGAAATTAAAAATAGACTAAAAGAGAGGGTAAAGTAAGATGAAGGGACACAAGATTGGGTACAATCTCCCCCCAACATGAAGTGGGCAGATCCCTTCATGCCATATTTATAATAATATTATGAAATCTTCTTTGCCCAAGATTTAGGCCCTTTACAATCACTCTTTGCATAAAGAGTTTGAGTGTACTAGAAAAGAGATAGAGTATTCTGAATTAATAGATGCTAGCAGTTGTGCATCCCACAACTCTCTAGAACCATTAATATTTTATTGGACTTATCTTCTAAAAATCTATTTTGCTAATAAATATTTACATAGAGACTATGCACACGCTTTATAAGAAATAGTAGTGCGTCTAATACAATAATCCAATAATTTCCAAATAAATTCTTGAGGAAATAATCTTTAATATGCTTGCACGTGGTGCACCTTTCCAATCCGTGCTCTACACATTAGCTGCCAAAAATTCAAAAATCATGTTAGAATAACAACCAACTGAATAATTGCAGCTATCCACATAAATTAATTAATTTGAAATTCCATACAATAATTAATTCACGAAGACATTAATACTCGTGTGGATAAAATGGTATCACCCATGTTCACATTTACATCGACGCCCGGAAAGGATAGGCGTCCCCATCGACCTTGCGCCTAAGACAATTCTTAGGAACGTGCCCCACATTGGCAGAGAACCATTTACGGTGCTCATCCCACCAACGTACACACAAAGGAGAACCATTTAAGGTGCTCATCCCTTTGCGTAGGTGCCATCTGGCAACATACCCCGAGATTTAGGATGCTTTGCAAATGAAAAGACGCCTTGCTTGTCGTTGAAGAATTTTGGCATGTAAGACCAAAATTTTAAGTGGCCTTTGGACAAGAAATTATAGATGGAAGTAGGCAAGAAAGGCAAAAAAAATTTATGGGAATTTTGTGAAATTTATAAAGCTGAAAAGAACTGTGCGAGAACTACCTCTATGGAAGAGATAGTCAGTTGTGACTTGTGAAGATTTGCAGAGTCTATGTATGCCACAGAGTAACAGAAGATGAAGTTGATTATGTAAGTGATAAAAGAGGTAATGTAACTTGCTTAATAAGGCTTTAAGCCTTAAAAAAACTTGACAATTTAGGACAAGAGGACATCATGGATATTGCCGTGACAGCAAAAAATGCCCCCCCAATGAAATCAAAATTGAGCTTAAGCTCTTGATTAAGCTTAAGCAAAGCTTTTAATTAGGCTTTAATTAAGCTTGCTAATCACCTTGAAGCTCGAGTTATTCACAAAACATGGCGCCATGATGTGGGACTGGGTTTTCTTCAATGTCTGAGAGAATAACAAAATTTCTTGACTGTGATAGAGGGGTTGGGGATTTTGAAGGCCCGGGAATCCAGCCGTGTAGTTGGTTCGCAATGAGACGGACCGTAGAGCCCATTTGTAGTAGAGGGCTCGCCTTCACACTAGAGGGTAGGCGATTAGAAGCCCAAGAGGTCCACTAGGCTGTGATACCACTGTTGCAAGCAACAGATGCGTGGTTTATGCGTAGCAAATGGAAAAAGCTCCATCTTTCTCTCTTTTACTCATAAAATTGCATACAACTCATGAGAAATTAAAAATAGACTAAAAGAGAGGGTAAAGTAAGATGAAGTGACACAAGATTGGGTACAATCTCCCCCTAACATGAAGTGGGCAGCTCCCTTCATGCCATATTTATAATAATATTATGAAATCTTCTTTGCCCAAGATTTAGGCCCTTTACAATCACTCTTTGCATAAAGAGTTTGAGTGTACTGGAAAAGAGATAGAGTATTCTGAATTAATGGATGCTAGCAATTGTGCATCCCACAACTCTCTGAGACCATTAATATTTTATTGGACTTATCTTCTAAACATCTATTAATTTGCTAATAAATATTTACATAGAGGCTATGCGAATGCTTTATAAGAAATACGGTGCGTCTAATACAATAATCCAATAATTGCCAAATAAATTCTTGAGGAAATAATCTTCAAAATGCTTACACGTGGCGTACCTTTCCAATTCACCTTGCTCTACACATCAGCTGCCAAAAATTCAGAAAATCATGTTAGAATAATAACCAACTAAATAATTGCAGCTAGCCACATAAATCAATTAATTTGGAATTTCATACAATAATTAATTCACGAAGACGTTAATAGTCGTGTGGATAAAATGGTATCACCCACGTTCACACTTACATCAACGCCCGGAAAGGATAGGCGTCTCCATCGACCTTTCACCTAAGACAATTCTTAGGAACGTGCCCCGCATTGACGGAGAACCATTTAAGGTGCTCATCTCGCCAACGTATACACAAAGGAGAACCATTTTAAGGTGCTCATCCCTTTGCATAGGTGCCACCTGGCAACATACCCCCGAGATTTAGGATGCCTTGCAAATGAAAAGATGCCTTGCTTGTCGTTGAAGAATTTCTGCGTGTAAGACCAAAATTTTAAGCGGCCTTGGACAAGAAATTATAGATGGAAGTAGGCAAGAAAGGTGAAAAATTTTTATGGAATTTTTGTGAAATTTATGAAGCTAGAAAGAACTATGCGAGAACTACCTCTATGGAAGAGATAGTGAGCTGTGACTTGTGAAGATTTGCAGAGTCTATATATGACACGGAGTAAGAGAAGATGAAATTGATTATGTAAGTGATAAAAGAGGTAATGTAAGTTGCTTAATAAGGCTTTAAGCCTTTTAAAAAAACCTAATGATTTAGGACAAGAGGACATCGTGGATGTTGCCATGACGGCAAAAAACGCCCCCTCCCCCCAATGAAATTGAAATTGAGCTTAAGCTCTTGATTAAGCTTAAGCAAAGATTTTAATTAGGCTTTAATTAAGATTTCTAATCACCTTGAAGCTTGATTCTTCACGAAACATGGCGCCATGATGTGGGAGTAGGTCTTCTTCAATGTTTGAGAGAATAACAGAATTTCTTGACTGTGATAGAGGGGTTGGGGGTTTTGAAAGCCCGGGAATCCAGCCATGTAGTTGGTTCACGATGAGACGGACCGTAGAGCTCGTTGGCAGCAGAGGGCTCGCCTTCACAGCCAGATGGTAGACGATTTGAAGTCCAAGAGGTAGCCTGGGCTGTGATACCACTGTTGTAGGCAACGAATGCATGATTTGCGTGTAGCGAATGGAAGAAGCTCCCTCTTTCTCTCTTTTACTCATAAAATTGCATAGGACTCATGAGAAATTAAAAATAGACTAAAAGAGAGGGTAAAGTAAGATGAAGTGACATAAGATTGGGTACAATCTCCCCCCAACATGAAGTGGGTAGCTCCCTTCATGCTGTATTTATAATAATATTATGAAATCTTCTTTGCGCAAGATTTAGGACCATTACAATCGCTCTTTGCATAAAGAGTTTGAGTGTACTGGAAAAGAGATAGAGTATTCTAAATTAATGGATGCTAGCAGTTGTGCATCCCACAACTCTCTAGAACCATTAATATTTTATTGGACTTATCTTCTAAAAATCTATTTTGCTAATAAATATTTACATAGAGGCTATGCGCACGCTTTATAAGAAATAGCAGTGCATCTAATACAATAATCCAATAATTGCCAAATAAATTCTTGAGGAAATAATCTTTAAAATGCTTGCGCGTGGTACGCCTTTCCAATTCACCGTGCTCTACACATCAGCGGCCAAAAATTCAAAAAATCATATTAGAATAATAACCAACTGAATAATTACAACTAGCCATATAAATCAATAAACTTGAAATTCCATACAATAATTAATTCACGAATACGTTAATACTTGTATGGATAAAATGGTATCACCCACGTTCACACTTACATTGATGCCCGGAAAGGATAGGCATCCCCATCGACCTTGTCCCTAAGACAATTCTTAGGAACATGCCCCGCATTGACGGAGAACCATTAAAGGCGCTCATCCCGCCAACGTACACACAAAGGAGAACTATTTAAGGTGCTCATCCCTTTGTGTAGGTGCCATCTGGCAACAGCAAAGAAGATTATAGTGATATGTGATGTGGTGTTCAAGGAGAAGCCACATATAGTGGAGGAGGAGAATATAAGTTCTTCCAATTTATCATCCTATGAAGTAGTCCACTATGAATCTATCCCAAGAGCTGTCTCTACCCTCAAGGAGGAGGAAATATCATCTTTGGATTATGAAGAAAAAGTTCACCACCTGCAATTATGCCACCACCGGAAAATCCATTGCTGTGATGGGTAAGTAAACTCTATAATCACAATAATCCTATGCCTACCGTAGTTAAAAACAAGGCCAATGGACCAAGGATTTCTCTGAGACTAGAGGAACAAAGAAAGACTTCTATTCACATAGTCAATATGGCCTTGATGGGTGGCTGAGATTATGAGAGAAGTTAAGGAGCCAGTAGACTTAGAACAGGCACTTGTTGCCAATCTAGCACGAAAAGCAGCTATGCAAGCTAGGTATGACATCATAATGAAGAATGATAATTGGGAGCGAATGGATTGGCTAGAAAAGAGAAAGATTATTGGCACAAAGTGGGTCTGAAAGATAAAGTACAAGGTTGATGGTAGCTTGGAAATGTACAAAGTGAGATTAGTTGCACTTGGATTTTCATGGATTGAAGGATTTGATTTTCAAGAATCATTTGCTCCAACTACTAGAATGACCACTATTCGTAGAGTACTTGCAGTGGTTGCTCATAAAAGAAGTGGCAAGTTTATCAAATGGATGTTAAATCAGCATTCTTGAATGGAGACCCCAAGGAGGAGCTATACATGGCTTAGCCACAGGGATTTGAGGCTCCCCATTCTGAGAACAAAGCTTGTAAGCTGAAGAAGGTATTGTATGGGCTAAAATAAGCCCCTAAACCATGGTACCAGTGTGGATAGATAAATTCTTTTTAGGCTTGAATTTCAAAAGATATATCTCAAATGCTAGCTTGTATGTTTACAAGGATAGTGAAAAAATTGTAGTGATAGTCCTATATATGGATGGCCCTCGGGTAAGTTACTCATGAATATATGTGTGCATCATGTGGATTCAAAATAATATATTTTTACACATTTTTTACATGTAGAAGGATGCAATATAAAGGGGTTATTTACAGATTGAATAAAAAAGGGTTATGTTTTATTCAAAAAAAATCACAGATAAGGATATTTATAAATAGACCTTGAATGCACATGATGTCGAGGATATATATATATAGTAACTTCCTCGAGGGATGGCCTTCTCATTACAAGTGAGTATGAAGATATGATCTATTAGACTTGAAAGGCTTTAGACTCTACAATGATAGACTTGGGCTTGTTTCACTATTGTTTGGGGATTGAATTCCAGTAAGAGCTTGGGAAAAATCTTCATCTCTCAAAAGAAGTATGCATGGGAGATCTTAAAAGCCTTTGGCATGACTGAGTGAAAGTAGATATATATACTATGGATGTCAATGTGAAGTCATCCATTGAGGATACATCTATACTAGGAACATTGGGAGGTATAGGAGGTTTGTTGGTAGCCTCATCTACTTGTGTAACACCTGGCCATATATTAGTTTTGTTGTTGGTGTTTTGAGTAGGTTTTCAGACAAAATCTGAGAAAGTAATTGGAAAGCTAAGATGTGAGTGCTCAAATACTTCAAGGGAACTCTTGATTATGGTATCACATCATATGGTTTTGAAAGTGCTCTTATGGGAAACTATAACGACTCAAATTGGGCAAGTAACAATGATTCTACAAATTAGTATCTAAATCTTATTTCTCTTTATATTCAATAATATTCTCTTGGATAAGTAAGAAGCAACCAACTGTGGCATTGTCTTTTGTCGAAGCATAGTACAAGGTAGCTTGTTCTCTTGCATGTAAAGTAGTATGGTTAAGGAGGATCCTAGGGTATATGGGAGTATAAGATGAAGATCCAACAATGCCAAGATGTGACAATCAGAGTTGCATTGCCATTGCCAAAAATCCAAATTTTTATGCATCGTATACCAAACACATTGAGATCTAGTTTTATTATATGTTTGACTTGATTGAGGATGGGATAATAAGCTAGTCTACTATCCAATGATGAAGAATGGAGCTAATATCTTCACCAAGATCTTACAAAGTATCTCCTCTGAAGTCATCTTAAGAGACTCAACGTTGTACCGAGGATGTAGTTCACTTGTAGGTGGACATTGGGGGGGGGGGGGGGGGGGGGGGGGTAGGTATTAGATATGCTCAATGCCCCACCCTCGTAAGGTGCCACCAATGATCCATGGTGCTCTCAGTTGTCAATCCCCCATTATGAGGAGAATTCATGTGTCAACACGGTTGGTTGGGTCCAGACTTGTATGTTAGATGAGGTCTAAGTGATTGGATCACAAAAACGTGACCTTTGTGGATCTAACCTTTAGATTAGATAGAGTAGTTATGCTAGATGTGGGAGTTATGAAGGACCCCTATTTTGGGATCCGAGCACCACGGAAGTGGCCCCTAGTTGGGGGTCTTAGGGGGGCTAGCAGCCTCCCTAGTGGGGGTCTAGTGGTAGCATCCTTGGCCCCTCAAGTAAGTTATACATGTCTGCATCATATGGTTTCAAAATAAGATATTTTCAAAATATCATTTTCATACATTTTTACATACAAAAGGGTATAATATAAAGGGGTTATTTATAGATTGAATAGAAAAGGGTTATGTTTTATTTAGGAATAATTCACATATAAGGATATTTATAAATAAACCTTGAACACATGTGATGTAGAGAATATAAATATAGTAACTTCCTCGAGCCTGGCCCATCAATCTCTCTTTCACCTAGTAAGAGTTTTTCACCCATCATCTGTCTCGATCGCCATCTAAGCTTCATAGTGGAAGTGCATGGGTGGACAGAGCCATTTTTACTTCAATTGATTTGAAATTAAAGAAATTTCTATTCTTCTCATATTTATTGTGTATTCTCTACTCCATGCTTAGATTTTGTCTGATGTGTCATGTAATTTCTACAAAATCCACATGCCACCCTTCTTTATGGTTATGGCCACCCATTGGGATGCAAACTCATAGCATTTATAATAGAATCAAGCCTTTTTGTGCCCTTTTCTTATTGTTTGTTACTTTCTATTTAAGCAACGCTTCTTGTTTTATGGGACCTATTTTACCCTTTCTCACATCTAATGGTCTCTAAATGCATAAATATATGCAAATGTATTAGCACATGTGTGGCATCCACATGTCATGCGCAAACACATATACATATATATACGCATGGCATATGCATATGTGTATACATATTCATATGTGCATATATAAACATACGCATATGCGTATGTATTCACATATGCATAGACATGGCATATGTATAAGCTAGCATGCACATATACATATGTATACATATACACATGGCATATGCATAGGCTTGCATATGCATGTGTAGGGCATAGGCCACTACAATTCCCAGCCTAGGCACAACATAAGCACAAGTAAATCATAGGCTAGCTTTACCCTTATGTCAAGTGCATGTTTATGTTGGACATAGGTGTATGCTAAGCATAGGTATACATTGGTGGGTCTAAGTGTAGGCTAGGCACAAAAGAAAGAGGGAGAGAGAACAAGGGAAACTTTTGCATAGTAGAGAGAGAGAGAGAGAGAGAGAGAGAGAGAGAGAGAGATTTGCACCATCCAAAATGAGAATGTGGGAATCTTGGAAGAAAAAGAGGAAAAATCAATTGTGCACTCCACCCTACTATTTTCCCAAAAGACACACAATCCTTCATAATTTTTTATTATTTATTGATTTTTTGATACATTTGTATTTGTAAGGCTCTACCTTCACATTTCAATTCATTCTAAGTTTTTAGAAGTGCAAGCACATACACTTTTATGTATACCATTTATTTTGATGGATGTGGATGTGGCCCCTCATGTAGGTGTATTTTAGTGCTTTTGAAACAATGTGATTATTATTTTCTTTACAAAAAATGGATATTGGATGTATGCATGGATATTTTTGTGCCTTGTTTTTATGCTTCTTTTGGTGTCATCATTTCCTCCTGCATTGAGATGTGAAGCGTCATCGCTAACCATGTTAAAGAAGAACCACTATCTTTCACAACAAATTCATGAAACTGTTCGCAAGACAACTTCAATAATGATAATGATGACAAGGCCTAGCTATGGTAAGGTATGGGGACTCCAAAACCATGACCACCAAAGTAAGGGAACTCCTACCTTGGTTACTCCCACATTGAAAAGATCTACTAGGCTTAGAAGGATATGGTTATTTCTTCCACAAGGATCACAAGAACAACTTTCTCCATCCCAATGGCGAAAGAAATATGATTCTCTCCATCATGTAACTCAAAGGACACTTGAAGGAATTGGATTCGATTATAGATACTTTGTGATGTGTCTCTTTCAATGGTTATGCCTTGACAAACGTTATTGTGATGTTAATGATGTAATGTTAAAGTTTCTAAATGTGGTTAGGATTTGATTTCATAAAAAAGAGTTTCAAGGATATGTTTCTTGAGTTTAAGGCCTTATCTTTATTTTTGTTCAATTTTTGAACATCCATCTTTTTCCTTTAATGTTCTTTTTTATTCAATGTTTATCATATTAAGGAGATATTATTTTAATTTCTTTCCAAAAAAATATTTATGTGTCATGTGTCATGTCCTTTGCCACATATAGAGATGAGGTATAGAGAGGGGAATGGAATTGGTAGAGGAGGATGGGATTAGGGGGAACTTGGAGGGAAGGAGTTGCAATAAATGGGCAAAGGGTGGAGGGACAAATAATGGAAATAATGCTTTTAGCAGTAAAGGATATAATTGCTCTAAGTTCTTAAATTTAAGTTGTTTTTTAGGGCTTCAACATACTTGTTGAGGGGGCAATAGAAAGGGTGGATTGAGGGTGAGATTTGAAGAGGAAAGGAAAATGCCATGGAGAAGGAGATGAGGGTGCAAGATGGAATGTGCAAGAAGGGATGAATAGGAAGGAATACGTAGGGGCTATGTGGGGGGTTTTTGGAGGAGGACAAGGAAACACATTGTTGCATTGTTGCTTCATCTTTGTTTATAGTCACATCCTTCTCCTCATCTCCCATCTTGCCATGCTTGTTGATGATATGCTTTGCTTCTAATGGAGCATTTATTGTGTTGATACGCAAGCCCTCACTATCAAACTTTTGTGATTCAGATCCATGAAATATTGGTTTGCGAACATGGGAGGGTTAGACTGGGAAGAGTTAAAGGGCAACTCCATGATTCTTGAGGCAAGGATCATGTGGCACACACATGTGCGCGTGCACGCGCACACACATGTGCCTCTCTCTCACTCCGTGTTTGCTTCTATCTTCTTCGTCTTCATCTGCCACTTCCTTTCATGGTGGCCATCTTATTGCAAAAGGACTCCATCCACCCCATCTTATTTCACCTCTCTAACTCCTCCACTAACTTCACATGCTACATTTTTATGCACAGGCTCCATCCATGAGATGTACAACTACTCTAATTGCAAGCAGGGCAAGTGTTTCATCATCATCTTCTTTTCTTCCTCCCCTCTCCTATTTGACCACCTTATTTAACAATGTTGGACATGCACCATTGGCTTCTCTATGCCATATCCTTTTGTGTGTGTTACTATTGGTTTTATTCCACATGACCCAAGGAACCACTTGTAGGTGTTGAAGACGAGGGATGGATGATGGGGAAGAACACCTTCTTCTTCAGTACTATCTACTGCAAGGGAGCAAAAACGTTCTGTCCTTTTTGGGAAGGACATTGGGTTAGGTGTTTTTTTTTTCACACAAGAATTGATTTCTGCTTCTTTTTTCATAAGCATCAAGATTTGGAAACTGAGATTTGTCCTAGTTATGGTAAACATACAAGACCCGAATCTATCTTCTCAAGGGAGTCTTGCGCCAACTCACCCTATTACTATTGCTACATTTTCATGTTTTCTTCCTTTACCCTTTTTCATTTTCACCCATTGCTTCTTCTTTTGGCTTTCAACTTCAACATGTGTTTCTAATCTCTTCACAAGTGAAGAAGGAGGTTGAAGAATAGATTGACTTTTGAGTTAGATTTTGAGCCACATAGGGACTGGAAGAGGGGAAACATCTTCTTCTACTTCCTTGTTCTTTTGCTAAGGTTATATTTAATGCACTACTACATGAAGTTGTGATCAGCAGTTGCAGTTAGAATGCAATCTCACTCCATAGCATCAATATGATATTGTTTCTTTAGTTGCTTTGACATCCATCATGATCCTCTTCCTTGTTGATGTCAATGTGACTCCAGATACATTTGGCAAGCTTGGTGGAATTATATGCTAGGATCATAATTTCCCTTCTTGAAGGGGGAGAAGTAAGTTGTAGGCAAATCAAATTTAAGGGGAGCAAAGGGGATTAGCACTCCTAAAAAATCTCAAACCTCGGAGGAGAATCAATTTGTGATTGGGATTATTTTGAATGGTTCTTTCTTCTACAATCCCATGTTGTTGTTCTTCTATTCTTCTTCTTTTTGCATGTTGTTTTATGTTGAGGGCATTCTTTAATGGCTATCCAAACCTTCTCAAGCCTTGACTAATCACTCTTCCTTCTCTTTATTTCTTTCTTTCTTTATTTTCTTTGTTTTCTTCTCCTTAAAACAATAAATAAAATTGGTTAGATAACAAAAATCAAACAACAAAGGTATGGTAATAATAAAGTAGAGGTTCTTCACAACCCTTCTTCTTCATAGCACTATTCGTATGCCCATCTTCTCATTTTGTGTAGCATTCGACGTTCCTTGTCACTATATAATCTCCCTCAAATTGTAGTTATTGAGATCATACTCTTCCCCGACTGCGCATCAAAATGAAATTTCCCCTTCCATAAACACAAAGCCAGGGAGAAAGTATGCAAAATCTATGCACATGGCTAAGCCATTGATCTCAAAACAAGAAAGAACCACACATCTCGGTCTTAATAATGAACTAAATCATCCTCTTTGTCATTCTCCATAACTTCCATTACACAAAAGAAAGAGGGAAGAGAGAAGAAGGGAAAGAGTAATTTTTGCACATGAGAGAGAGAGAGAGAGAGAGAGAGAGATTTGCACCAATGTAGGAATCTTGGAAAAAAGGAGAGAAAGAGGCCCATAATCAACTGTGCACTCCACCCCACCTTTTCCCAAAATGTAACATGTCTACCTGTTCACTTGCAGGACACGTCTCAGCAGCCCATTGGGAAGAGAGTTTAGAAAGCGCCGCCTGGCACTCCCACGAAATGTCACGGGATTTGCGATCTAGGTCCTCCCGAGTAGGCGAAGTGGAAGCCTTTCCCACTTAGGACCGACCTGAATCAGGGTTTTCCTAATGGTCAAATTCCTAGAGAGTAACTAACGTCAAACCTTAGGCGAACTACTTTACGCAGAAACGTCATGGTTGAAGCAGATTCATGCTGCACTTGGTTCAAGGAGAATGGGAAACGAGAGGGATGCAAAGCTAGACCTCTCTGCCCATAAGGCATAGTCCCATTCCATTCCCCTAAAACAGCACAAATCGGGACTCTAGCATCCTAGATTCTAGGTCAACCTTCCTTGCTGTTAATTTCCTTCGAGAAAAGTTTTCGGCCAATGGGGACCACCCATCCATAGGACCGACCCATGGCCCATCCACCGCACTTTCCTCAGGGTTGCTTTAGTTGTCTAATTACCTACCACATTTAGTTTGACACGCAAAAACAACTTCCTTAATTAGCCAATTATTCACCGGTTCCTTCACGTAATCTTAGCACTGACATAGAAAAACAATGTCAAACAAGTTCCTTTACAACAAATTAATCATATTTATCTTTGGAATACATCATATAATCTAGCCCGAAGGCTATCCATAATCCGCCCGAAGGCAATCCATAATCCACCCGAAGGAAATCCAGCAATCCTTAGGGATTAGTAATCCAAGTTTTCGCCTCGTAGACTAGTATGCCGGCCTCGAGATCCAATCATGAGTCATGTCGGCCTCTTGTGCAGGACCCGCAAGGCAAGGGATTTACGGATAGAGCCCCCTGGCACCCAAGCGTCCTCGTGCTCCAAGTAGCACCCAACGGAGAGACCTCTGGCAGGTTCGGTCCATGTTCCCGGCACGGCTAACAAACCCCTTGGTTACGGTCAGGCAGACAGTCGGGGGTAACTAATGCTGCCTCTCCCTCCAGGTCTTCAACCTGAAGCATTAATTATTTTTCCATCTTTAGTTCGTTGAGCAAAGCAATACAAACAATGCTCCTAAACGATACAAACATAATCAATCCAATGGTCGTTTATTTGGCCAACTGCTAAGGTGTATATCCTTCTCTCTAAATGCGTCCAACATCTGATCGAGGATCAATTGTGACTTGGAAAGATCCCCGAGGGTTTCTTTGCTTGTTTACCCTTTTATCCTTGGGTTAGGGTTTATACCCTATTAACCCAAATTAACTAATACCTTAGGTTCCTTAAGTTAACACAGTAAATCCTGACGACCTCGTCGCCCTAACTTGGTTGGTCAATTTCTTGCTAGGCAATACATAACTTCCCTAACTTGGCAAATCAGCCCAAAGAAGGGTAGTGTAGCAGGATGCCTACTCATCCTTTTGCAATTTAGACTTGCACTAGAACCTGCCAACCTTGTTCTAAGGAGTGGCAACTCTACTTTGTGATTTAACACAAAACCATGCGACGTTGCAACTTGTTGCACAGGTGTCGCACCTAACTCGTGGGATCATTTCTCCCCTCAAACGGCATTTCTTGGTCAAGAAATACGTTTGGTCAAGATGTAGGGTTTGGGAGTCCTCTTGACCCAACCCAATCCCTAACCTTACTAGGTCACAACGCTTGGCCCTAGGGTTTCTAAACTTAATTGAAAGTTTAGTATTAGGTTGGTTGCATCGATGCACTCAGTCACAAGGCATTTCTAAATTCTCTAATCTTGCAAAATCAGTCATCAACAGCTAGATCTCTAGCCACAAAGGTATCCATGCCAAACAACCCAATACTTGAGCTAGCTAGAGAAGAGGCATGCCATGATCCAACCTATCAGAAGTTGCTAAGGGAGATCCCCATCAAGGATCAAGACCCGAAGCTACAGGCAAAGTATCTAGAATTCTCTATCAATAGTGGACTTGTCTACTATAGAACGAGATTATGTATATCGGCAAGCCAGTCACTCAACTAGAAGATACTTTGGGAAGCTCATGACTCCCCTTTTTAAGGACATCCTGGCTATGCCAAGAACCTCAATGCAGTCATCAGAAAGAGCTATTATTGGGAGAGACTTAAAGGTGACGTTCTCAAATACGTCACAGAGTGTTTGTCTTGTCAACGCATTAAGGCCGAACATGTCAAAATGCCTGGGAAGTTGCAACCACTTGACATTCCCCAAATGAAATGGGAATTCATTAGTATGGATTTCTTGTTGGCCTACCTCAGGTTCAGGGAGGTTACAACTCCATTATCGTTGTGGTTGATATGCTAACGAAGGTTGCACATCTTATCCCTGTTAAGACAAACTATAAAGCCTAGGACATTGCAAGATTATTTATTAAGGAGATATTCAAACTGCATGGGTTACCCAGAAGAATCATTAGTGATCGTGACTCACTCTTCACATCACACTTCTGGAGAGCTATCTTCGAAGCCATAGGGACTCAACTCTGTTTTAGTACAGCTTACGATTCCCAAACCGATGGTCAAACGGAGCGAGTCAACCAAGTCATTGAGGATATGCTAAGGGCACAGTGCTGCGGTGAACCCAAAAAGTGGGTCCAATATTTGCTGGCGCTGGTTGAGTTTGCATACAATGCTTCTTACCGACAATGCATTCAAATGTCCCCTTTTCAAGCATTGTACGGGTACAACTGTCGAAGTCCTTTTAACTTTTCGGATCCAACCCTAAGGGTTGAAGCTTCAAGACAAATGCTGGAAGATATGGATGACCAAATCAAGTTAATAAGACAGGACATCCAAGCCGCCAAGGATAGACAAAAGGCTTACGTAGATTTGAAACGTCAAGATAGATCCTTTGTTGGCCCGGAGATATGGTCTTCATTCGCATACGCCCAAAGAAGAGTTCCCTATCCTTAGGTGAATGCAAGAAGCTAAGTCCAAGGTATTGTGGAGGACCCTACAAGATTCTCAAGTGCTTAGGGCCTAATGCTTACAGACTTCAACTCCCTGAGAATCTAAAGGTTCATAATGTATTCCATATCAGCCTACTGAAGAAGTATATATCTAACCCTAGCCACGTACTTGATGATCAACAAGTTGTAATGCCTAGCCAAGGAGTCCTTGAGCTACGGCCTGATAGGATCTTAGATATTAGGGAGAGGCATTTGAGATCCAGAACCTTGATAGAATACCTCGTCTGGTATAAAGATTATCCTGAGGAGAATGCCACTTGGATGGATGAATATGCTCTCAACCAACAATACTCCGAGTTCTTCTCGAGATGAGGACATCTCGATTCCTCTAAGGGGGAGAGAATGTAATATTTCCACTTGAAATATTAAGTCAACCTTAAACCCCACACACCCCGCACAATAAGGCACCCCAAAGTGATCTCCCACATCGAAAAATGTTGGCAATTAAACGCTTACCCCGCGTGCGCAATAATAATCCCCATCCACATTGTGCAAATAAGGCCGAGGTTAAAACCCGCAAGCCGCATGAGAACACCCCTTACGGAAAGGCAAATGGATAAATAATTAAAGTAGTGTAAATTTTTTTATTATTTATCCCCTCCCTTAGCAGATGCATGGCAGGGGAGAGGAGTGTGAGAGGGAGTGTGAGAACTCCTTGTGAGGTGGAGAGCGTGGAGGGAGAGAGAAGCCATGCAAAGCATGCCACGGGGGTGGCTATTTCCCCCCCTCAAAGGCTATCTAACCTCCCCCTTAAGCTTGGAGGGAGGCACGAAGAGTGAGAAGAGGGAGACTCTGCTTGTCATGCAACCGTCGTCGTCAGCCTGCAACGCCATGCAGCCCGCCACGCCGCCGCCTTCAATGCCACGATCGCCATCATCATCACCCTCATAATCATCATCTTCTTTGTCATCTTTCCCTTTCCCAATCATTCCCTCCTTCCACATCATCCTGTAAGTCAAAAGCATAGAAGCTTCTTAGAAGCTTCTAAAAACAAGGCTTCCATAAGCCTTGTTCATCGTCACCACTACGGGTTTTACCTAAAACCACATTCTGTAAGGGCCATGTTCCGCGCAGAATAGAAGATCTCGGGCATAAAGGGATTCAATACGCGAAAGAGCCAAAGAGGAATTGCTGATGAACCAAAATTCGACTCGTCAATGGCTCCCAAGAAAATGGCGAGAGGTGCTCACGCGGGAGTTTCTACCCCGAGCATATGCGTGGACATCCGTACCAGTTCTCAAGCCCAGGTTCTTAAAAGGATTAATCCCGCATAAAAGGAATGCATTAGGCACATTAAATTTTCATCAGAAGAATGCATTTACGCATGTTTCTAATTCACATAGTCAAGTTAAAATGCATTTGGGAAATTATTTCCTTGGACAATTTACAAGAGATAGTGCATGTCGTGCATTTGGGTTTGCTTGCATTTCCAAATTGCAAATCCTATGCGCATATTGCTTAGGTTTAAAAAATATGAAATTGTTTAAATGCATCTTTGATTGGCCATGGAAAAGAAAAGCGCATAAGGCATTTAGGTAGTAATTTTCTACCTGTGGATTCGTATGAGATAATCGTTGTCGTCCATTGGATGTTGTCCAAGTTGCATTACATAGAAATGAAACCATGAACTTGCATATTGCATGTGAAGATGCTTGTATTTTAAGATGGATTAAGTGCCGTAGAACGGATTAAGTCAACATTGGTCTTATGATATTCGTCATGCATGAATCTCATTTATCGAAGTTGTATCTAGAAAAGGTTGCATGTCATATTAAAGCCTAAAATTCAATTGCATTAAACGAAAACTTTGTAGGCAGAGTTCTTGATGTGAATCTAAGTAGGTTTTATGCAAGTTATTTCCCAAATCGTCAATCATCATGATTTTTGCAAGGAAAAGAAATGGTCTTTGCAAACCTTATAGTTACATAGAAGTAAAAGTCTATGATTCGCATACTTGCATGGAATGTTGCATCTTGAATTTATTTATTTACACCTCTTAGGAAAAGTATTTGCATATCTTTTAAGCAAAGATCATTCTTGTCGCAAGACAATTAGATCGTTTTAGGTAGATCACTCCTCCTTTTCAGGCTAGTATTTGATTTCAAAGACATATTCCTCCAATACTTCAATCCATCGACGTTGCCTCATGTTGAGCTCATTCTGGGTAAAGATCCACTTAAGACTTTTATGATCCGTCACTAGGGTAAACTTGTTGCCCATCAGGTAGTGTCTCCAGAGCTTGAGAGCATGCATGACAGCTAACAACTCCAGATCATGGGTAGCATAATTCTTCTCATGGCTCTTCGGTTTCCTCTAAGAGTATGCAACAGGATGACCTTCTTGCATAAGCACACATCCTAAGGCAAGTGTGCTAGCATTAGTTATCACTTCAAACTCCTTACCAAGGTTCGAAACTTTTAGGATAGATGCTGATACCAAACTTTGCTTTAGTTTATCAAAGCTAGATTGTTCAATAGGTGACCATACAATTGATGTTTGCTTCTTTAGTAGATCGATCAGTGGCACCGCAATCAAAGCATAGTCTTTGATAAAGACCCTGTACCATCCCATCAATCCAAGAAAACTGCGTATTTCTTTGATAGTTGTTGGTATTGGCCACTCCAGAACGTCTCTGACTTTGGCCAGATCTACTGAAATTCCTTCCGCTGAAACAATGAATCCCAAATATTCAATCTGTCGTTTGAAGAATGCACACTTCTTTTTTTTGGCATAAAGCTTGTGTGCCCTCATTGTCTCTAGGACAATACGAAGCTGGGGTTCATGATCTTCTTCCTGTTTGGAGTAGACTAAGGTATCGTCGAAGAAGACGAGTACAAAGTCATCAAGATATGGCCTCTCCCAATAATAGCTCTTTCTGATGACTGCATTGAGGTTCTTGACATAGCCAGGATGTCCTTAAAAAGGGGAGTCATGAGCTTCCCAAAGTATCTTCTACTTGAGTGACTGGCTTGCCGATATACATAATCTCGTTCTATAGTAGACAAGTCCACTATTGATAGAGAATTCTAGATACTTTGCCTGTAGCTTCGGGTCTTGATCCTTGATGAAGATCTCGGTCTTGATCCTTGATGGGGATCTCCCTTAGCAACTTTTGATAGGTTGGATCATGGCATGCCTCTTCTCTAGCTAGCTCAAGTATTGGGTTGTTTGGCATGGATACCTTTGTGGCTAGAGATCTAGCTGTTGATGGATTTTGCAAGATTAGAGAATTTAGAAATGCCTTGCGAGACTGAGTGCATCAGCAACTACATTCTCCTTTTCAGGCCAGTATTTGATTTCAAAGTCATATTCCTCCAGCACTTCAATCCATCAACGTTGCCTCATGTTGAGCTCATTCTGGGTAGAGATCCACTTAAGACTTTTATGATCTGTCACTAGGGTAAACTTGTTACCCAGCAGGTAGTGTCTCCAAAGCTTGAGAGCATGGATGACAACTAACAACTCAAAATCGTGGGTAGCGTAATTCTTCTCATGGCTCGTCAGCTTCCTCTAAGAGTATGCAACAGGATGACCTTCTTACATAAGCACACATCCTAAGGCAAGTGTGCTAGCATCAGTTATCACTTCAAACTCCTTACCAAGGTTTGGAAGTTTCAGGATAGGTACTGATACCAAACTTTGCTTTAGTTTATCAAAGCTAGATTGTTTAGCAGGTGACCATACAATTGATGTTTACTTCTTCAGTAGATCGGTCAGTGGCACCGCAATCAAACCATAGTCTTTGATAAAGACCATGTACCATCCCATCAATCCAAGAAAACTGTGTCTTTCTTTGATAGTTGTTGGTATTTGCCACTCCAGAATGTCTTTGACTTTGGCCGGATCTACTAAAATTCCTTCCGCTGAAACAATGAATCCCAGGTATTCAATCTATCGTTTGAAGAACGCACACTTCTTCTTTTTGGCATAAAGCTTGTGTGCCCTCATTGTCTCTAGGACAATGTCAAGCTGGGATTCATGATCTTCTTCTTGTTTTGAGTAGACTAAGGTATTGTCGAAGTAGACGAGTACAAAGTCATCAAGATATGGCCTAAAGATATCCTGCATTAACTTGTTGAAGGTGGCAGGTGCATTTGTCAGCCCCAATGACATGACCAGGAACTCAAAATGCCCATATCTTGTGCTGAATGCCATCTTTGGGATATCTTCTTCCTTGATCCTTATCTGGTAGTATCCAGACCTGAGATCAATCTTGGAGAAGATCTTCGCATCTTGAAGATGGTCAAGAAGTTCATCTATTCTTGGAATGGGATATTTGTTCTTAATGGTTGATTGATTCAACCCTCTGTAATCAATACATAGCCAAAGCGTTCCATCCTTCTTCTTCTGGAACAACACTGCAGCTCCCCATGGTGAACTGCTAGGATGGATGTATCCTTGCTCTAATAATTGCTTGAGTTGCTCCTTCAACTCAATCGCTTCCGGGATGGACATTCTATATGGCCTCTTAGGCGCAGAGAACAAGTGAGGAGGAATAGAGCATGGAAGAGGAGAGGAAAAAGTTGTCCACTGGGTGTTCTTCAGAAGGTTTTTGAGTCTCGATCGAATGCCTGAAGAAGAAGGAATGCAATGCTGGAACAAAATGGGGGATTTTTCCATGATTATGGATCTTGCATACAATTTTTGAAGGGGAATCAGAAGGCGAAAAGAAGAACGATGAAGGTTGCTGTTGAGGAAATCCATACTGGAGGATAATCAGGCTAAAGCGGAGACAGAACTGGCTTTTGGAGAGGAAAAGCATTGATTGGAGTCCAGGGAGTCGAGGAGCTCTGCAACTCCGTCAGCACAGTCATAAGAGTAGCAGTGTAGTCTGCTGCATTCCTTTAAATCTATTGTCCTTAACCTTAGCCTGTGAATCCTCATCAATCGTAGCCTGTGAAACAAGGAGGAGAGCAACAGAATCAGGACTGCAGGTCATGAAATATGCCAACTACTGCTGATCTAGAGAAAATAGGAGATCCGATCAAATATCATACATAGACAAGAAGAAGCATTACTGCCTCTGGAGGACATGGTGCTGACAAGACTTGCGCTTAACTTGGTGCAGACCTGAATGTGGAGAGGAAAAAGCTAACTATGCTTTGTTGGGGGGGCATGGATTTTGGAAGGAGGCATCATGAAGATAGGAGGGGCGTAAAGGTCACTTGAAGGAGTCAGAGAATAGAAAAGGGGACTGCAGCACTGATTCAAAGGTGTGCTTATGGAAAATCAGGGAGAAGAACGGAGGAAGTGGGTGGTTTTCAATGAAGAGCCCGAAGTCTGATAGACAATTTATTTGGGGGAAAGAAGTTCGTGAATTCGAGGCGGAATACAGAGAAGTATTGGCACGATTTAACGCAATTACCAAGAAGTATACGCAAGAGAAACAGGAAATCAAGGTTTGATTCAGTTTCATGACGATTCTTGTGAAATCTGAAGATGAAAGTTAGTGCATATTAATGCTTCTGGTCCCGATGGTGCCGACCTTAGGAGTTCTGGTTGCACCTAAATGGACAGGCAGATTGAAGTGAGATTTTAGAGAAGGGACTCCGTTCATCTCTGTATAAGTTGTTGCTCACCATTCAACAGCTGCTTTCATTCGTGTAGTTGGATCAGAATTTGTCCATAAGTATTTGGGTGAGGGTCCTCGAATGGTCAGAGATGTGTTCTGTCTTGCCAAAGAAAACACGACAGGTTCAAATTACTACGTGCGTATTCTCAGCACCATCGACAGAGAGCTGCTAAAGCCATCCTGGTTCATGCGAACGCTGCCTGAAGCGCTATGAATGCAACCATGGACAACTATAATTACACACTCTGAACAGCGCACTAATGTACCAACCCGCCATCATTTCCAGCATGTCAATCTATAGTAATGTGACAAACCACTTTTCTCTCTTTAACAAAGACAGAGAGACAGAGAACAATCGAATAATCTGAGTATAGAAAGTTTACATTAACATTTATTCAATGGGACATTGACAGAAATTCATTGAGCCAATGCATCAAGCATATCCATCAGTAACAAGTGGATTAATCGAACATGTTCTGGTCATCAAACATATACAATCAATCATGGAGTGATGGAGCATGGCAGCAGATTGCGCTTCAATAACTGTCCTCGTTACAAGCACAGGGAAATCATTTCCACATGAACTATTTGCTCTTTCTGAAAGCTGAAGTTGCATTCAGCCTGGTCACATACCCTTTTTCTCTGCTTATGCTGCTATGATTGGGCTGCTGTTGGTTGCAGTACATGGGCTTTCAAAGTTGGTAATGTATATCATGTCCTATACATGTATGCCCTATACATGTATATCATGTCGTATATACATGTATATCATGTCCTTATGATCCAGGTGTAATTATGTCGTATATACATCTAATCATGCCCTATCCAATCACATTTGTATAGGGCATGGTTGGATGTATATAGGGCATGAAATCACACATATATAATTAGCTTTGAATGATTGGATGATATACATGTATGCCCTATACATGTATATCATGTCCTTATGATCCAGGTGTAATTATGTCGTATATACATCCAATCATGCCCTATCCAATCACATTTGTATAGGGCATGATTGGATGTATATAGGGCATGAAATCACACATATATAATTAGCTTTGAATGATTGGATGTATATTTGTAATACTCAGAAAGAAGTAAAGTTGGTAATGTATTCAAACAAATACTAGCTGTTAAGAGGTTTGGTCATACTCAGGGACTTTATGAGAAATGAAAAATATGTGCGTTTATTTTTGCATCTTTAGCCGCATTTATAAATGCGGATATATAGACGCGTTCTGTATACTAGCGTGAATAGACGACCTGATACACGTGCTTATAAACGCACCCGCTTTTTCGCATGTACAGTGCACGTCTATAGGGCCTTTCTCTTGTAGTGGCTGATGAGGGTCTATATGTCAAGATTGTGGGAGAGAAGGAAGGAGTCTCGCTTGAAGCTTTCTTGCTTGCACAATGGGGGAAGACACACAAGGGTGGAGGCTGAAAACAGTTTTCCTCTTCTTAGTTGTGTAAGCCAAAAGAACTCAAGTACAAAGAAATAGAAGAACCCTCTATATGGGTCTCAAACCAAACTCAACTAACTAAGGTGGCATACTAACTGAGCCACGAACTAGAGTAGATAAGGATAGCTATCATGTAGCTATTATTCAGGGGCGGTGTACCAACCGCATCTGCAACTGACAAGTCGGTGACATAAATAGACAACGGTCACCCTGGTGTATCACGAGTGGAGCTCGATATCTCAACACTCCCCCTCGAGCTCAATCCCAATTCCTGCACGCCAAGCAGGTCTCTGAACTTGCGCATCTTCTCTGCGCCCAATGCCTTCGTGAATATGTCAGCTACCTGATCCTCTGTGCTGGCATAAACTAGATCAATAAGACCTAGTAAAACCCCCTCTCGCACATAGTGATAATGCACCTCAATGTGCTTTGTTCTAGCATGATAGACTGGGTTATTTGCCAAGTGTATACTACTCATGTTGTCACAATAAATGACAACTGGTCCATCTATAGACTGATGCATATCATAAAGTAGCTTATACAACCAAGCTACCTCACATGCAGCCATTGCTGCACCCCTGTACTCAGCCTCTGTGCTCGACAAGGCAACTGTAGGCTGTTTCTTGCTGCTCCAAGTGATTGCAGCACTCCCAAAAGAGAACACATATCCACTGGTAGATCGTCTATCAGAAATACTACCAGCCCAATCAGCATCAGTATATCCATGCAACTGTATCTGAACCCCAGTCTCATAAAATAGTCCATACTGCAATGTGGACTTCACATACCTGAGTATGCGTCTAGCCGCATCCAAATGTGGTTTCCTTGGAGCTTGCATAAACTGACTTACCAATCCAACAGCATAGCTCAAATCTAGCCTGGTAATAGTCATATAAATCAAACTTCCTACTATGCGTCTGTACATAGTAGGGTCTTCTAGAAGCTCACCTGCATCTGTGCTCAGCTTCACATTTTGCTCCAAAGGAACTGAAATAGGCTTACAGCCTGTCATCCCATATTTGGACAGCATGTCCAATCCATACTGCCTCTGCAAGAGCTGTATCCCACTTGGTGATCTAATCACCTCAATGCCCAAGAAATAACGCAGCTCTCCCAAATCCTTCATCTCAAACTTCTGCTTCAATAGCATTTTCACATGAAGGATATCTTCATCACTGTCACCTGTCATAATCAAATCATCAACATAAATGACAAGTAGCATAATACCTTTCTCTGTTTTTCTCACATAAAGTGAGAAATCTGCCTTGGAAATCTGAAAGCCAATAGTGACAAGATACTCTCCTATCTTGTCAGACCATGCTCTAGGTGCTTGCTTCAAGCCATACAAGGCTTTCTTCAACCTGCAAACAAACTCAGGATGAACAGCATGCACATAACCTGGTGGCTGCTCCATATAGACCTCTTCTTGCAAATCACCATGCAAGAAGGCATTCTTTACATCCATCTGATGTAAAGACCATCCCTTTGATGCAGCCATAGCAATGACTGCTCTTACAGTTGCCATCCTTGCAACCGGACTGAATGTTTCTTCATAGTCAATGCCATATGTTTGTGCATACCCCTTGACTACTAATCTTGCCTTGTATCTGTTCACAGAACCATCTGCATTGTGCTTCACCTTATAAACCCACTTACAGCCAATTGCATTTTTACCTTTAGGCAAAGGTACCAATTCCCATGTAGCATTTGCTTCCAAGGCATCCATTTCTTCATCCATGGCTTTCTCCCATTTTTCTTTTCCCATGGCTTGCTCAAAAGAAGTGGGTTCTGGTTCCTGTATCACTTTGACCATATATGCATAGTGAATGGCTGTAAATCCATCATATTTCAGCCTATCCACAGGATACCTAGCTCTCGTAGACCTGCGCAAAGTAGGTTCACTCCCAGGTGCTCTCAAAACATCCCTGGTCTTCCTTACTCCAAGTGTAACAATAGAAGGAATACCCAACTCATCATCAATGCTTTGTTCTGAGCCACTGGATTCACCATCCACATAAGAGTGACCTGCATTCACATCAAACATGGGTTGATCAACCTTCTCTTTTCCTTTTCGTGATACATGCATACCACTATCTGCATTACTTTGAGAAGATTCTCCTGATCTTAATCTGCCTGCCCATGGCGAAGAATGTGAACCACTGCTAGAGGACGCTCCAGGTCCACTAATATTTTGTGATTGCTGCTGTGAATTTTGTGCAGCATTACCATTTTGTGCATCTACATCATCAATCACATTTACTGGTTTATACCAGCTACTCATCTCATCAAAAACAACATCTCTGCTCACTGTAAACTTACGAGTAGAAGGGTTATAGCATCTATACCCTTTTTGCTGCAGAGAATAACCAATAAAGATGCACTTCTCAGCTTTTGGATCCAACTTGGATCTCAGCTCATCTGGCACATGTACATAGGCAATGCAACCAAAAATTTTCAAATGAGAAATATCTGGTTTCCTACCAGTATACCTCTCCTCTGGAGTCATTCCATGTATTGCTGCAGTGGGAGTCCTATTCATTATGTAGACTGCTGTAGCAACTGCTTCAGCCCAATAAAAATCTAGCAAGTCTTTTTCATTGAGCATGGCACGAGATACCTCTCCAATATGCCTGTTTTTCCTTTCTGCAATTCCATTTTGTTGTGGGGTATAACTGCATGAATATTGCTGCTTTATGCCATGCTCCTACAATAACTTTGCAAACTCATTTGAGAGGTACTCTCCCCCTCCATCTGACCTTAGGCATTTTATTTACAGACCTGTTTCTTTTTCAGCCATAGCTTTAAGGGTTTTGAAATGCCCAAAAACTTCACTTTTCTTTTTCATAAAATACACCCAAACTTTTCTGCTATAGTCATCAATAAAAGTGACAAAATAATGACAGCCTCCAAGAGATGCAGCTTTAGTAGTCCACACATCAGAGTGGATTAATTCCAATGGCTTTTCACTCTCTTGAACATGTCTAGGAAATGGTTTCCTTGCCTGTTTTCCAAACTGACAGGCTTCACATACCTTATGCATTTCTGCAACCTTGAATTTCGGCAAACCTGCAACAATATTTTGGGCCTGCATTGATTTAAGTCACTGTATATTAACATGACCAATGCGTTTATGCCAGATATCAATATCTGCAACTACACCGGTCCCATGTGCAAACATTGCTGCACTCAATTCAGACATGTCTGCATCCAATGTAAACATTCTGCCCTTCTTCTTTCCTTTTGCTATCAAGCGACCTTTATTTTTCATATCCTCAACAAAGCATCCATGAGGATTAAATCTGACATGCAAGCCCTGTTCAACCATTTGACCAACAGAAACCAGATTCTTGGTGATATTCGGGACATGAAATACATCGGACAGGTATTTCTTTTTCCCATCCTGCATAGACAAGGGAATTTTTCCAATCTGCACAATAGGATGTGCAGTATCATCACCAGTCTCCACAAATCCTGGTTTTTCCATTTTCCTTGCATCCTCCATCCATTCTGCATGACCTGTCATGTGGTTTGATGCACCTGAGTCAACATACCATACATCATTGCTTTCTTCTGCACTTGTCACAGAATTGTTCATGTGCTGCACCATAAACAAGTGCTCATTTCTGTCATCACCCTGTCTACTAGAAGATGCATAATTCCCTTGTTGCAGTTTTCCATTCATGATGTCATTCTGCTTTTTATAGCAGTCTTTAGCCATATGACCCATTTTACCACAGTAGTAGCATTCAACATTACTGTTTGCATTTTGGCCTCTTTGCCATCCACCACGACCTCTTTGGCTCCCCCTGCCTCTAGAGTTACCACGTCCTCCTCCATAGGACTGGTTTTCTTGAGTCTGCTGCATATTCTGATTTCTGCCACAGCCTCCAAATCGGCCTCCTCTACCTCTGCCTCTACCTCTTCCAGCATTTGAGTAGAAGACAGCTTCTTTTAAAGTTCCTCCTGAAGAAGATGCACCACCATTTCTCTATTCCTCAGAAATTAGAAGAGCAATCAACTCCTCAAAATCAGGAAATCTTTCACGAACTGAAATGGATGTCCGAAATTGTGCATAATCCTTTCCTAGACCATTCAAGGTCACAGAAACTAAATCATCATCTTCCACTGGCGACCCAATGGAAGCAAGTGCATCTGCAATCTTCTTCACCTTCATGTGGTAGTCATTGATGCTCATATTTTCTCTTTGCACATTGTGCAACTCTTGCTTGAGCTGCATTTTCCTGGCTTGCGTATTTGTGCTATACATCTTTGACAGAGTATCCCATGCCTCCTTTGGCATACTTGCATCCTGAATATGCACAATCATAGAGTCTGAAATACTGATAGACAGCCAGTACATAACTTTCCTGGCTCTCTCATGCCATGCTTTGAATGCCTGCATTTGCTGTTGATTGGGAACATCAGGAAGAACTGGTTCTTCTTCATTTCCTGCAACAAATTCCCAATATCCTTTTCCCATAAGGAAATTCGTCATTCTAAACTTCCATGCCTGGAAGTTGTTCTTGTCAAGCTTTTCAGTGACAATCTGTGAAAGAGAATCAGACGCCATTACAGAATACTGCAAGAAATTCTGTCTCTGCAAAAAAACACAGCTTCACCCTCACAAGGGCAAATCTGCAAAACTGGCGAAAGTGGTATTTGACCACAAGTCACTTCCTAGTGACGGTTTTGCATAAACAAGAACCAAGGATGATTCTGAAACTCCCAATGTCTCTGCGCACAAGCATACGATGCAATTTCTACAGTAACTTTTCACCGACCTGTAGAACAGTGGCTAACCAGCATAAAACTGAGCCTTTTCCTGAGTGCGTGCAGAAAACTTCCGCCTCCAAAACAGGCCCCGAAATGGCCTCAAATCAAAAAAACAGGGTCGCCAGGAGCTAAAGCTTTCCCCCGCAGCATATACTGTCCTCTTACTTCACCGCGAAGGGCGTCTCAACCTGAGACAATCCACTCCTGCAATTTTAGGCTGTGCTACCTGTAGAGATCTGCTCCCAAAACAGAAAATGAAAGCAACACTGCTCCTCTTACCAGAACACCGCGAGCTTGGCTTGCTTTCTTGAGCTCCTTACCACGAACAAGGCTCTGATACCATGTCAAGATTGTGGGAGAGAAGGAAGGAGTCTCGCTTGAAGCTTTCTTGCTTGCACAATGGGGGAAGACACACAAGGGTGGAGGCTGAAAACAGTTTTCCTCTTCTTAGTTGTATAAGCCAAAAGAACTCAAGTACAAAGAAATAGAAGAACCCTCTATATGGGTCTCAAACCAAACTCAACTAACTAAGGTGGCATACTAACTGAGCCACGAACTAGAGTAGATAAGGATAGCTATCATGTAGCTATTATTCAGGGGCGGTGTACCAACCGCATCTGCAACTGACAAGTCGGTGACATAAATAGACAACGGTCACCCTGGTGTATCACGAGTGGAGCTCGATATCTCAACACTATATTCCAGCTGATGACACATTTGTTTATATTCTTTCCAGCTGATGAGGGTCTATATTCTAGCTGATGACACATTCTTTCGTTTATATTCTTTCCTAATGAGCATCTAAATTCCAGTTGATGACACATTATTTCGTTTATATTCTTTCCAGCTGGTGAGTGTCTATATTCATGTTGATGACAAATTATTTTATTTATATTCTGTTCATGGGGCCCCACATGTGTTATGTTGTCTATAGAGCGGCGTCGCGAACCGTCTCTAAAGACCTTGTGTTGGAACCATCTCTATAGACCTTGTGTTGTTCTAATGTCACTATAATGTTTTTCTTTAAGTTTTGATGTGACAGATATACTGCCTACATCCCAAGTTCAGTTGAAGGAATTTCTTGGAGATTTTATCTTTTGCAGTGATGTGGCTTATCCTTATTTTACATGTTGTATATTTAGTAGTGATAAAGCTCTTTTGATACCTCTGAATAGGCTATTGTAATTCAGGAGTGATGTAGCTTTTTCTCCGTTGATGTTGTAATTCATGAGTGATGTAGTTCCTTTGATGCCTATGAATAGGCTCTTGTAAGTTCAACTTTGTAATTTTATATTTTGAATATTAATATAACTGTAGGCCTATATAGAGCTGTGGGTTTTTCCCTTGAGCCCCCAAGGGTTTTTTCATCCATAGTAAGGGACCTTTATTTGAGCGGGGGATGTTAGCTATATATAGTTTGTCTATATATAGCGCCCTAGGTCCCCTCTATATATTCCTATCATGTGTGCTCAGTTGACACACTTTTAGGGTTCCACTTCCCGTGTCTCATATCTCTCTTATCTCCTCTCTTCCTTTCGTCTCTCGTCTTCCTCGCAGTTTCCAACGACTTCTGTGCTACTAGTCGCCTATATTTGATTATGGAACGATCGCTAAATGCTATGCATAAAGAGAAAAATCAAAATTTGTATCTTTTCAACAATTAGATCGTCGCACAAACTTCATCCCCCCTCACCATTTAGGTGTTGCTACAGTGCATAGGTGTAAATGATTGTTTTGTATCATTTTTGTGTGTAAAAATCAATAAACACGTATTATAACATAAAGGACAAGGCCAAACCATGGCTTAACCTCATCCTTAACTTCGCCAAACATTCACGCACATAAATCTTATTTTTTCATATTTTTTAGCGCGAAAAATCTAATTTTTCCTATTTTTTGCTATTTTTTCCTATTTATTACTCATGGAGAATAGGTATTTTCTGATTTATTTGTATTAGCTTATTATTTTGACTGAAACTTAACATTTTCTCTGATCTTATCCCATTTCCACTCCTTTTTCCCAACTCAAAATTAAAAAAACCACTAATTTTCATTAAAAATGACATTAGCCAAAGCATGGAGAGGACGGATTGGAGAATGGCCGAGAATTCTACCATTTTCTTTGTGGGCTGATTGTATGACTCACAGTGTTACCATAGGATATATGCCCGCAGAGTTGATGTATGGCCAGAAACCGGTTATGCCGACTAAGACTTGTGCTTTGACTTGGTCAGTTTTACCTTGGCAAGAGGATTTGACAAGAGAGGAGCTCTTAGCTCTTCGGATCCGGCAGTTGGAGAGAAGACCAGAGGATATTCAACTAGCTATTGATAGGTTGAAGGTTGCTAGATTTAGAAATAAGGACAGGTACTGCACTTCAAAAGATGATGAAAAGATGGTTTGGGCCATACATAATCAGACATGTCTTTGACAATGCAACATTTGAGCTGACAGAATTGGATGGGACAGTGCTTAGAGTGCCCATTGCAGGAAAAAGAATCAAGATTTTCAAGAAAAGAGATGAGGAGGATTATGCATTGGAAGAATTTGCAAGAGAAGAGCAACGAGAAGAAGTTCCAGTAGAAGAGACAGATGATGTGGATGATGTGTCAGATAACCTTGCAGGTATAACCGAAGTAGAAGACAAAGAGATTGACTTGTTTGTGGATCTGGATGACAATGATCATGGGTAGTTGGCCCATCCGGAGGATGCGCAGGATCAGAGGGGGTGGATGTCGTACTGCTGCGCATCCAAAGTGTGAACATCCACCGAAAGTTTGTGTGTGTGTCATTTGTGTTTCGTGCATTAACCTAGCCTCTTTATTTTCCATGAATGTCTTAACCCATGCATTAGTTGTAATGTGTGTCTTGCGTGTTTTTCTGCGTATAATCCTTATCTTGTAGTTTGTTTCCTCGAAAAAAGTGTTTCTGTCTCCATTTTAAACTTGTGTGTGTGTCTAGACCTCTTCATTCCATTGTAAAAAACATTGATTGCGTGCATTTATCTTTGTGTGTGTGTGAACGAATGCTTGTGTATGTGTGTGCACATTTTTTAAAAAAACATTAAAAATCGATGCCAAGGAAGATTGTTGAAGCTGTCAAAGCAGTACAAGAAATCCCGGATCTAAGATAAGAAGAAATACAAGAAGCCGAGAGTTAAAATCGAGCTTGAGAAGCCTTGAAGGTGTGAAAGGCCACTTACTAAAATGAGTTCAAGTATGAAGGTATGAAAAGAGATAACCTAATCATTACCAATTATTAACTAAGAAGCTTCTTAGAAGGATACAGAAAGCTTCTGCTTTGATTGAAAAGCATTTTTCTCCATGAATAAACGTCGAACCAAGGCCGAAAATTTCTCAATGATGGAGGCAGTGATGGAGACAACGATGCAGGCGCAATGCAGGATAATAAAAAAGCATAAGCTACTTACAAGCTTTGTATAATAAGCTTCCAGATTTTCGGTACAAACTGCAAAAGGATATTGCAGATCTATAAGCTTTTGAAGCTTTGTGATAGAAATGGCTTTTAGAAAAGCACCTTCAATATCAGACAAATCAGATTTTTTTTGAAAGGGCACGTTTTTTGGCTAGAACGGCCACAGTAGATAATGCAAAGCAGAGAGCAATGCTTTAAAAGCTAAGTGCTCATAAACACAATGGACTGATTATAAGCAAAAATGGAGTCTTCTGAAAGCAAAAGCAGAACAAAGAGAATCACAGAGCTGAAAACACGTGTTGAAAAGCAAAAAGCAAGGCAAAAAGCGTGGAAAAGCTTGAGTTTATGATCTCTCAAGAGCAGGACAGATTAAGGACCAACATAATCTATAAATATGGACAAGGTATGACAGTCCAAACTGTGGGCACCATTTAGAGTAATTCTTGAGCTTGAGATATGATCTTGAGAGTTGAATTTTCAACTTGAGATCGGGCGGCCTAAACCTCGTGGGCTGTTTGGATTCGATTTCATCTTGTATTTTGTAAACATCTTGGTAGTAATACAATTGTTACTTGGCATCATATTCATCTTGATTATTTGCTTTGCTTGATCTTCCATCTTGGAATTTCTCAAGGACCTTTGTGGTCGCGACATTTCTTTCGAAAACCCTTCTACAACGCTTTTTTCAACAACGGAGGAAAATTTCTTTATGAACATTTTCGTCACTTTTACCGTCGCTATAAGACCTATATCTTGTAGTGAATGGCCATGAAAGAGTGTCACTGGGTCTTCAACATTGAAAAATATACGTCCTAATGAGCAAATTTATGAGAAAAATGTAGATTTTACCATTTTATGATGATCAATTGTTGTTTGAAATGGTTAGTAATGATTACATTTGATTGCCCATACTTTGTTTGATTAGTCATGTTGAAAGAATCATGAAAAATTAGTCGTATGCTAATTGTATGCAAAACCAGATAGTAGGCTGTTTAAAGAAAAATATGCAATTTTTGGGTTTTCGATGTGCATTTGTTGTTCTATGGAATGAAATATGCTAAGAAAATCATTTCCTATAACAGTAATCAGTCTACACCTAAAACTTAGTAATTATATGTAATTTTCTTTAAATAAATAGAGAAAAATAAAGAAATTTAGGTTTTTTCGTATCATAAAAATAGAAAAAAGAAGATTGATGTTTGTGGACACATGATAGAGCTACAACATGAGTTTTAGACTTAGTTCAGCCCTATCTCTTTGTTAGATTGAGTTTTTATTACTTTTAATTTTAAAAAAACATAAAAACCATGCCTTACTCCCTATCAATGCATGCAAAATTTTAAATGGTAGGGAGTAGGGGGTTGTTGAGTGGTTAAAGTAAATTAAATATTGATGTTTCATGGTGCATATCATATAGGGTTTGTGGTTGTTTAAAATTTAAAAAAGGGACTAGTAGCACGCGAAAGGTTGGTGCTAGCCCTCAGCAATGAAGCACTGTTGAAGTAGAAGAAAGTCATGAAAAGAATTGTCTTCGCACTTTCACATTGTTGATTTTCAATGACCATTCGTTTGAGTACGATGCCCATATTCACACTTGTATTGATGCACCACATGGTATCATATCCTAGACGCATAGCACCTATTTGTATGAGTAATGACCGATGTTGAGAGTGTGAGGTATCCCAAGCCATCTAGCTAGATATTGAGTTCCTTGGGGGTTATTTGGTGAGGTTTATCTATCATCTCCTAGATCCTTTAGTTGAAAGAGTGGACTTTTTTTCAAATGTGTTTTATTTTCATGGTGCATCTTGGGGCCAATCTTCGAGGTGTAGGAGAGCCATAGTGCAGCCGCGATGGTCAATCGAGGGGTACTCCCTATGTGTGTGATACATGGTGTATAATAGCAGTATGTTTAGGGACTCCCTTTTGAGGAGTGGGGAAAGAAGCATTCGTTAGACCACAAAAATGTACAAACACAAAGTCCTTATACGCTCCCGGTGGCAAGGCCATGTGAGGTGGTTTTAGGTGAGTAGTAGAGGCTTGGCTAATGCCTTAGAGCTAGTGTCTGGCCCATTTTAGGTCCCAACATAAGTCCATCATCCACAAATTTTTTTCTCTAGCATGAATGTTAAATGATTGATTAAGTCAACTTCTCAGAGTGGATATAACATCATGAAATTATGTTACATCTAGAGAAGCCTCACTCCTTCAATGACTCCAAACCCCAACTAGTTGAATAAGCATTGCCATCAACCAGGTTTTGTCTGCACAGAGTTAGTATAGAATTATAAATGCCAATGCCATGAGTAGATGAGGCATTGCATAACATATATCATGCATAAGCTAGGCTAGGTATATGTATAGGCTAGGCTACCCATGGGAATAGGCTAGGTATAAACCATGCATAGGCTAGGCATGGCATATGGAAGCATAGGTCTATGACTAGCTATACCTAGCCAATACACACATCTATCTAGCTCGGGTCTAGCCTACACATATACTTAGCATACACTTATTATCGCATAGACATAGGCCTAGGCCATCCTATTCCTAGACTAGACTATGCATAGCCTAAACCTTGACCAGGACATGCCAAGTATATCCTATACCTATGACTAGACTAGTCTATGCATATGCATGGCTTATGTCTAGCCTAGGGCATGGCCTATAGCCTATTCCTAGCCTACACTTAGACCCACCAATGTATACATATGCTTAGCATACACTTATGTCTAACATAAACATGAAGTAGACATAAGGGTAAAGCTAGCCTATTCTTTACCTGTGCTTATGTTGTGCCTAGGTTGGGAATTGTAGTGCCTATGCCATACACATGCATATGCAAGCCTATGCACATGCCATGTGTATATGTATGCATATGTATATGTGTATGCTAGCTTATACATATGCCATGTCTATGCATATGCGTATGTTTATATATGCACATATGAATATGTGTGCACATATGCATATGCATATGCCATGCGTATATATATGTATCTATGTTTGTATATGACATGTGGATGCCACACATGTGCTAATACATTTGCATATACTTATGCATTTAGAGACCATCAGATGTAGGAAAGGGTAAAATAGGTCCCATAAAACAAGAAGCCTTGCTTGAATAGAAAGTAACAAACAATAAGAAAAGGGCACAAAAAGGCTTGACTCTATTATAAATGCTAATGACTTTGCATCCCAGTGGGTGGCCAAAACCATAAAGAAGGGTTGCATGTGGATTCTGTAGAAATTACATGACACATCAGACAAAATCTAAGCAAGGAGTAGAGAGTACACAATAAATATGAGAAGAATATTAATTTCTTTAATTTCAAATCAATTGAATTAAAAATGGTTCTGTCCACCCATGCACTTCCACTATGAAGCTTAGATGGCGCTCCAGACATATGATGGGTGAAAAACTCTTACAAGGTGAAAGATAGATTGATGGGCTAGGCTCGAGGAAGTTACTATATGTATATTCTCTACATCACATGTGTTCAAGGTTTATTTATAAATATCCTTATGTGTGAATTATTCCTAAATAAAACATAACCCTTTTCTATTCAATTTATAAATAACCCCTTTATATTATACCCTTTTGTATGTAAAAATGTATGAAAATGGTATTTTAAAATATCTTATCTTGAAACCATATGATGCACACATGTATTCATTAGTAACTTACTTGAGGGGACGGCCAAGGATGCTACCACTAGACCCCCACTAGGGAGGCTCCTAACCCCCCTAAGACCCCCAACTAGGGGCCACTTCCATGGTGCCCAGGTCCCAAAATAGGGGTCCTTCATAACTCCCACATCTAGCATAACTACTCTATCTAACCTAAAGGTTAGATCCACAAAGGTCACGTTTTTGTGATCCAATCACTTAGACCTCATCTAACATACAAGTGAGGATCCAACCAACCATGTTGACACATGAATTCTCCTCATAATGGAGGACTAACAACTGAGAGCACCATGGATCTGCACTGGCGGCACCTTATGAGGGTGGGGCATTGAGCATATCTAATACCTACCCCCCCCCCCCCAATGTCCACCCACAAGTGAACTACATCCTCGGTACAACATTGAGTCTCTTAAGATGACTTCAGAGGAGATCCTTCATAAGATCTTGGTAAAGATATTAGCTCCATTCTTCATCATTGGATAGTAGACTAGCTTACTATCCCATCCTCAATCAAGTCAAACATATAATAAAACTACATCTCAATGTGTTTGGTGTATGATGCATTAAAAATTGGATTTTTGGTAATAGCAATGTAACTCTGATTGTCACATCTTAGCATTGTGGAATCTTCATCCTATACTCCCATATACCCTAAGATCCTCCTTAACCATACTACTTTATATGCAAGAGAACAAGCTATCTTGTACTCTACTTCGACAAAAGACAATGCCATAGTTAGTTGCTTCTTACTTATCCAAGAGAATATTCTTGAATATAAAGAGAAACAAGATCTAGGTACTAATTTCATAGAATCATTGTTACTTGCCCAATCTGAGTTGTCATAGTTTCCCATAAGAGAACTTTCAAAACCATATGATGTGATACCATAATCAAGAGTTTCCTTGAAGTATTTGAGCACTCACATCTTAGCTCTCCAATGACTTTCTCGGAGTTTGTTAGAGAATCTACTCAAAACACCAACAATAAAACTAATATCTGGCCAAGTGTTACACAAGTAGATGAGGCTACCAACAAACCTCCTATACCTCCCAATGATCCTAGTACAGATGTATCCTCAATGGATAACTTCACATTGACATCCATAGGTATAGATATCTACTTACACTCAGTCATGCCAAAGGCTTTTAAGATCTCCCATGCATACTTCTTTTGAGAGATGAAGATTTTTCCCAAGCTCTTACTAGACTTCAATCCCCAAACAATAGTGCAACAAGCCCAAGTCTATCATTGTAGAGCCTAAAGCCTTTCAAGTCTAGTAAATCATATCTTCATAGTCACTTGTAATAAGAAGGCCATCCCTCAAGGAAGTTACTATATGTATATCCTCTACATCACGTGCATTCAAGGTCTATTTATAAATATCCTTATCTATGATTTTTTTTAAATAAAACATAGCAATGTTTTATTCAATCTGTAAATAACCCCTTTATATTGCATCATTCTATATATAAAAAATGTATAAAAATAGTATGTTAAAAATACCTTATTTTGAACCCACGCGATGCACACATATATTCATGAGTAACTTACCCGAGGGCCATCCATATATAGGACTATCACTACAGTTTTTTCACTGTCCTTGTAAACATACAAGCTAGCATTTGAGATATATCTTTTGAAATTCAAGCCTAAAAAGAATTTGTCTATCCACTGGTACCATGGTTTAGGGGCTTATTTTAGCCATACAATACCTTCTTCAGCTTACAAGCTTTGTTCTCAAAATGGGGAGCCTCAAATCCCTGTGGCTAAGCCATGTATAGCTCCTCCTTGGGTTCTCCATTCAAGAATGCTGATTTAACATCCATTTGGTAAACTTGCCACTTTTTTTATGATCAACCACTGCAAGTACTCTATGAATAGTGGTCATTCTAGTAGTTGGAGCAAATGATTCTTGAAAATCAAATCCTTCAATCCATGAAAATCCATGTGCAACTAATCTCACTTTGTACATTTCCAAGCTACCATCATCCTTGTAATTTATCTTTCAGACCCACTTGGTGCTAATAATCTTTCTCTTTTCTGGCCAATCCATTCACTCCCAATTATCATTCTTCATTATGATGTCATATCCAGCTTGCATAGTTGCTTTTCATGCTAGATCGGCAACAAGTGCTTCTTCTAAGTCTACTAGCTCCTTAACTTCTCTCATAATCTCAGCCACCCATCAAGGCCATATTGACTATGTGAGTAGAAGTCTTTCTTTGTTCCTCTATTCTCAGAGAAATCCTTGGTCCATTGGCCTTGTTTTTAACTATGGTAGGCATAGGATTATTGTGATTATAGAGTTGCCTTGCCCATCGCCGCAATGGATTTTCTGGTGGTGGCATAATTGCAGGTTAGTGAATTTTTTCTTCATCATCCAAAGATGATGTTTCCTCCTCCTTGATGGTGGAGACACCTCTTGGGATAGATTCATAGTGGACTACTTCATAGGATGATAAAGTGGAAGAACTTATATTCTCCTCTTCCACTATATGTGGTTGCTCCTTGAACACCACATCACATCTCACTATAACCTTCTTTGCATCTTGGACATACAATTTCTAAGCCTTTTGCTCATCAATATAACCCAAGAAGATACATTTTATGCTTTTTGTATTTAACTTTTTTCTCTTATCCTTTGGAACATGTGCATAACATTTATAGCTTGGGGAAGTTACTATATGTATATCCTCTACATCATGTGCGTTCAAGGCCTATTTATAAATATCCTTATCTATGTGAAACTTTCATGAATAAAACATAACTATTTTCTATTCAATCTATAAATAATCCCTTTATACTATACCCTTTTTTATGTAAAAAATGTATAAAATTTGTATTTAAAAAATACCTTATTTTGAACCCACATGATGCACACATATATTCATGAGTAACTTACCCAAGATTCACATCCAAAAGTTCTAAAATGTGAGACAGAGAGTTTCTTACTAGAATAGTCCTCATGATAAGTTTTTCCCTAAAGAGCCTTTGTATGTCTCCGATTGAGAAAGTAGATTGTAGTATTAACAGCAATACCTTGCCATTTCCCTAAAGAGCCCTTGTATAACTCTAATTGAGAATGCAAATTATAGTATTAATAGCTTCTGCTCAAAACTAGTCAAGTAATCCCTTGCTCTTAAACATGCACCTTGCCATTTCCACAATGGTTTGATTTTAGTCTTCAACAATGCCATTTTGTTGAGGTGTATGAGGTGTCATCGATTGACACTTAATCCCTTTGCTCTTGCAAAAGTCTTCAAACTCCTTTGAGTTGAACTCACCACCACCATTTATTCTAAACTTTTTCACACTTTATTGTGTTTCATTCTCAATAAGTTTTAGCCATTCTTTAACCAAAAGCTTGAACCTTATAAAAAATAAAGTTTCTACTCTAGTTGTCAATGATCAACATAAAATAGGAAGATTTTCCTTTGTGTAGGCATTTTACTCCACAAGTCAGCATGCATCAACTCTAGAGGAGCATTTGCTCTATTCTTGCTTTCTTGTGGAAATGCCTTTCTCTGTTGTTTATCCATCATATAAGCTTCACATGGTTCTATCATTTCAGTTTTACTACACATAGATGAGAAACTATACCTTACTTATACATCTCCTTTAACATAGACTAAATATCTCATGACAAAGTTTACTTGTGCCCACACCAGAAATGGCTATAAGAGTACTTAGCCCATACAAGTTGTTCCTTCTTTTCCCTTTGCTGACACTTTGCCAATATTGTTGATGTTTTTTGCATTTTTCTTAGTGAATCTCACGTCATGGCCAAGATTAGTTATAAAACCAATTAATATAGTAGGTTTCTCTTAATCTCTGGAATACATAACACATTTAGTTCACCATTTGCACTAACAAAAGAAATAATACCTATGCCCTCAATAGGGTATTTTACATCATTCCCAACTATCACAGTGATGGATTATTGCAGAGACTTTTTAAGACTATATAGACCTTTCTCATTGGTCATGTGATAAAAGACGCACTATCCAATATCCATGAGTCAGTGGTAGATATTTCTTACATTGAGGAACACACTTCCTCAATGGTCACCATGAATAACTCTAACCTTGATTCAACCATGTTGATTGTCTCCTTTCCTTTAGATTTTGTGGTGGCTTTCTTTTCATCTTCCTTCTTGATATACCAATTTGCAATTGCATGCCTTTTCTTCTTGTAGTAGAAATACTATCCTTAAAACTTTTTATTACCACCCTTCTTCTTCTTATCACCACTGGTAGAGGAACTACCTTTGCCTTTCACATTGGTGGAGAATGCAGTATATTCACTACTGCTACCTTCTCAAGCTTTATGCGGGAAATCCTCCATTAGTAGTGCATAAAATTCCTTAAATGTCAAAGCTTGGGGTCTCACTTGAATGTCTAGGGTAGTTACTAATCCATCAAAATTTGGTGGATAAATCTGAAGACACCTCCAAGCTAGCTTCTCACTAGTCTTTTATATTCCAACGCCAACTATTTGGTTGCACAGATTCTTGATCCGAGTGATAAATGCTTTACTTGCCTCTCCTTCCAACATACTTCTCTCTTACTATTTGATTCTCCAAGTTCTAAATCCTTGTATCATTTCATGTTTTGTACTAATTTATTAGTACGTTCCAAGCATTTGATTGGTTGCATGCTGAATCAAGGTCAAAACATTGTGAGAATAGCTTATAACTAAGGGACATAATGCATCCGCGTTTCTTTGTTTCCAAGCTTGTAGAATATCTACATGTGGGAAAATCATAACACTTGATTTTGATAGGTCGGATTTGGTTCTAGGTCAATCCTAAGCAATAACTCAAGATGCTCATAGGAATCAAAGATAGTTGTGCTTTTAAACACATAGTGTAGTTTGCACCATCTAACTTGCCTTTGCTAAAGGTTGGTAGACAAATCCTCAATGTCTAATGTATCAATATCACTACTTGATGAAACATACGGCATTTCTCATCTTCCCTATTGAAGCCCTTGCTCTCACATACTCTTCACTTCTTAGATCCCCTAATTGGGCTCTAATACCATATAGAAATTGCACGACATAGCAGATGAGAATCTAAGCAAGAAGTAGAGAACACACAATAAATATGCAAAGAATAGAAATTCCTTGAATTTAAAATGAATTGATACAAAGATGGTTCTATCCACCCGCGTGCTTCTAGTATAAATCTCAGATGGTGATTTAGACAAATAATAGTTGAAGAGGCCAAGGTTAGCTAACACAGCTCTAAATAGGTGAAATATAGATTGACAATGGATTTGGAGGGGTCTTCCTTTTATAGCCTAGGAAGGTAGTCTACTCAGCCTATTTGACTATATTATGAACCTTCCCTAGTCGGTTAGGAAATATTCCAAGGCATAAACACACTTTTATGAAGAGGGCCTTATTACAAAGTAGATATGGTGCAAGATCATGATAGTTAGATCGTTTCTAAAATGTATTTCCTTTGTTGTATGCATTGGCACTACTTTTTGGTTACTAAAATTTTTCCGTAGCTATGGGGACAAGGAAATGAGGCACGAGAAGGGAGCCAAAGAGAGGTGGTGGGGGCATACACAAGAGAAGGACAATGGAGAGGGTAATGAGCAGGAAGGGAATGATGATTATAGCTCCTTCTTAAAGGAAATATAATGTAGTACGTGACATGCATATAGTAGACATCTTATAGCCAAGTGAAGGGCATAGAGGGCCTTCCAATTGATGTGTGAAATGTACTTTACACATGTACACATATAATCTTGCTATGGGATCATTTTGGATTTGTGCAATTTCTTGTTCTATTTGAAAGAGCAATTACAAAACAAAAAACACCTAAGAAACTATTAGTTGTTGGAGACTCATGCATGCTATGCAATTCTAAAACCAACAACTCCCTTCACTACAACAAAAACGAGGCATAGATGCGCATGTTAGACGTGCAAAGTCGGGCACGTCTATCACAGCGTCTATCCGCGCGTCTATACATGCGTGTAAATAGACGCAATTTTTGCATCTATATATCCGCGCAAATAGACGCGCTTATACACGCAAAAATAGACGCACACATCAAAATTCAAATCATACTTAAATCATTTCTTTTCAAACTATGCCTTTCCTTTCCTACGTTTTTTGCGGTTCTGAAGCTTGAGTTTAGCGGACATGCAGTCTCTTCATGCCTCACCTAGTCTTTTCATGCCTCACCTCCTCATGACTCACCTCTTCTTTCATTTCAAACACACAAGAAGGGAAAAAGGAAAGCCAAGGAGAGGAAGAAAGAGAGAACAAGAGAGAGGAGAACAAGAAGAAGCAGCAAGCAAGGAAGCAAGCATCAAGGGAGGGTAACTTACCAAGAAGAGGAAGAAGGAGAAGGAAGAAGCGCTATCATCCGCCACACCAAACACCCAAGGTGAGTCTCTCTCTCTCTCTCTCTATCTCTTTCTTTCTATCTTCCTCTCTCTGCTCTGTTTGTGTATTTAGGATTTGTGATTTCATTATGTATTGCATTTTGTAAATCAATAATGGCGGTCGCCTGGTAAAATCATCCGACAAAGCGCGTCTACATCTCAGTGTAGACGCAGATATAGACGTGAAAAATGTTTCTCTGGGGGCACGTCTTTCAGCGCGTGTGCTCTACAGTGTACATGCGAGGATACACACGCTGACAGACGCTCAGAGAGACGCAGGTATAGACGCGCACAGAGACGCAGGTATAGACGTTGTATGTAATATGTTTTATCTACACAGGGTAATATGATTTTTTTTGTGTAGATGTGGAATCCTGGATCCTCCAGCACCCCCATTCAACAAGGTGCAATTCATGGGGGAGATGACCAATTATCTTGGTCACCCTCCCACTGCAGATGAGGTTTTTAGTGTGATGTTTGGGACAACTATCACATCTTTGCCTACACAGGGATCAGCTGAGGTACATGGATCGGTCGAAGCACGTACATCTGCAGAGGCACATGTATCGAGTGAGATAGAGGGTAGTGCACATCGAGGGAGGAGGGAGAGTGGTGCGGGAGGACGAGGAGGTCAAGGGCTTTGTGGGGGTTGCCTAGGTGGTGGCTCTCGATCACCCTCACCGGAAAATGAGAGAGGTGAGCCTCCACAAATGTACTACTCTATCACTGATGTTGGTGATATCTTGCATGACTTCGAGGGGAGGGAAGTGATAGCCTACTTGAGGAGTGTCGTTCATGCCACATACAAAGATCGCATGATTCCCTTCAAGCACCAAAAAAATGGTTTGTGGCAAGAGGTACTGCGGGCAGTACATAAAAGGTACCCTAATCCCGAGAATTCATGATTCTCAGATGATTGGGGATGGTCAAAGGTGAGAGACGCGCTTCATAACAAGAGGTCTCACATTATGACGCACGCCAAGGAGTCATTGCGGAGACAAGAGCAGGGGCGCCCTGGATATGGCCAACCACCCAATTGCCACCGCAAGGAGTGGAAAGAGGCCAAGAAGAGAGCAACGGAGAAAATGACAAGTCGCCAGTATGCAGAGGCGCGACGTATCCAGATGGCAACCTCGTCACATTATGGATCGGGTGGCAGGGAGTCATGGGAGGCTGAGTTTGTAAGTATTATTTGATTCCTTTTTTAAAATTAAATTTTGTAATTTGTTTCACTTCATTATGTAGTGTGTTTTAATGCGTTGTATGTTCAAATTGTTTTGTAGTTTCATTGTTGGTAGGATGCCTACTCCTAGAGAGGTAGGCTACCATCGAGGTCATAATCGGGCATCCACTTGGCAGCATTTCTACGAGGAGGGACTCATCACGGAGGAGCAATATAATCGCGCCATGAGGATTCCACCACCAAAAGAGGTATGTTTTATTTTTTACATGAAAAGTATAGATCAATATGATTTAATGTTTGTAATGGTATTTATATACTTTAATCCTTTGTGTAGGCGAACCCTGATGCAGTTGAGGATAGCGAAGGGGGGACTAGCAGTAGCGGTGGCAGCAACGGTAGCAGCACAGGCAGCGGTGGTGGTAGCGATGATGATGCCTCTTCTAAGGAGATATAGAGGAGCCCCATGCATGCATGCCTCCCCTTGGCTTGTAATTTTCATTTTTGATATGTATTACTTTCAGCAAGTGCTTGCGACCATGAGGTAACAAGCACTAGAACTCATAATGTAAAAATGTTTCATCTATATATATGAAATTTCGTGTGCTACATACATTGTTTTGTTTTCAGTATCCAATCTTCGAAATAATCTTTCTCTGTTTTTCCTAAGTATACAATTTGATGTTGATGGGAGGGAAAAAAAACCAGAGAGCATGTGGCCTGGCCTGCAAAGCCACATGCTCTCTGGTTTTTTTTTCATACCTCTGTTTTGCACGTCTATCAGCGCGTCTAAATTGCAGGATAAATGCGCGTCTATTATCGTCAAAAACTTTTAGAGTAAACGCGGTTATAGACGCGTAGATACACGCGTGTATAGACGCACAATATGAATATATCCACTTTTTTATAAATATGATTATATATTTACGTAGCGCGTTTATATCTGTGTCTATAGGCGCGTCTAAGTGTGCGTCTACTTCTCCCTATAAGCGCGCTTTTAGACACGATTTTGTAGATGCGAAAATAGACACATTAATAAACGCGCCCGACTTTTTTTTTCACAATTCAAATATTGCGTCTACAAGCGCGTCTATGGAGCCTTTTTCTTGTAGTGCTTCTTTTTTTTAACTAGGCTAGTCACATCCATTGTCTTGTTTATATACGGAGCTAAATTTTAAAAAGGGGTATGTATAAAAGCACATTTGTTTACACACTTGTTGGTGGAAAAATAAACATGGTTTTATACACAAGTCATTTGATGTAGGAATAAGGATGCCTATAGATGCATCCATAAGTACTTTTCTAAATGCATAAAATGATAAATCTATTCACTCATCACTTGAGCTATAATTTCCTCATTGGGAAATCGACACGTATGTCAAAATTTTGGCAATCACACATGCATGTGGACCAATGATCAAGCTTGTCAAGCCATCCAATGGGCCAAAAATAGATAGTTTTAAACAATCCGCAACTTGTTTATTTTTCATCTTGATGGTGTTGTATCCATCACATAAACTTAGAAGTTTGTTTTTATAGAAAAGTGAAAGCACTTTGTAGGATAATGTCAATATAGGAGGCATCATATTGTCCTTGGTATTCTCCTATAAAAGAGTTAAAGCACATTCTAAGCTAATGCCAATATGGGAAACATCTTGTGCTCGGCAAGATAGTTTGTTGTCAACGTAGTGTGAGAGGCTTTCTATGGAATGAGATCCATATTAATGAGAACAACCATGGCAGCATTGTATAAGTTTTAGATGGTCAATAGCTTGATATTTATAATCTTAGTCTTTGGAAGACTCGTCTGATTATAATAACAATGTAATGCTGTTGTGAAAAGAGGTTTCAAGGTAATTAAAAAATCAAAGTTGATAAGAATAGAGTTCGAAAACTATGGAAAACAAATTTCCATGGTTTGTTGTTGGGTTTGCAAGTTATGAGGATTGAGGTTGTAACTAGGCAGCAGCATCAATATCTACTGTGAATAGCTTTCCTGCAATGGGATATCCAAGTTTGTACATTGTTGTGAAGTTGTGTGTGTTGAATAGAAGAGGACTTGTCACGTTCTTTATGTTCTCCACTCACAACAAACTCTAGACCACTTACTATATAGAAAGTTCACACTATAACTAGGAAGAATAGCAATCAAACTAGGAAGAATGTAGAATTTTCTAGTTATAACTGGATAATTTTGTCATCACAAACCTCTTCTAACTAGTAAATCCCTTTTTCTAGATAGTATCTAGAAAGTTGAAGCCTTATCTAGTAACATTATCTAGTAAGTTATTGTATATCTAGTAACAATATCAACATAACTAGGAAATTATTTTTATCACTAGTCATAACTAGCAAGTACTATCATCTAACTAGGAAATTATGGATAGTCTTTCAAGTTAACGTAGACTCACGATTTTGCTGGGTAAAACTAGTAAATAAATATTAATTTATTTGAAATTTACATTTGTATATTACTCACTTATGAGCTAAGATTTCGATTCCACACTTATAATAGCTATACTCACTTGTTTGTGTAGCCTATGCTTTTTGAGCTCAAGATTTCTACAAAGTAGCTATTATGAATGACCCTAGAAACCTTTCCATGGTACACAACAAAAACCCCAAATGCAATGAACCGTTTAGGCTCCCATCTCTCCAAAGAGCTCATCCTTTTGAATCGGTTCATTACACTTGACAGTACTTTCCTAATAGAAGGAAACTAATTAGAACTAGGATTTTTCTCTTCATCCAAATTGCTATTTTTCATGGGGAGGAGATCTTGCCTTGTTTTTTGGTCTACATCCCTTATGGAAAAGCTAAGTTTCTTCTAAGTCATAGAAACAACCTTTACCCGAACTTCTTGATCTCATTTGACCACGTCTCTTCCATTATCTATTATTGTACCTAAGTTTTTGGTCTATCATCTAAGGGGCACCCTTAAAAATCTTGTCTCTACCTTTCTATCTGTCCCTATCCTTGTCTATGTCTATCCGTATCCTTGTGCCTATCCCTCAAGGATTTACTCTTTAAATAGAAGACATGTCACCCACGAGTGAAGAGTCTTGGAAAGCCCCCTATTTAGAACTCATATAGGACTAATATGACCATTTTTTTACACTTATACCATGTAAAATAAATGTTTATTTTACACCCCTTTATTATATGTAAGATTTTATGTCAATATGTCTGACATTATATGTGCTGGTAGTACAGACAATGCATTCCCATGACTCCAGTGATAGCTACATATACACAATATTGTATTGGCTATAAATGACCAGACAATGCATAACGATAACTAAGAAATTTACTACAACATTATAAAAAAACCAAAGAAAAAGCATCATAATAATGAAAGCCCCTTCCTCTCTTTCATGGTTGCTAAAGAGATCATTCCATAAGCCATTTTGAAAAATAATAATTTTTATATTGGATGCACCATGGCTGATTTCAAATTCAAAAACCTAAAATGCATTGTTGAATGTTGTGGATATGAAAACAATGGTGCTCCTGGAGACTAACATACACTTCTCTTTTCATCATCATCTTCTTCTTTACATGAATTTTGGCATGTATGTAATCTTGAGGATTTATCGAAGTGACTTACAACTCTTCAATACATATGCAATGTCCAATAATAATATATTCCAATTTACTAATAGGAGATTCAATAGACACTAATGGATAATCAATGATATTGCATAGTGATGGAGGTGATAGAGAATGCCATTGCTCTTATATTGGAATGCTAATTGGGAATAAAATATGGGATGTTGAGAATATACTTGCCTAAATATGACTTGAAAATAACGCAACCACAAATGATGATATCATCAATTCATTAAGATACTCCAATATTGGTGTAGATATTATATTTGTGAATGTCTCCTTGGTATAAAAAGCAACAATATTACAACTGAATGCTCCAACAATGATATATAATAGTTATAAAACTCAAATAATCCTTGAAGTAGATGTCCTTGAGATATAGACTTTGTTGTGAAGGTCCTCAATAAAAGGCCCATTCTTATGATGTAGAGACCTTGTCTTATTTTGAAAGAAAGTCCTTCTTGAGGCTCTTGATTTAGAGATAACTTCTATAATGAAGAAAATCTCTCAACAATTTGGTGCCAACTCAATGAGTGAAAACTAAGATGTAAAGAGAGAGATAAGATGAGCTCTAAGATACATGCAGAGTTTATCAGCCTGGCACTTGATTTTAAGGTTATGAATGATGTAGAATACTAGACCATGAAGAGCTTGGTAATAAGCATTAGAGTTTGAGACTACAATAGAGAAAGCAAAACTAATACTATGTTGGATAATTGCTCTAATATAATGTTGGAAAATAGAATCCAAGAATGTGCAATCCATACAAGAATGCTACTTGATTCTTTCTCTACTTCTTCTACTTGAAAAGCTACCACTAAGTAGCTTATATACAAGTACAAGAGAGTGATAGCTAAGATCCATAATCAATGGGTAGTAGGTGAGAGTTATTGTACATGGTAGATGACCACCTTTTAGTTTTCAGTCAAGAAAGTAGTTGAGCATACCAAGGCTTATTATTATATAGCTAAAATGCCATCCTACAATTGACCCAAAATTTAGTGGTTTATATTTTGAAGTATTAAGGAGATCAAGATAGTGATATGCAAACACTGTGGCATTTAGAAGAGGATCATTGGATTATTGTAGAGGTTTCTAGGGGTTAATTATCATAGTTTGACTCATCTTTCATGTATAATGGTATAAAGAGGTATGGAGAGCCCCAATTCTTAGAGGTCAACTCCATAAAATTTTGGATGGACTTCCGCAACTTCTTTGTAATTGATAAGTACTTTGAGAAAGTTTGCAAATCTCATTAACATCTACTTGTTTTACCAAGACTCACTTTGTGCATCATGATCATATAGACCATTTTGTATGCATTGTTATTGTCTATCCTAATCCCATTGGATGAGTTTTGGAAATCTAATGCGAAGAGAGAGGTCAAAGCTTGCAACAAACTTGAGTTATTATGTCCTACATCTTCACCAATGATAAAGGCAAGCAAGCAAAATGTGCTAGTATGGAGGAGCATGAGTAGCTTAATAAAGAGGAATTGGATCATTCTTTAAAGGAGAGCTACCTATATAACTAAACATTTCTAATGGTTTTCATCTAGAAAAGGTAGCAAATAACCTTTAGAGTGCTAAATAATTCTACATGATAGAATGCCAAGCAAACTATGTGTGGCAAAGAGAGCGAGGAAGGGGCGGGAGGACGCCGTTTTGTCACGTGTCTGTGTTTTCGTCAGGAAGCCTCCTACAAGCAAGCCCTGTTTCTTCCGCGGCTCCCTGTATATTCCATCACGATCTCGCCTCCCCCCTTTCGTATTACAGCTCCCATGGTCGCTATTTTCTCTGCCATAAGCTCCTGTCCATCCCTGAAACCCTACCCTCGGGCTCTTGCTCTTCTCTGCTAATTTTGGTCGCTGCGAATGGCTCTAAACCTTGTGTCCAGTCCCTTCCGGGGTGAGACCCGCCCCAAGAAACGTCCGCGCCTTGGCTGGGACGTTCCATGTCCCTTCTTCTCCGATGAGGCCGCCGCTCGCTTGCAGCCTGCAGATCGCATCCCAACTTCTGTCGGCTCACAAGGCAGCCCAAAATGGGGTTCTTGCAAATCAGAACGCTCTGAGATCAGTTGGCCTTCCTCCAGTGTCACATCCTGTTGCTCACAAGAAGGAATTGCCGCCTAGGCATGCTGCTGATGCACAGGTCTCTTCCATGGCTTGAATCACTAAAACACAGGCCGTGGACCTTATACTCCAGAAGCGTTGCCACACAAGCTTCTATACAGGATGTGGAACAATCCAAAAAGAAGGCAACGAATAGGCAGCACTAGCAACCACATGAAGTCTCAGTTTTGATTGCTGCAAAGAAGAAGCAGTTGGAGTCTGAGGCAGCAAGGTTCAGTAGTAGTGGAAAATCCAAGGAGCAGTGGGAGGAAATAGAAGCATTTTGTCAGAATAATGGAATTGGAAGGAATGCACAGCAATGCAGGGATAAATGGCAGAGGCTCTTACGGGTATACTCAAAGGTTGATGACTGGAAAAAAAAAAGTCTCCTGACAAATTGAGTTTTTGGCAGATGAAGTTGGATGAAAGGAAGGCAGAAGGTTTGCAGTTTGGTCTTGACCAAGAGGCATTTGATGCTTTGAAGGAACTCCACAGCAATGTATATGGAACAAAACCTGGAATTGAAGAGCTCAAAATTTTACTCTAGGTATTTTGGAGCATGGGGATAAGGAAATTGATGGACAGGCTTTTGAAGAGTTAGAGGATACTGTTTTGAGTGAGAAAGATCATGGTACTTCTGAGGACAGAATAAAAACAATAAATGTAGAAGAAACTTGCAATGGACAACTTGATTGCAATGTAGAAGAAACTTGCAATGGACAACTTGATAGCTTTCATGCCTGATTGCAAGCAACTAATATTGGTAAGTTTAAGGTGGCATTTAGAATTGTATATATGCTAACCTTGGCTTCTTTACTACGGTTTTTTCACTTGGTGCTGCTAATTTATTGTTTTCAAATAGGTTAGTGGAGACAGTTGCGTGTTTGTTTGGAGGCTTCCTAATCTTCTGACCAAGATGATGCAGAAATGCTGCAGTTTACAATCTGAATTGCAAACATCCAATCCATCCATACTACTTATTGAATCAAAAGGACAACTAAACAATACTTTTTCAATCCCCATGAGATGTGACAAGTTTTAGACACACGAATTGGATGCTTCTGGTATTGTTGTTACTATTGAACCTCAGCTTGTAAGTAATACAACTCCTGCATTCAAGTTCATTGTGTCTCGGTTGCCTCATTGGGCACAGGCCAAGGTTGTAGAGACCATTTTGGAAATAAGATTTAAGTTTTGTTCTTTTGAATCAAGATGGGTGGAGGTAATATGTCCTTTTATTTACTTTTTGTTCTCTTTAACTTGATTATGTTGAATTACAACAGAGCATGATAGAATGACTCAAGGTTGATGCAGAAGATAGCATCATAGAAGACAAGGCTTTTGATGAATATGTAGAAATCACGGGATCAGAATATCCCCGGATGAGCTGCAAAACGCTTCATTGGAAAAGCTCGAAGAAGTTGGTCAAGATTTTGCTTTTGGATACGTATACTTTGCATTATGTGCTATGTAAGTTCCTTTCACTTCTAACTAGTTTGAAGTTGACTTGATGGTTTGTGCAATCTATTTTTTGTGTGAGTCTAATTATGTGTATTGCTTCTTTAATTATGTAGGGACTAATTGTAAGTCATCTAGGAGACCCAATTCAGTACTAATATGGATTTGAAGAACATTCTCTGATCCTAGATGTTCCACAAGGTAATCCTTTATTGTTGGGAATGGTGCTTTGTTGTTGGGAATGGTAGTTGTGCATTATGCACCTCCCCATATCCGCAAGTGCATCATACTCTATCCTTTTGACTAGTCATGTGGGAAATCTCCCTTAGCACATTGTACCACCCTCCCTTGTTACTTATAGGTACAAATTCCACTCATGTGCTTATGAGTCACCTCCTTCCTTGAAGGACACAGGGAGTGGAAAACAATCACCTTATATTTAGACCTAGTTCCACCCTCCCTGATTGATAAATGCCAAGTCTGGATCAGTTTTTGGTTGCATGAAAGTGTATCTTCCATGGGCTGTTTTTGTCCCATTTTGGGTTGTTTGGGGATGGCAAGTACTCAAAACAAAAGCAATTGCAATTGACAATAAAAAAAAGATTGTACCTACCATGTGGCATTCGCATGAGCATGAGGCAACAATGTTATGACGGTATGTTTATTGAAGTCTTTTGTTTTGTATTGCTTAATGTAATTTACATTTTCAAACATGCATTGCAAACACTTTCTTATTATTACCATGCCTATGTAGGTTTGCCATGTCGACTTCTAATCTAGAGATGATGGCTCTTTTGAAAAAAATGATGAGTGAGGATCCCAAACTACTTGGGCTTGTGGATTCAGTTGTGGAAGAAGTGAAAGGTAACTAACTCTTATAACTAAATTTATACCTAATTTTATTACTAATTCATGTGTTCTAATCCAAGTGCTAAGAAATTAAGTGATTTAGTTTGATATAGCACTTCTTTTTAAAAAATATAAGTCTCTTATGTTTCTAAACTTTGGTTTATTATGTGTACATAAAGGTAACAAAATCACAAATGATGGTACAAGAGATAATGGAACAATGAAAGCTAAGGAGGTCATTGGCCCTAATGTCTCTTCAAATCATGATACAGGTATATGTCTTTATTTCTACTAAACTTTGAAAATTAAAATTTGTACATATATTACATCTTGCTTTATTAGGTGATTCATTTTGAGATTAACTAGCTTTAATTAGTCTCTTTGCCTAATTTAAAATGTTCATAGTTATTCATATTTTTAAACTTTGAGTAATTGTGTGTATATATATAAACATAGATAAAAGAACAACAAAAGGTGGGAAAAGAGGTAATGTAAGAAAGGGAGATCAGGAGGTTACTTGCGATAATGTTTCTTCAAGTCAAGATGCAGGTACCAACTTTAAGGATCAAAAACTTGTACAAATTTGGTGACCCAAATTGATACAAAATATCTTCCAAGATGTGAGAAGAAGAAAACCATTCAATACAAACCATCAAGGCACCCTTAACTTCCTCTATGTTGAGCTTGTACAATTCTAGAGTAGTCGAAGTAGTAAGGCCTTAAACCTAGGTTTTCTTTCTAAACTTTTTGGGGCTTTTACAGCAAAAGAGAACAAGGTAGTTCATTTGATGTAACACTAACCTTGTGAGAGACATTGACGGATTGGTGCTTATGGTGAGCGAGCCATATGGATTGTATCATGGAGGAGATCTCTGCAGCTTGGGAGTGCAAGAAAGACTGGAACTGCTTGGGGGAGAAGAGGTGGGAGGTGCACAGGCGGCGCATGAGGGACTAGCGGCGGGGGCCGTAGGGGGCGAAGCCGATGATGCCCTTGCAGTGGTACATGAGGAGATGGCCATATGCGTAGCACGGGCGGTTGGCGAAGACGTGGTCGTGGTCCTTGAAGTAGGGGGCGCACCATGGCGGCCGACGATACCACGATGCACAGGACCCGGCCCAGCCACCACAGGTACATGATGGGGCCGTATCGCCGGGCCAGTACGCTCAGCCACATGTGTGGCGACTTCCCAGCCACCTGCAGGAAATTCCCAAGGAAAGGCAGGGTGCCCGCCAGCTCATGGCCCGAGCCGGGGGGCAATACTGTACTGCTTGTTGCTACTGGTACTGCTTGTTCCGATGCAAGTGAAGCTGATATCCTAGTTCTTGGGATGGAGGCAGGGGTCTCAACAAATATCAAAGAGGAAGGAGGATCATTGCAATTCACCATTCTTCAATGTGGGACTTGCATTCAAGATCTGAATGTGCAATTGTATGGTGACAGTTCCTAGTTTTATCAATGGTATGATGTGTCAACCATTTTTTGACTTGTTTTCTGTAGTTGATTATGTTGTGGCTGGGGCCGCCTTCGAGTCCTTCTCCTTAGGCTTCAAATGGGGATACTTCTGCCAACACTTCTCCTCGGGATGAGTGCCCTTCCCACAGTGGGGACATTTGGGCTTCTTCTCCTTCGCATCCTTCTTGTCCTCCTCCTTCTTGTCCTTGACCTTCTCCTTCTTTTGTTTCTTCTTCTTGCCGCCACCTGTGCCGGCCGTAAATGCCTTGGTGGAGCCACTGGCTCCCACCTCTTTGAGTCGCTCGTCGTCATGCTCCAAGACAAGCGGGAAAAGCTCCTCCCATAGGAGTGTCTCACGGGTCCTCGAGGTGATGAGGCTGGTATAGAAGACATCATAACGGGGTGATCAGCTGAGTCAATAGAATCATCGCCATATCCTCAGGCGATATCATATGACCAAGAGAGGCTAACTTGCCTCGCATATCCTCCATCTTCGTGATGTGGTCCTTCATGGAAGGAGAATCATCAAGACTGAGCATCTACAACTTCTTCTCCAAGGAAATCTTGTGGGCAAACGTCTTGTTCTGATATAAATACGCAAGCTTCTTCCACACTTCCACCGCGGTCTGTAACTTGTGAACATGTACAAGAACGGAATCATGTAGACTCATAAAAAGAAAGGAACGAGCTCGAGAGTTGAGCCTATCCCACAAGGCTGCACGGTCCATAGAGGTGCAATCGGACGAATCCGCGGGGGGACGGTCGATGGGCGAAGAAACAAGCTCCCAAAGGTCAAATGTATTGAGGATGCATGCCACCTTGCATGACCAGAGGGAGTAGTTGGAACCATCCAACTTATCTTCCTTCGGAAAGGAAGGGAGAATCGGCACCTGAATGGAGGGAATCAAGGAAGGCATCCGCACATCTGAAGCATTCTTCATGGAAGATACATTCGCGGTAGATGGAACCCTCTGAGATGCATGGACTGAAGAAGGACGAGTGTGAGGAGGTTCTTCCCGACGTCAAACCTTGTGATAATCCCGCCTCCGCTCAGAGGAATGATGAGAAAGAAGTTCATCCTCTGAGTCATCAAAGCCCGAAAACTGGTAAGACATCTTCCAATCTGCAAAATACCAAAGAAAGTTGTGCCGATGTCGAAATATGACCAGCAGTGTGGTCACCAACCACCAAGACGCAGGCTGAGAATGCCTACAAACACCTGGATCTGCAAAACGCAAAGATAACTGATGACGATTACCAGAAAAGGGACCACCAGCACCAGGAAACAGCCAGGAAATGAGTCGCCAGCAGGAAATGTACCGCCTGGAGTGGAAGCGACCAGCAGAACAGCAAAACGCAGGCTGTAGATGAGTCGCCCAGCAGGAGGGACAGCCTGGTGGAAAACGCAGGGTTGTTGTGTCGTTGGATGATGTGGCAGCCTCTGTAGTCAGCATGTACAGAAAACGCAGGCTGAAAAGCCTCCAGAAGATGTCGCCTGGGCAGTTGCTGATCAGATGACAGCAGTAGTGAGGTATCTCTCTCCAGAGGATATGTCCTCTGTGCTCTCAATCAGGCAATGATACCATGTGAGACTGAGCAACGGAAGAACACGAACACAGAGGAGAGGAGAGAGAAAGCACGGAATGAAGGAAGAAAGTCTGCACTGACTGAGATGAATGCTGAATACACTGAAATGGACAGAGCAGTCCCTGCACGCAGCTCGGAGCGTCAGTGAGGTCACCAGAACAGACTGAAGGCAATGGCAGCACCAATGCCGGAGCGGGAGACGATGGAGACAGTGCTGAACCTGCAGAATACAATGCTAGGAATGACTGGGGGGCTGCTATATATAGCCCCAGGCTAGAAAACTGGCCGACTTGCCAAATCTGGCCGACCTGGCCAGATTTGGCCGACCAGCCAGATCTGGCCGATCTGCCCAGAAAACTGGGCCGACTGCACAAAAACAGCCCAATATGGGCTGTGTGTCTCCCGAAGGCTGAAGACTGACAAAAAATAGCCACTAATGGACTGACAGAGCTCCTCTGTCTCCTGTCAGACTCTGACAGGAGCTCACAACCAGGAGATGACAGACTGAGAATGATAAAAGAGCAGGCTAACAGTTACTACATAGATGTGATATGTTATAATTTCTTATATGGTAACTTTTTCGATGAAGTTACTATATAGATAATGTCTATTTTTGAAGTTACTATATAGTAACTTTTTTTTATAAAGTTACTATATAGATAGTTATGATATTAAACTTCCTATATAGTAAGTTAACCAAAAAAAGCTTTCTATATGGTAAGTTAACTAGAAAAATGTTTCTATATTGGAAACTATGTTTCTAGATTGACAATCTAGTAAAGTTTGATTTTTCCTATATTAGACTCTTTCTAGTTATGTGGAAATCTAACTAGCAAATTCTATTTTTTTTCCTATATAGTAAGTGGTTTAGAGTTTCTTGTGACTGGGGAACTCTGCGCAATCCATCCAAGGGCAATGGAGATCACAAGGCAATCATCATGAGAAGGATATCAACATTACGCAAAATGACATGGGAATTAATCATTCACATTATGATTTTGATGAATTGTAGATGTGAGAGGTATCGTTTCTATGCAGCGAGCTACACGTACCTGCTCAAACAGTAGACTGTAGTATCGATGGATCCCGTATGGACCACTTGCGAGGAATGTGGGCTTCGTGGGATGTAAGTAGTTGAAGACTGTAGTGCCCTTTTTCTCCACGTCTGCATGGTAAATCAATATCAAGGCAAACCATCAAGTAGTTTCTTCGGTTTTAGAACTTAAACGAGCAGCTGCTTGCGACTTCAGAACTCACGAATACAGTCTAATAAAACACAATGGAGATCTGCACCTAGAGAATTTATAGACGAAGAGGAATCATCTGCATGATCGTGCAGGGAGGGTGGGATGATTATATTAGAGACAATCCAATGGACGACGGAGCGGCCGACGGGATCCGCAGGGTTGAAAGCGTCAGGGTCGACGATGAGGAAGGTGAAGCCATGGCCGCCGTAGCGAGCCAGGTCGGAACCGGAGACTGTGACGACGGGAGGGAGGGAGGTGTCGTTGAAGGAGAAGCGCTGCCCGGCCTCGCGCACGCACTTCCGGCCGGTGTCGAAGCACACCGACAGGCTGATGTTGGGGGCCGCGCCGAACGAGTCCAGCCACGGCGGGACGATGGAGTCCTGCAGCAGCCGCGTACTCCCGCGAATATCATGATTGTGGTACGTGAAAGACGATGGAGCAGAGGCTGAAGAATAAGCCGCATCGTTAACCTGCAGCTGATGACGATGAGCGGAGCTGCAGAGCACAGCTTGAATCGCTGTTAAGCCAAGAAGAAGAAGGAGAAGGAGAAGACGGCGACAAAGAGGAATCAGCTGAGGCTGATCAGGGGCTATAGCCATCCTGGCGGCGTGGCACGTATGATCAATACAGACTATCGATCGAGATCGTGGCCTGTGAATCAGAGAAGAGGTAGCCGTCTTGCCTCCTTGGATTTGCAAAGTACTACTCTCTGCGACCATTTATATTTTATTCGGGAAACAGTTTTTTAAAAATTCAGACCTCCCGCCGTGTTGAATCGGCTCGACGTTTTGCCATTGATCAATTCTAAGTTGAAAAGAGTGCAAAAGCTTTTAAACTTCTCATCTAGACTCTCTCTCTCTCTCTCTCTCACATACAGCGTGAAGTCATGCAACCTCCGAGACGTGTATGCAACAACCGATGAGCGGGCTAGAAGTCATGCAGCGTGAAGACTCGCCTGAAGGAGAAAACAATTGCATGCATTGCGTGCACAAAAAGTCAGGCAGACAAAAGAAGAAAAGAGGACAAGCAACAATCTAGAAAAGCAATAAGCAAGATAGAGATCGATCATGTTAAAGAAGAGACTGAATGTAAACCTTTTTTGTAGAATCAAAATACAACACATTGCCAACTAAACACGCATTATTGAAACATATGAAGAAGCAATTGCGGTACCAAATATATACACAAAAGAATCGAAGAGAAATGGAAAACAAGATTAAGAAACATAACCAAAGCCACTAGTTTGTACAAGAACAAGGCAAAGAATCAAATCAAATCAATGAGACAAAGATAATCGAGTAGAGGAGAACACAGACTTGCAAATGATGAACATTGATGTCAGTATCATTATAGACCACGATAAACATAAGAAATAAGTTTATCATTTGAATATGTAGGCAATTTGCTGCAAAGGCAATTGGAAAATTCCTTGTCTTATTAAATGTTGATGTGCTTTCTCATCCCATAAATCCATATCCTTAATGAGCTAGCTCTAAATTAGAGCTTCGGAGGTTCCTCAATCAGTAATCTCATTAAGGAATCCAAACTCTTGGTCTCTAAACATTTAGCATGCAACTTACTCTTTATCATAGTGCCTAGAGCACTAAAACCTCTCTCATAAGCAGCCATACTTGAGCATTGCTAAGGGTAAGAATATTGGGCTAGACATCCCTCCACATACTATTTACTAGCAAGTGCTCAAGTTATCTATGGCAAGTTATACATGATATCCAATCTCTAGATGTCTTCAAAACTTGGGAACTTCCACTTAAGCTCTTCAACATAAGAATGTTCAAAACTTAGACATTTCCACTTAAGCTCTTCAACATACATCATTACAACAAATTCATGCGTATGCAATTTCTTTGATGTATAATAAAAAGTGGCTAGTTGCTCGATCTTCAGCTTCATATTTCTTTAGGACCCTCTCACGTAATGACCATTGTGCAGGTACAATAATTCTCATACATTGAAGGAAAAAGATGTCTTCAAATTGGGAATTCAAGCTAGAAATCATTGTGCAGGCACAATAATTCTCATACATTGAAGGAAAAAGATGTCTTCAAATTGGGAATTCAAGCTAGAAATCATTGATTTGAAAAAAGCAACTTGAAACACTAGGGTTTCGTTATGATCATAAAACGTGTCCCTATATAAAGCACCTCTCACACTATAGCAAAAGGTCGGGATATGTGCATTATTGATGCCCTTCTAAGAGCACATCCATGTTCATATCTACCAAGACGAACTTATAAGCATGCCCATTTTACAAGCACGTGGAAGAGAGAGGGGGAGAGCTCAAAATTGAGAGAGAGAGAGAGAGAGAGAGAGAGAGAGAGAGAGAGAGAGAGAGAGAGAGAGAGAGAGACCACTGCTGCCACCATCTGCAAAGGAGGAGAGAGGCTTGAAAGAGAAAAGGGAGAGAAGCCATGAAGGCAAATGAATTATTTTTCGAGCCTTTGAGGTATGTACAGTATCTCTCCTCTCCTTTTTTCTTTTTTAAAGCTACATTGTATTATTTTTCTTCTTAGAAATAGCCATATTTTCTTCTTGTTATTGTCAAGGCAAGCAATATTTTTGGCTTCTTCTTCTTCAAAACAAGGTAGCTTTCTTCTTCTTCTTCTTCTTTAGAACACAAAAGAATTTCATCTTTTTCCTTCTTCTTCTTTGAAGGTTAAGAGAAAGAACCAAGGAAGGGCCAACAAAGGTTCATTGCATATGGTGCACTAGCAAGCTTGGAAAAGAAGGTTATTTTCTTTCTCCTCTTTTTGTTTTTAAAAAATATTGTTTTCTTGAAAATAGTTGCACATTTTTCTTTCTTTCTTTACTTTCTTCTTCTTCGTCGCAAGGCATAACCAAGCTTTCTTTTGCTTCTTCTTCTTCTTTCTCTTATTTATACCTCAAGTGAGAAGGTTTCTAAGAGAGGTAGTGAAGAACCCATAGATTAATAATATATTATGAGAGACAATATATTATTTCTCTGTGTGCAAAAAACAGCTCAAGTAGTAGTAATATATTTTTCTTTCTCCTCTTATTCATTTTCAAATTATTAGCATTTTTTGCTTACATGTATTATTTTTTTACTATTTCAATGTTCTCATTTAATTCTTTTTTTTGTTATAATATTTTCCTATTAAAATCATTATGTAAAATTCTAATTATGGATATGTTTAACAATGCATTCAAATGTTAGTTAGATGTGACAATACACTTGTTTATAGATGTGTTTCTAACAATAAATATAGACACATAGATTGATGCATCCAAATTTAGTGTGTATATGTTATAGAGTGTTTATTGTACTTTTACAACTTATGGTTTTTATGTAAGGATAGTTTGACTCACTACAAGGAAACAAAGATATAGCCACAATTTCGACACAAATTGGTGTTGTCACTAATAGTGTTGTTATATATAACAACACAAATAATGACACTATTAGTGAGGAACATAGTGATGGCATACTGAGGGGGGAAAAAAAGGAGTGAAAATCTAAGCGTAGCATTTTGACAATGAATGAGCAAAAGAGAATCAAAGAGAGAGGGGGAGAGCTCAAAGTTGAGAGAGAGAGAGAGAGAGAGAGAGAGAGAGAGAGAGAGAGAGAGAGAGAGAGAGAGAGAGAGAGAGAGAGAGAGAGAGAGAGAGAGAGAGAGAGAGAGAGGGAGCGAGGGAGGGAGGGAGGGAGGGAGGGAGGGAGAGAGAGAGAGAGAGAGAGAGAGAGAGAGAGAGAGAGAGAGAGAGAGAGAGAGAGAGAGAGAGAGAGAGAGAGAGAGAGAGAGAGCACTGCTGCCACCATCCGCAAAGAAGGAGGAGAGAGGCATGAAAGAGAAAAGGGAGGGAAGCCATGAAGGCAAATGAATTCTTTTTCGAGCCTTTAAGGTATGTATATTATCTCTCCTCTCTCTTTTTCTTTTTTTTAATATTCTCTCTTTCTTTTAGTTTGTGGAGAGATGGATAGAGAGAGAGGGGGGAGGGAGAGAGAGAAATAGAGAAAGGAAGGAAGAGAAAGAGAGAGAGAAGAGAGAGGGAGAGAAACAAAGAGGGAGTGAGGGGAGAGAGAAAAAAATAGATAGCAGAAGGGAGATAAAAGAGGAGAGAAAGAAAAAGAGGAAAAATAGAGAGAGGAGGAAGAGAGGGAAAAATACATAAAGAGAGAGAAACAAAGAGAGAGATGGAGAGATAGAGAAACAAAGAGGGAGAGAGAAAAATAGAGAGAGGAAGAGAGAGAGAGGGGGGGAAGGAAAGAGAGAGAACTAGAGAGACAAAAGTAGGGAGAAAAATAGAGAAGGGAGAGAAACAAAAAGGGGGAGAGAGAAAAATAGAGAGAGAGAGAGAGAGAGAAGCAAAGAGAAGGATGGAGACATAGAGAAACAAAGAGGGAGAGAGGGGAATAAGAAAACTCGTGGAAGTTACTCTATGTATATTCTCTTATACATCACGTGCGTTCAAGGTCTATTTATAAATATCCTTATTTGTGAAATTTTTTTTGAATAAAGCATAACTCTTTTCTATTCAATATGTAGATAACCCCTTTATATTGGTAATTTAAAAATACCTTATTTTGAACCTATGTTGTGATGCACATATATATTCACGAGTAACTTACTCGAGAAAGAGAAAAATAGAGAGATAGAGGGAGGGGGAGAGAGAAGGCTAGAAACAAAGAGAGAGAGGGAAGAGAGAAATAAAGATGCATAGGGAGAGAGAAATAGAGGGAGGGACAGAAATAAACAAAAAAAAGACAATTAAATGTAAAGAGAAATAGAGCAATACACACACACAAAGAGAGAGAGAGAGAGAGAGAGAGAGAGAGAAATAAAGGGAGATAAAAATAAATATAAGAAAGAAAAATAAAGAGAGTGAGGGAGATAACGAAAAGAATGGAGAATAGAGATAGGGATGGAGATATATATGTATGTGTGTGTATGTAAGGAGAAAAAGAGAGAGAAATAGAGAGATAAAAAATAAAAAAGTAGAAAATAAAAAGAGAGGGATAGAAATAAAGATGAGGGAGGGAGGTAGAGAAAGGAATATATATTTGCACACACATGTAGATAGAAAAAGAGAGAGAAATAAATAAATAGTGAGAGAAAAGGAGAGATATATAAAGGGAGGGACACTCAAAAAATGGATAGAAAGGGATAGAGAGATATGAGAGGGAGGGAAAAAGAGAGCAAAAAAGGAATATATGTAGATAGAGAAAAAGAAGCAAAAGGAAAACTAAACAACATAAAGAGGAAGGGAGGGAGGGAAAGGGAGGATGAGAGGGAGTGATAAATTGAGAGAGAGAAGTGTATCATTCACTATGATATAGAGAAAATAGACAACAATGAGAGTTGCGACGTTTGAGATCGAGAGGCATATCTCAATTAGAGTATCCCATAGCCTTGCACTTAGTGAAAGCTTAAAATTAGATAAAAGTGTCACTTGTCTATAGACCACATGTGATACTTTGATGAGTTTAAACTAAAAATCATTGATTAAGGAGTCTTAGACTTTGAGTTAACTATGAGAAAAGTATGTACTAATCATGCTTTGCAATCTAACTCATTGAAATAAACTTTAATAATATTAAATGTACCCCAAAATATCCACAAAGAGGTGTCGATCCATCCCAAGCAATGCACCTATTGCGGTCCATAAAAAGTGTTCATGGGCATGCAATGGAAGAAGCATTTGAGTCGATAAGCCCATTAGAGGGCACTCCGCTAACTACACTCTAGACACCATAAGACATTGGGGACCTTTCTTCAATCTTAGGGCTTGAGATGGAGGCCATGATTGATACATTACTACACATGGACATTGGGTCATTTGATCCATTGAGAGAGTATACGCCCATACCATTATACAATGGGTGCCGACTATCTCACTTAAAGATATTTGTGCTCTTTAAGGATATATGCAAAGTACGGATGGAGCAATACAAATGTGACCGAGTTGTTCAAGTACATATTACACTCCTTTATCTTGATGCATAGATAAGAATGATCTTTTATTTCTTCAAAAGTGGCTAGTAGTCCTTGTGAACTATAACATTTGACCATGGATTTCTATGAAGAAAGGATGTCTAATCCTTTAGCTTGCTCATTCTTGGGTGCTATCATCAAGATTATAAACATTTCTCTCTATCCATTAGTTGACAAGCCCAAGATATTGTGGAAGGAGGGGATTACTGTGGAAGACATGAGTAAGCGTATTGGAAGGTGGTCCATTAACATAAGAGTCATTCTTATGTGGACCATGAATGGCCTTCTGGGATTCAGGGAGTACGCACATAAATGAACTTACATTCTTATTTCTAGTATCTAATATCACTCGTTAATATTTGTGTTGACTAGATATGGATATTATGACAAACCTAGTTACCTCAAGTTACTATGCATGCTCATTAGTTTGGGCTCGTAAAGGTTGCAAACCATGAAGAAGATGGTCTATCAAGGATACACTGCATTCTTACCAAAGGTCCATGATTTAAGAGTAGGATTCCTTGGATGACCCCCCCTATATGAATGAATATCCAATTTAGCTAGTATGAGTGGAAGATGATCCACGAGGATTTACTTCCAAGGGAATGAGATGATTCTCAGTTCTCTATGAGCTGTCATATTAGACCCATTTATAGATGAACCATTTGTTGGATCCCATGGATATTTTTAAGAATGTTGGTAGCTTGTTCTGGGACCATATGACAGTTCATACTACCGATCACGATCATGGGATGTCTTACTCTAGAGATACGTTCAATGATTTATAAGTTATCAAATTTAGTATAGTAGATCTCATGTAAGAAGATCAACACATCCTCCATTCAATTCACAAGGTAAGGAGTAATGGAGACAGTCTCTCTCTTTGAGAAGTACTTATCTAGGAGCATGTTCATGATACAAATTCACCTCCTAGTATATCTCATGGATGAAGTGGAGATTGGAGGACCAGTCCATATCAAATGGATGTTCTTCTTGGAGCACTTCATAAAAGTCCTAAAAGGATTTTTGTGACAATAAGCTTATCTGATAGCACGATTGAAGATTGACTAGTGTTAAAGGCATTGGTGTATATTTTGGAGTGGCTACCAATGGTGGATTCAAATAACAAGATATTGTGGATGCTAAAGGATGATGATAGACTAACAAGAGATGTGGTGATTGAAAATGGAATAGAGAAGAGGATAGATGGCATCATGGAGGAGAAAGTGGATTGTTTTTGTATATTACACTATGCATCCATGGAGAAGTGGCTTAATAGGTATAAGTAGGCCAAAAATGAACGTGAGAATAGCACGATTAGAATTTCAACATAGCACATGCTAGTGGCTAATTCGATTTGTCGACGGCGTGGAGGAGTTGCCATGGTCCATGCCTACGAGATGGTTGCATGATGCCTTGACCGTAGCTTCACACCAAGGGGTGGAAGTCTCTAGGGAGGAGCGGGAGTTCTCGAGGGGATATAGTATCTAGCAATTATATGTAGTAACTAACCTAGGCATCAAAATAAAATATTGAGTGGGTGGAAGTCTTTAGGGAGGAGCGGGAGTAACTAACCTAGGCTTTTTTTTATTGTTGTACCTAGCAATTATACGCAGTAACTAACCTAGGCATTTTAATGTATAGTATAAAATCTACAACACAACATGGTCACATGGATGACTTTTTGAGTTGAGTGAATTGGCAAAATACGTTCAACAATAGATTGTGCTATCATGGAGTATTTTAGCAACCTGGAAAGTGTTATTCCTATAGATTACCATAGCTTCTCCATGATTATATTCGATATACAATGGTTTAAACTGGTTTTGAAAGGAGTAGGGGTAACCGTTTGGCAAGGACCCTTTGGATTCTTAGGGATAGACTATAGAAAAAGATGGAATGATTGCACGATACATTTGTCTTGCCAAGTTATTGTACACAAAACAATCACAAATGCTTTTTTGTTCTTTGTGGTAGAATCTTATTTGATATTAAACAAGCAATATTCTACCCAAACCCAAGACAACCTCATTGGTGGTATGTTGTGCAATCAATGCCTAGCATGGACATGGAGAGTATGTAGATAGAGGAGTTGCTATTGTGAGGGGTGGAGGATGAGGAGGGCTTACGGTGTGCCAAGGAGACAATCACACGCAATCTAGGCAAAGAGAGTAGAGTACAAGAATTCTTCGAGAATGAGTAGACTCCTTTTTCTTTAGAGGTCATGAATAGCCATGATTGGAGACATCTCTTCATTTTGTACTCAAAACCTCATTTTTTAGTAACTTTTATCTCTTTCTCTAATCAAGAGATCTCATAAGTATTTTGATTAGTAGAGAGCCAAAAGAGAGTATTTTGGGATATCATGAAGGTAGTAGAGTGCTTGAAAATGGATAAGAAGCAGCAGAGGAAGCAAAAAATGATTTTGTTACTATTGTGGGCTAAAGACATCCATCTTCATATTGCATGATTGATATTTGGATATTTTGAGCCTCTTTCCCTTAGACACTACTTTATAATGCTTTTATTTTTATTTTTTAGTATTTTTAATACTTTTTTAGAAAACTAAGAAAAAAGGTCATCTTATCTCCAAACTTTAGTTTTTGTAACTAAAGTTATGATTTATTATATCCAAAAATTATTATTTAATATGGAATTCTTCACAATATGACTTTTAAATGCTAAAAATACATAATTTATGAGTTTACAGATCCATCTCTTTGTAAAATTATTATAATAGTTAGAACAAATTATTCTAAAAAAGTCATATAAGTATTGTAAAAAAATTTAAGAGAAATCTTAAAATATTAGTTGAATCTAAAATATTTATGAGAAAATTTTATCAAGTGAATATGGGTATGGGTATGCTATATATTCTTGTCAAACACTCTAAATATATTGTAAATTTTGAATAAAGTAGGATTCATAATGAGAATAATAAAAACCTTACAAAATCATATCAACTTATCAGCATGTTTTTAAAATAAGGTGGTTTCATTAAGTAAAATAAGCTCAAGGTGTGTACATTACACGAATAAAACATAGCCACAATGAGCACAACTTCACTATCACCTCCACCATTAGTTTAGTAGATGTGCACATACTTAGTTAAATGACTATGCAAATCTAATAGAAGTTCATTGCAAAAAAATAGAGTCAATTAGTAATTGCTAATTGGGTGTAACCTTTCAAAATGAGAAATCATGATAGATATAATAATATTTTAATTACTAATTAAATTGGCCATTGATAACGACTATCTCTTATTATATGACAATTAATTTTTAGCTAAATTTTGCACACAAGTTACACATTTAAATACAACAATTAGACACTAGATTTTGTTAAAAATTGATGGATCTTAAAGTAGGAAATTATAATATCGCAAAGTCTCAAAAATGGCCAAGGTAGACTTGTTCGATTAACCCATAACACAAAGCTACTTAGTGAATTCTTAGATAAATTATAATGAGAAGAACTCAACCCAAATGAATAGACACTCAATTGAAATGAGATAAATTAGAAGCTTGAATACTTCATGAAGAAATTTCCCAACTTGATGAATTGTGTAATTGTTTAATGTGAAATTATTGAATTTACCTTTTTTTTTTTGTAGAATAAATTAATAAATGAATTATTTAAAAAGAACTATATTCTTAAAATGAACTCCTTAAAGCTATACTTTAAGTAAAATTTCTTGCTATGATTGTTGTTTCCAAAATCAATTATTAATAGTTTGGTCCATACATATGGTATGTGGAGCAAGTGTGGCTATTCCCAAGTATGCCACTAAGTTTTGCCATTGGTATTTGGCTCTATCTCATTTTTTGAGACGATCAATACCATAGATGAGAGGTCTCTCCCCACGAGAGGTGACTAGTTTCCAAAAAATCGTGATGGCTAGTGGGGCTCTAGAAAGATTATCATGATTTCTAGAACATTACCAATATCTTGTGCCAATATCTTGCAAGCTTGAAAGAGGTGAAAAAGATCCAAATGGTTTTGATATATATCTAGATTCTTTTTAAAGCAAAATTTGTACCCGATTTATGAGGCAAGATATGCGCATTAACCAATTATGAGAAATAATATGTGTTCCCTATTGATGGAATAAAGAACTATTTGTAAAGAGATAAATTCAATTGCCTTTGTTTTTGGTACATAAATTTATGTGAAAGAACTCAACTAAAGCTATATAATTAGATAACTAAAGAATACCATGGGTGTGTGGTAGGAACTAACTGGGCAATTTTGTCCAAGAAGAACATCATATAGATGAATGGATCCATTTAGTAGGGTGGCTTCTCAACAGCGATACATCTAGAGTTGAAAAACAATGAATACTCTAGGATCTAAGCCTTTGAACCATTTTAGGGGGTGGTGTGACATTATATCTTATGGGATGAGTAATTAACATTCTATTCCTCTTGATTTCTTACTCCTCTCATTTAACCAAATGTAGCATTTGCCCCAATTCGAGCTTTAAATAATCAAATAAGTGGCTCTCTTAGCTCAATGCTAGACTTCCTTTACGAGACCCTAGTTGATTCATTATGTTAACCATTTCACGCAAGATGGGCTACAAAAGCAAAGAGAAAAAAGTGATGAGTGATATAAGAATAAAAAGAATAATGGGTACACAAAGGTTGAAGTCGAAAATTAGTAGAAAACAAAAGTGAGTACTCAAAAGTACATTCATTATATCAAAATGGTTTAAATAAATGTTGGAAATGAAAGGGAAACTCATAGAGAAACAAAGCTGAAAACAAGATGTAGGTGTGAGGCACTCTAGGATAAATTCAAAAATTAAATTCAATATTGTAATATCCCTCACCCGCCGCATAAAACACCCCCCTTTTTTCAAAATAATTGAAAAAATTTTATCCCCTCCCCCCTGTCGTCACCGACAAGTGTCAGGGGGGGAAGAAGAGGGATGACGTTGACGAGGGAGAAGTGGCCAAGAACAATGGCCGAGGACAAAGATTGCAATGAAGGAGAGAATCGACGATGACGAAGGCCTTATGACCCACTACCTTCCCCTCCCTTAGAGCATGATGGCCACTCCACAGGCCATACCACCATGCAATATCATGTCTTGCCCCCATTCTTTTCTTTAAAAAAGAGGGAGATACACACAGAGAGAGAGAGAGAGAGAGAGAGAGGCGTATCTATTGAATTAGTGGTCCACACTTACGCATTGAAAGCAAGTGAGTGGGAGGGGGGACAGGGGAGCCACCTAACACCCTATAATCCTTCTTTTCCACCCTATTCACAAATGGAGGAAATATAAGAGGATTAATAGGAGGTAACCCTCAATGTAATTGCCTACACATGCAACATCGATTAATATTGTAATGTGTCCACCTGTTATCTTCAGGACACGTCTTAGCAGTCCATCGGAAAGGATATCTAGAAGGCTCTGCCCGGCACGACCATGGAATGTTACGGGGTTTGCGATCTAGGACTTTCCGCATCTGCCATGTAGCGGAAGTATTCCGGTTGTTCCCACTTAGGACCGACCTGAATTAGGGTTTTCCCTATTGGTCATTTCCTAACGGCAACTAGCGTCGAACCCAAGAGAACTACTTTACGCAGAAACGCCAGGTTCGAAGCAGATTCACGCTGCACTTGGTTCAAGGAGAATGGGAAACGAGAGGGATGCGAAGCTCAACCTCTCTACCATAAGGCATAGTCCCATTCCGTTCCCCTAAAACATCGTAAATCGGAATCAGTTATAACTCTAGGTCAACACTCTTGTTGTTCGTGTTCGTTGACGATCTTTCAGATGTCCATCGTGATTTGAGAAAAGTTTCCGGCCAACCGGGAACACCCATCCATAGGACGGACCCATGGCCACATCCACCGCACTTTCCTCAAGTTGTTTTAGTTATTTAATTACCTAACACATTTAGTTGGATATGTACAATCAACTTCTTTAATTAGCCCATTAGGCACTGTTTCTTTCATGTAATCATATCACTTGACATAGAAAAGCAATGTCAAACAAGTTCCTTTTTAACAAGTTATCATATTTATCTTTGAAATACATAAAGTCCAGCCCGTAGGCTTATCCAAAATCCGCCCGAAGGCTATCCAGCAATCCACAGGGATCACTAATCCAAGATTCCGCCCGTAGACTAGTATGTGGGCCTCGAGATCCATTCCCAAGTCACATTAGCCTCTTGTGCAGGGCCCGAAAGGCGAGGGATTTATGACCAGAGCCCCCTGGGACCCAAGCGTCCTCTTGCTCCAAGTAGCGCTCAACGAAGAGACCTCTCGTGGTGAATTCGGTCCACTTTCCCGGTGCGGTTAACAACCCCCTTGGTTAGGGTCACGCAGGCAGTTGGGGGTAACTGAAGCTGCCTCTCCCTTCAGGCCTTCAACCTGAAGTATTAGATATCCATTTATCTTTTAATTCATTAATCAAACAAAGCCAAACCGTGCTCTTAAATGTGTTACAAGCACAAACATTTCCATTGGTCGTTTGTTGTTGGCCAACTGCTAAGGAGTGAATCCTTTTCGAATGCATCCAGCACTCGATCCGGGATGACTTGCGACTTGGCAAGATCCCCTATATCCTGGGTTAGGGCGTACCCTATTAACCCGACTTGGTCAATACCTTAAGTCCATATGTTATTCCAATTTATTGGTTTTTCCTTTGCTCCAAGCAATTATTTTTACCCCAGAAAGATACTATATTAGGACGATTATTCATCCTCTTGCAAGATAACTTGCGTAAGAATCTGCCAACCTCATTCCGAGAATTGGCCATTCCCTTGTGATCCAATCACAAGATCATACGACTTTGCACTTGTTGCACAAGTGTCGCATCGAACTATGGGACTATTTTACCCATCAAATGGAGTCACGAAACAATCTGTTCCTGATTACATTAGACTGACATTGTCAGTCCTAGGGTTTCAAGTTCCATCTTTTAGCGAAAGATTCTTAAGGAAAAACCCTAGATCACTTCTCAATTATGTTGTGTGTTCCCTACATTCGGTGAATGTGGGCAAGTATTTAGGGTATAGGAGTTTCGGTTTTAGCAATACGTGCGACTAGGTCACGTATTAAATCATAGTTAGTTCTTTGGAATTGAATTAACTCTTTCTAAAACGAGTACTCCGTGGGTTTAGGTGTTTTAGGTTTATGCCAATTTAACCTATCTACTTTTGAAGATAATTATGCTATTATTTCCATAACACATGACTCATTGTCTACGCGTAAATTGATTTCCAGCCTTAACTTATCGATTTAAGATCAAGCATAGGCTAGGTTATAACCTAATTCCAATTAATCATCCTATAACTTACGAACAAGATTCATGCTAAACAAGCAACCTTTTACTAATAATTATGCAGTTGAAAAATGATAATTGACCAATTTATGCAACTTAGGAATCATTTCATGCCTTGCACTTTCCTATGGATTCTTAGCACTTTCCATGATGACTCATTGCGAAGAAGATATGGCCTAATAATGTGACATGCAATTTTATACTTCCATGCCTAAATAGAGTGCACTATCTTAATTCTATTTTTGTAAATATGGACTAAATGCATATCAATTTTCTACTCACTTTATTTTTGTTCATTTTATTGAAAATACTAATGACTAAATTCCTCTGTCATGAGCTAATTTTTCTAAAGCATTTAAGACAAAAAATGCATCCTATTTCCAACAATTATCCTCGCACGATTGAATTATAACAATACCAAATAAAAATTAGGAAGGAAAACCTGGACTTGGGGTGAGATGTCCACGTGGATGCTAGGAGACGATCCTCCTGCGGTTGTGCCTTGGGTTTTCTTAGGAGGCATCGCGAATGTAGCCTTTCCGTCGTGGATGCAGCTTTGCGAATTCCCTTTTTGAAATACCACCATCCTTTATGAGTCTTCTGTTCTTTCCTTTCGTACAAGCTATTTGAAGGGATACTTGTGGAGGAGGGGAGAAACCACAAAAAGGGTTCAAAACCGGGAAGGGGGTGTTTCAAAATCCTCCGCGAATAAGGCCCATTAAAGCCATGGGAAGGGCTTAATGGCCTTTTAAAGACTCACAAGAAAGGGGAATAAAAGGTGTAGAAACCCTTACGAGGGCTTTTGTATGGGGAAAGAAGGTGTCAAAAGACCCTTAACACCCTCTTTTCTTTTTGTAAGGGGGTAAAACAAAAGGGTATAAAAGGGTCTTTAGGGAGTCCTTAGGGGAAATTTAAGGGGGGGGAAAAAAGGGCCTAAAGTAAAACCTTTTTGAGAGGGGGAAAGGGGGCTTATAGAGCCATAAGGGAAATTTTTTTTGGCGGGGGGGGGGGGGGGGGGGGGGGGGGGGGGGGGGGGGGGGGGGCGGGGGGGAGGGGGAGGGGGGGGCGGGTGCGGGGGGGATAGGCAAAGGTGTGAAAAGGGGGATTAGGAAGCCCCCTTGGAAGCTTCCAAGGGCCTTCTAGGAGCCTCACAAAGGGCATGTGGGGGGTGGAGGCCGTCGACAGATGGCAGCGAAGATAAGGTAGCTGGCGGCGATGTGGGCAGGGTCGGACTCTAGTGGCAACTGCGATGGCGATTGGGCGGCGTCTCATCCTCCAACGGCTTCACGGCGGCGACCTTCCTCTTCTGGCAGTGTTGACCACCTCTCTCTCTCTTGCCCAGAGTCATGGCCCTCTCCTCCATCAAAGCTCCTATGGCCACTAGTTTTATAGGGAGAGGGAGAGGTTCCTCCCTCCCCTACGCGGCAGCGGGCATGGCCTCCTTCCCTCCGCAGGCTCCAACAAGAAGCTTGCCATACCTTCTATTCCCCTCCCCCTCCAGCACGACAATCGGCTGGGGGGGATAATGAAAAAGAAAAAAAATTTGACATTTATCCATTGTAGGCAAATTCAACCAAAGGCAAGTATTGAATCCACCTTTTTGGCTCACGACAGCAGTATGCCCTAAGCATGTCCTCGATGACTTGATTGACTTGCTTTGTTTGGCCATCTGTTTGGGGATGGTAAGCTATGCTAAAGTAGAGTTGAGTCCCAATGGCTTCAAAGACGGCTCTCCAGAAGTGTGATGTGAAGAGAGAATCACGATCACTAACGATTCTTCTTGGTAGCCCATGTAGCTTGAATATATCCTTGATAAACAATCTTGCAATGTCTGAGGCTTTATAGTTTGTCTTCACTAGAATAAGGTATGCAACCTTAGTTAGCATGACAACCACAATCATGATGGAGTTGTATCCTCCCTGAACTTGGGTTAGGCCAACAACAAAATCCATGCTGATGAATTCCCATTTCATTTGGGGAATGTCAAGCGGTTGCAACTTCCCTGGCATTTTGACATGTTCGGCTTTGATATGTTGATAAGACAAACACTTGGTGACATATTTGAGAACGTCACTTTTAAGCCTCTCCCAATGGTAGCTCTTCCTAACTGCATTGAGAGTCTTGGAATAGCCAGGATGTCCTGAGAAAGGGGAATTATGAGCTTCCCACAATATCTTCTGCTTAAGTGACTGACTTGCCGATATGCACAGCCTCGTTCTATAGTAGACAAGTCCACTATTGATAGAGAATTCATGATACTTAGCCTGCAGCTTTTGGTTCTGATCCTTGATAGAGATCTCCCTTAGCATCGTTTGGTAGGCTGGATCATGGCATGCATCCTCTCTAGCTAACTCAAGTATTGGATTGTTTGGCATAGATACTTTTGTAGCTAGAGATCTAGTTGTTGATGGATTTTGCAAGATTAGAGAATTAAGGAATGCCTTGCAACTGAGTGCATCGGCAACTACGTTCTCTTTTTCAGGTCGGTACTTGATTTCAAAATCGTACTCTTCCAGCACTTCAATCCACCGATGTTACCTCATGTTGAGCTCGTTTTGGGTAAAGATCCACTTGAGACTCTTATGGTCAGTTACTAGTGTAAACTTGTTACCCAATAGGTAGTGTCTCCAAAGCTTTAGAGCATGGATGATAGCTAGCAATTCCAGATCATGTGTAGCATAATTCTTCTCATGACTCTTCAATTTCCTTGAAGAGTATGCTACATGGTGATCTTCCTGCATGAGTACACATCCTAAGGCAAGTGCGCTAGCATCCGTTACTACCTCAAACTCCTTACTAAGGTCTGGAAGCTTTAGGATAGGCGCTAATACCAAACTCTGCTTCAATCTATCGAAGCTAGTTTGTTCGGGAGTTGACCATGTAATGGATGTTTGCTTCTTTAGTAAGTCTGTCAAAGGTGGTGCAATCAAAGCATAGTTTTTTATAAAGACCCTATACCATCCTGTCAATCCAAGAAAGCTATGTATTTCTTTGATAGTTGTTGGTATTGGCCATTCTAGCACATCTTTGACCTTGGCTGGGTCTACTGAGATTCCTTCCGCTGATATGATGAATCCCAGATATTCAATCTGACGTTTGAAGAATGCACACTTCTTCATCTTAGCATATAGCTTATGTGACCTCATTGTCTCAAGGACAATCCAAAGTTGGGATTCATGAACTTCTTCCTGTTTAGAATAGAATAGAGTGTCTTTGAAGAAGACGAGCACAACATCATCAAGATATGGCCTAAAGATATCCTGCATTAACCTGTTGAAGGTGGCAGGTGCATTTGTAAGCCCAAATGACATAACTAGGAACTCAAAGTGTCCATATCTTGTATTGAAGTCCGTCTTGGGGATATCTTCTTCCTTGATCCTTATCTGATAGTAACCCGACCTGAGAGCAATCTTGGAGAAGATCTTTTCTGATTTTTGAAGGCAATGAAACAATCTTTATACGTCGCATGCACAATGCTCCTCATGTACGCCATTATATCCCTTCCTTCATCATCATGAAAGATGCCACCAGCATCTGTAACTCTATAGTACTGGCGTACAACCTCCTCTACGTGATTTACTGGTGAGGGTGATCGCTCGCCACCTCCTACGAAACCCCCACACAAGCCTCGTCCTCCCCCTCGAATCTCCCTCCTCCCTCTCTGTTGACTACCCTCTGCCTCGCTGGACTCATGAGCTTCTGCAGATGCACGTGCTTCTGCAGATGCTTGTGCTTCAACCAATGCACGTACAGGTGTTGCACGTGGAGTACCTGCATGTGGAGTACCAGCATGTGGAGTTTGGGAAGTAGTGCCAGGCAAAGACGTCAGAGGCGTTCCAGACATAACACTGAACACCTCGTCCGCTGTGGGAGAGCGGCCAAGGTGTCTGGTCATCTCTCCCATGAAGTCTTCCCTACTAGGAAAACCTCCAAAAAATGCATTGACCCCCTACTAAACGAGGCCAATGTATCATTCATGCGATCCAATCTGGGTCATTGCTAGATGAACCAGGATACGATATCTGCAATAAAAACACAGGAAAAAGACAAATTTATTTGCATACAAAAAATCATATATTACCTACATTTTCAAAGAGCTTTCTTTAGACATTGAGCATAAAACTTAAGTGCTAATGCTTCTCATAAACAAGAAAACTGATAAACACAAACATGGGATTGGTCACATTCATCATTGCAAAAATATATTGTTTTTTATCAGAATTCGGAGACTTGGCGCATGTATCCCCGCGTCTAAATTGCAGGTTAGACGCGCCCTCAAACGCAGTCCCAAAGTCAACCTTCTGTCCAGCGCGTCTATATTCGCATCTAAGATGCAGCATAGACGCGTTGTCAGACGCACATTCCAGGTCAATGCTCTGCACCTGCGTGTATCATTGCGTGTAGACTGCAGAGCACACGCGCCAGCACACGCGCTCTAAGACGCGCCCTCAGATGCTAGGAGAGGAAACATTTTTCGCATCTATATCTACGTCTACATTGAAATGTAGACGCGCTATCAGACGTGCTCGGTCGGCTAATTTTAGCCCGACAACCGCCATTGATGATTTACAAAATGCAATAAACAATGGAATCTCAAATCCTAAATACATAGACAGAGCAGAGAGAGAAAGAAAGAAACCAAGAGAGAGAGAGAGAGAGAGAGAGAGAGAGAGACTCACCTTGGGTGTTTGGTGTGGCGGGTGGTGGCGCTTCTTCCTTCTCCTTCTTCCTCTCCTTGGTAAGTTACCCTCCCTTGATGCTTGCTTGCTGCTTCTTCTTGTTCTCCTCTCTCTTGTTCTCTCTTTCTTCCTCTCCTTGGCTTTCCTTTTTCCCTTCTTGTGTGTTTGAAATAAAAGAAGAGGTGAGTCATGAGGAGGTGAGGCATGAAGAGACTGCATGTCGGCTAAACTCAAGCTTCAGAACCGCAAAAAACGCAGGAAAGGAAAGGCGCAGTTTGAAAAGAAATGATTTAAGTATGGTTTGAATTTTGACATGTGCGTCTATTTTTGCGTGTATATGCGCGTCTATTGTTTAGATAGACGCGAGGATAGACACGAATATAGACGCGGAAATAGACGCTAATATAGATGCGTATGTAAACGCGGATATAGACGCACATTTAGGCATTTTATGAATTTACTTGTTTTTTCAGGTTTAACCACGTCAAGATATCATGCATGTCCTATTTGCGGTCCCTCTCTAGTTTCCTCTAGGCCGGCACGTTTAAAGAAGGTTATCTACGACAATCATCATCGATTTCTTCCTATTGACCATCCCAAATATGTTCTCCCGACTAATGGAATGACTCCACAATCTCTAACCATTCGAGATTAAAAGGAGAGATGGATTAATACCGACAGCCACCCTCCACTCGACATGAGTCGGTAAGAAGTGCATTTCTCTCGATTGACGTTAAAGTATTTAGCATGATGAATTGTTTACATAATATATTGTTTGTTTGTTAGATTCTCTATTTTTTTTTCTTCCGTACTGGACTGAACTCAAGATCAATTACCTGTTGGACCCCATGCACATATTCAAAAATGTTGTATCTACATTATGGGATCACTTGATAGGGGCTCGTGATTCAGATAATATAAGGGAGGATTTACGTAACATTGGTCGCATGAGACGAGCCTGGCCACGCATTGGACCTAGAGGAAAGATTGAGCTACCCTATGCACCTTGAATGTTGTCAAAGAATGAGGAAAAATAGTGAAGGAACAAATATATAGCTTTCGAACACCCACAAGATGTATGAGATGTCTCAAGGGAGCCTTCATAAAGAAAAAGAAAAGAGGTGTGGAGCAACTATCTGGTTTGAAGTCCCACGATTGGCACAAAATGATTCAAATAAGGGTATCTCTAACCATGAATATATAAGTAATTAGTGGAGTAACTATGTGTAAACTTTGGGGTATGATGACTTTTTCCTCAACTAATCATTTGATCTATGAATATTATTTACATTCAGTTCGTACTTCCTACTAGCATATCCCATTGTGTATCCAAAGATGTACGTGATATCATTTACAAGATGGGAGAGCTTGTGTGGTGTGTATACATTGTATTTTTTCATTATATATCTTTGAATTTCTATACAAAAGTAAACAATTCTCAAATACATCTTGACAGATACGTGAGCTCGGAGGAAATTGATCCAAACACATTGCAAGATGCTCGAGTATTATCTGTTGAGATGGTTTGTTTAGTGGAGGAAATTTTTCCTCGGTCCATTTTGACTACTCAGTTACATTTACTCGTACATTTGATTAATGAGATCGCACTTTGTGGGGCAGTTCATGTAAGGTGGATGTTTTTTCTTGAGCGCTTCATGAAAACCTTGAAAGATTTTGTGAGGCAAAAAGCACGGCCTGAGGGAAGCATGGTTGAGGGTTGGTTAGTGTAATCATCCCTTGTTTATATCTCTGAATATCTTGCTGAAGTGGATCCCTCTCATCCACGACTATGGAAAGATGATGAAGACTTGAGGATGACCTCTATAGTACCTCAAGGAAAAGGAATGAGTAAAGTGCTAACAAAAGAAGAACTTCGTAAGTTAAATAGTTTTTTTGTGCTCAATAGTGATGTAATGAGCAAATGGGTGACACTATATAATAAAGCAAGGGCAAGAAGAAAAAGTGAAAGACAAGAATTTGGCACTAGATATGGACGTAATGTCTCATTTCTAGATCATCTAAATGCACTCCCACGTCATATTGATATAGATTGGTTACATGAGGAAATGGAGAGAATGGAAAAAAATGAGAAAATTAATATATCTCAAGAAGAGTGGGAATACGCACGAGGTTGCTGATCAAAGGTGAGACATAGTATCAATTATTTTGTTTCTATAAGTTTTATTTTATATAAATAATTGACATGTTTGATCTTTTATCTTTTACTACTAGTGCACATTATTCAATGCACTTTGGTGTGAGGGTAAACATCTTCGAACTCAACGTATAGATGAAAAGAGAAATACCCAAGATTGTGGTGTCCTTGCTCACTTCGAGGATGCCATTGGTACCATGGAAGGTTATTGTGGCTTGATCCAAGATATTCTGAAGCTTGACTTCAGACGATTCTTTATATATGTACTGGATGTGAAGTGGTTTAAAGAAGTGGTAAAAAATGGTGAGGATTGCACAATCAGACGTCATCCAAGTGGTTTTGTAATCATTGACTCTACAAAATTTTACCAAAACAAGAATGACACATAAGTACTACCTCAACAATGCGAGCAGGTATATATGCAAAGGCTAATTTTTTTATATGTATACATGTGATACATATACACAATATAATAAGTACAATTAAGTTTTTAGCTTTTGTTTTTCAAATACAGGTTGTGTATCATCCAATGGTAAACAATAACCGATGGTGGTATGTCATCCCTATATCTAATCGTTCAAAACCAATATATGGTAATATTACCGACATGGAGATAGTAGATGACAATCCAACAATTAATGATGATGTGCTTGATGACACCATAATGGATAATATGAGTGATATAGTACAAGATGAACCTCGTGAGGATGTTCAAGGAAACGCAGAAGAAGACAATAATGTGATTGTCGATGATATTGATGAAGTTATTGAGCAATATAGCAACACATCTGATAGTGGGATAGACTTATTTGTTTCGTTACCTCTTGGTAACATAGACCTAGAAGTAGATAGTTTAGCAAGGGTTGATCTCATTGAAGATGAGATGGATCATTCACTGTAACATACTTAATTTGCTTAATGATTCAATGTGTATTCCTAATTCTATGGTTTTTATCACGCGCACACGTGCATACTCAAGAATCAATAGTCAAGTTTAAAGCTAAATTGAATTTTCCATGATAAAAAGGGAGTATTTTTTATCATCTTCAAGTAGAGAAATTACGAGATACATATTGCAATGCTTGCTACTAATTGTAAGGTTTCTATCGCTTGCCGCTAATTACTTATATCAGGCTTGTCAACTGGAGGAACTGCCATTCATTAGAGAGAAATGAAAAAGTAATTATTAACTCTATTTTTTTAATTCAATGATTCAATGTGTATTCTTAATTCTATGGTTTTTATCATGCGCACACGTGCATGCTCAAGAATCAATTTCAGGTGGTTAAATAATTAGTAACTTTGGTTTTTTAATTATGTGAATTGCAATTTTAGGTGGTTAAATAATTGTGTGTTTGCTGGCGCGTCTATATTGGCATCTATTTGTATGGATATATAGACACAAAATTCGCATCTATTTACACGCACGTTTACACACACTTATAGACGCAATGATAGACGCGCCCGACTTTGCGCATCTAACATGTGTGTTTATGCCTCGTTTCTGTTATAGTGCATATACACGTGCGAATACATGTACATAATAAACCAAAATTGTTATTTATTTAATTCAATTTACACTTCTATTAGCATGTCTATTTGACAGTTAAACGGGCATATAGATACGCTTACAAACGCGCTTTTACAAGCACTGATAGATGCGAACGAAAAATAAAAAATCTCTTTTTTTTTTAAGATATTTAATTTTATTTTTAAATTTGAATTATGGAACGCGTGTATAAGCGCGTGTACTCTACATTGTAGACGCGTGTATAAACGCGGATTTTCTGCAATTTAGACGCATGGATAGATGCGCAAAACAAAACTGGAAAAAAAAAACCAGAGAGCCCTCTCCCATACATCAGATTGTGCATTTGGAAAAAAGACAATGTATTTTACGGGCACGAGAATTAAAAATAAAAGTCTATATATTCATTATAGATCAAAAGCATTTACACGGGAAGTTTAAGTGCTTGCGACCTAAAGCGTGGCCGCAAGCAGTAGGCTCAAAGATGGATTATACATATACAAGAAAACAAGGCCTCATGAGGAGGTATGGTGCTCCTCTACGAATCTGAAGAAGAAACATCTTCGCTAGTACCACCATGGCTACTAGCGTCGCTATCCCCCTCCTCACTATGCTCCACATCCGGGTTCACCTACACACACAAAAGATCAAGGTTGCTTACATAGACATGGTGGAAAAAAAGTTATAATTAGCTATACTTTTAATAGGAAAGTAAGAAAAGCATACCTCCTCTGGCTGTCGAATGCTCATGGCCGGGTTGTATTGGTCCTCAGTGATGAGACCCTCCTCATAGAAGTGAAGCCATGTGGCTACGCGGTTATGGCCTCGATAGTAACCTACCTCTCTAGGAGTAGGTATCCTACCAATGATAGTAGTCTGCAAAACAATTATGATATACATAAACAATTATGAGTCACAATATATTAGAATAAATTATATAAAGAATTGAAAGAAATATAAATTTTAAAAAACTAAAAATCAAAATATACTTACAAACTCTGCCTCCCACGACTCTCTACCGCCCGATCCGTAATGTGACGATCCCATGGTTTCCATTTGGATCCGTCGCGCCTCTGCATGCTGGCGACTCTTCACTTTCTCTGCTGCTTTCTTCTCGGCTTTCTTCCACTCTATGCGGTGGCACATAGGTGGTTGGCTATAGGCTCCATGTCCCTCCTCCTACATTCGCAGTGAGTCCTTGGCGCGTGTCATGAGGTGGGATCTTTTGTTGTAAAGCATATCCCTCACTTTTGTGCGTCCCCAATCATCCGAGAATCACTGACCCTCAGGATTTGGGTGCCTCCTATGGACTACCCTCAACACCTCCTACCACAAGCCGCTTTTCTGATTTTTGAAGGCAATGAAATAATCTTTATACGTTACATGCATGACGCTCCTCATGTACACCATTACATCCCTTCCTTCATCATCATGGAAGATGCCACCAGCATCTGTAACTCTATAGTACTGGCGTACAACCTCCTCTATGTAATCTACTGGTGAGGGTGATCGCTCGCCACCTCCTAGGCAACCCCCACAAAAGCCTCGTCCTCCCCCTCGACTCTCCCTCCTCCCTCTCTGTTGACTACCCTCTGTCTCGATGGATGCACGTGCTTCTGCAGATGCACGTGCTTCTGCAGATGGTTGTGCTTCAGCCGATGCACGTACAGGTGCTGCATGTGGAGTACCTACATATGGAGTACCTGCATGTGGAGTTTGGGAAGTAGTGCCAGGCAAAGACGTCAGAGGCATTCCAAACATGACACTGAACACCTCGTCGGCTATGGGAGAGCGGCCAAGGTATCTGGTCATCTCTCCCATGAAGTCTTCCCTACTAGGAAAACCTCCAAAAAATGCATTAACCCCCCTGCCAAACGAGGCCAATGTATCATTCATGCGATCCAAATCCGGGTCATTGCTAGATGAACCAGGATAAGACATCTGCAAAAAAAACACAAGGAAAACAGAAATTCCTTTGCATACAAAAAATCATATATTACCTACATTTTCAAAGAGCTTTCTTTAGGCATTGAGCATAAAACTTAAGTGCTAATGCTTCTCATAAACAAGAAAACTGATAAACACAAACATGGGATTGGTCACATTCATCATTGCAAAAATATATTGTTTTTTATCAGAGCTGGGAGACCTGGCGTGTGTATCCCCGCGTCTAAATTGTAGGTTAGACATGCCCTCAGACGCGCTCCCAAAGTCAACCTTCTGTCCACAGCGCATCTTTATTCGTATCTAAGATGTAGCACAGATGCACAGTCAGACGCAAATTCCAGGTCAATCTGCACGCGCATGTATCCTCGCGTGTAGATTGACCTGCACACGCACTAGCACACGCGCTCTAAGACGCGCCCTCAGACGCTATGAGACGAAACATTTTTCACGTCTATATCTGCATCTACACTGAATTGTAGACGCGCTATCAGACACGCTCGGTCGGCTGATTTTAGCCCGACGACCGCCATTGATGATTTACAAAATGCAATAGATAATGGAATCAAAAATCCTAAATACACAGACAGAGCAGAGAGAGAAAGAGAGAAACAAAGAGAGAGAGAGAGAGAGAGAGAGAGAGAGAGAGAGAGAGAGAGAGAGAGACTCACCTTGGGTGTTTGGTGTGGCGGGTGGTGGCGCTTCTTCCTTCTCCTTCTTCCTCTCCTTGGTAAGTTACCCTCCCTTTATGCTTGCTTGCTTGCTTGTTGCTTCTTCTTGTTATCCTCTCTCTTGTTCTCTCTTTCTTCCTCTCCTTGGCTTTCCTTTTTCCCTTCTTGTGTGTTTGAAATGAAAGAAGAGGTGAGTCATGAGGAGGTGAGGCATGAAGAGACAAGGTGAGGCATGAAGAGACTGCATGTCGGCTAAACTCAAGCTTCAGAACCATAAAAAACGCAGGAAAGGAAAGGCGCAGTTTAAAAAGAAATGATTTAAGTATGGTTTGAATTTTGACATGTGCGTCTATTTTTGCGTGTATATCCGCGTCTATTGTTCAGATAGACGCGAGGATAGACACGAATATAGACGCGAAAATAGACGCTAATATAGACGCATATGTAAACGCGGATATAGATGCACATTTAGGCTTTATCATAATTTTTTGTTTTTAAGATAAGTTTTAATAGTGAATTCTTATCATAAGTTTCAATGTATTTATGATGATTTTTGTGTACTTAAAATTGAGATCTTACGTAAACATATGAATGACAAATATTTTAATTTGATGTTGTCATGAATTAGGTTTAATCATGTCGTCGTCATCACCTAGTGCGGTGCATGCTGATGAGTCAATGAGCACATCCTCAAGTGAGGATGAAACATTGCGTCTTCATAATCGAGATGCATGGCTACGACGAAAAATTAAATGCATGTGTGATCGTTGTCGAGGGTGTATTTTTCGAGCATGTCGAATTGCAATGTCACACCTTAGCTTGTATGGAGAATGGGACCGAGAAAAATCACCGGTATTCATTATTTTTTTTACCACTAAGATTGCTAGTCTATGTTACGGGAATTATATATCAAGGTACATGAAACTAATCATTTGATCTATGAATATTGTTTACATTCAGTTTGTACTTCCTACTAGCATATCCCATTGTGTATCCAAAGATGTACGTGATATCATTTACAAGATGGGAGAGCTTGTGAGGTGTGTATACATTGTATTTTTTCATTATATATCTTTGAATTTCTACACAAAAATAAACAATTCTCAAATACATCTTGACAGATACATGAGCTCGAACGAAATTGATCCAAACACATTGCAAGATACTCGAGTATTATCTGTTGAGGTGGTTTGTTTGGTGGAGGAAATTTTTCATCGATCCATTTTGACTACTCAATTACATTTACTCGTACATTTGATTGATGAGATCGCACTTTGTGGGGCAGTTCATGTAAGGTGGATATTTTTTCTTGAGCGCTTCATGAAAACCTTGAAAGATTTTGTGAGGCAAAAAGCACGGCCTGAGGGAAGCATGGCTTAGGGTTGGTTGGTGCAATCATCCCTTGTTTATATCTCTGAATATCTTGCTGAAGTGGATCCCTCTCAACCATGACTATGGAAAGATGATGAAGACTTGAGGATGACCTCTATAGTACCTCAAGGAAAAGGAATGAGTAAAGTGCTAACAAAAGAAGAACTTCGTAAGTTAAATAGTTTTTGTGTGCTCAATAGTGATGTAATGAGCAAATGGGTGACACTATATAATGAAGCAAGGGCAAGAAGAAAAAGGGAAAGACAAGAATTTGGCACTAGATATGGGCGTAATGTCTCATTTCCAGATCATCTAAATGCGCTCCCACGTCATATTGATATAGATTGGTTACATGAGGAAATGGAGAGAATGGAAAAAGAGGAGGAAATTAATATATCTCAAGAAGAGTGGGAATACGCACGAGGTTGCTGACCAAAGGTGAGACATACTATCAATTAATTTGTTTCTATAAGTTTTATTTTATATAAATAATTGACATGTTTGATCTTTTATCTTTTACTACTAGTGCACATTATTCAATGCACTTTGGTGTGAGGGTAAACATCTTCGAACTCAACGTATAGATGAAAAGAGAAATACCCAAGATTGTGGTGTCCTTGCTCACTTCGAGGATGCCAATGGTACCATGGAAGGTTATTGTGGCTTGATCCAAGATATTCTGAAGCTTGACTTCAGACGATTCTTTATATATGTACTGGATGTGAAGTGGTTTAAAGAAGTGGTAAAAAATGGTGAGCATTGCACAATCAGACGTCATCCAAGTGGTTTTGTAATCATTGACTCTACAAAATTTCACCAAAACAAGAATGACACATTAGTACTACCTCAACAATGCGAGCAGGTATATATGCAAAGGCTAATTTTTTTATATGTATACATGTGATACATATACACAATATAATAAGTACAATTAAGTTTTTAGCTTTTGTTTTTCAAATACAGGTTGTGTATCATCCAATGGTAAACAATAACCGATGGTGGTATGTCATCCCTATATCTAATCGTTCAAAACCAATATATGGTAATATTACCGACATGGAGATAGTAGATGACAATCCAACAATTAATGATGATGTGCATGATGACACCATAATGGATGATATGCGTGATATAGTACAAGAGAAAAAGGGCACTACATTCTTCAACTACTTACACCCACGAAGCCCACATTCCTCGCAAGTGGTCCATACGGGATCCATCGATACTACAGTCTACTGTTTGAGCAGGTACGTGTAGCTCGCTGTATAGAAACGATACGGCCTCTCACATCTACAATTCATCAAAATCATAATGTGAATGATTAATTCCCATGTCATTTTGCGTAATGTTGATATCCTTCTCATGATGATTGCCTTGTGATCATCTCCATTACCCTTGGATGGATTGCGCAGAGTTCCCCAGTGGAGAACATAAAGAACGTGACAAGTCCTCTTCTATTCAACACACGCAACTTCACAACAATGTACAAACTTGGATATCCCATTGCAGGAAAGCTATTCACAGTAGATATTGATGCTGCTGCCTAGTTACAACCTCAATCCTCATAACTTGCAAAGCCAACAACAAACCATGGAAATTTGTTTTCCATAGTTTTCGAACTCTATTCTTATCAACTTTGATTTTTTAATTACCTTAAAACCTCTTTTCATGATGGCATTACATTGTTATTATAATGAGATGAGTCTTCCAAAGACTAAGATGATAAAAATCAAGCTATTGACCATCTAAAACTTATACAATGCCGCCATGGTTGTTCTCATTAATATGGATCTCATTCCATGGAAAGCCTCTCACACTACGTTGACAACAAACTATATTGCCGAGCACAAGATGTTTCCCATATTGGCATTAGCTTAGAATGTGCTTTAACTCTTTTATAGGAGAATACCAAGGACAATATGATGCCTCCCATATTGACATTAGCCTACAAAGTGCTTTCACTTTTCTATAAAAACAAACTTCTAAGTTTATGTGATGGATACAACACCATCAAGATGGAAAACAAACTTCTAACTTTATGTGATGGATACAACACCATCAACATGGAAAATAAACAAGCTGCGGATTGTTTAAAAATATCTATTTTTGGCCCATTGGATGGCTTGACAAGCTTGATCATTGGTCCACATGCATGTGTGATTGCCAAAATTTTGACATACGTGTCGATTGCCCAATGAGAAAATTATAGGTCAATTGATGAGTGAATAGATTTATCATTTTATGCATTTAGAAAAGTACTTATGGATGCATCTATAGGCATCCTTATTCCTACATCAAATGACTTGTGTATAAAACCATGTTTATTTTTCCACCAACAAGTGTGTAAACAAATGTGCTTTTATACATACCCCTTTTTAAAATTTAGCTCCGTATATAAACAAGACAATGGATGTGACTAGCCTGGTTAAGAAGAACAAGGGAGTTGTTGGTTTAGATTTGCATAGCATGCATGAGTCTCCAAAAACTAATAGCTCCTTGGGTGTTTTTTGTTTTGTTATTACTCTTTCAAATAGAACAAGAAATTGCACAAATTCAAAATGATCCCATAGCAAGATTATATGTGTACATTTGTAAAGTACATTTCACACATCAATTGGAAGGCCCTCTATGCCCTTCACTTAGCTATAAGATGTCTACTATATGCATGTCATGCACTACATTATATTTCCTTTAAGAAGGAGCTATAATCATCATTCCCTTCCTGCTCAATACCCTCTCCATTGTCCTTCTCTTGTGTATGCCCCCACCACCTCTCTTTGGCTCCCTTCTCGTGCCTCATTTCCTTGTCCCTATAGATATGGAAAAAATTTTAACAACAAAAAAGTAGTGCCAATGCATACAAAAAAGGAAATACATTTTAGAAATGATCTAATTATCATGATGTTGCACCAAATCTACGTCTTTGTAATAAGGCCCTCTTTGTAAAAGTGTGTTTATGTATCATGTCTACTATGATGACACGTATCAATTGTGTCATCATTAGTGGGAATTCATCCCATAATCTTAAACTACAAAACAAAAATACCATCAGTATTATAAAAAATCAATCACGATATTAAAGCATATATAAATGTAATATAATATTTAGATACTTGTAAACTTAGCCTTGCATGTGTAGACCTCATGATTCCAAATGTGATGATCCATACCATTCCATATGGATTCACCATGGCTTTCTTTGCTATGGGTTGAAGATTCTCTTAGATTTGCTCAATGCCCCACCCTCATAAGGTGGCATCAATGATCCATGGTGCTCCATGTTGTAAGGCCCCCATTATGAGGAGAAGCCATGTGTGAGCATAGACATTGGTTGGGTCTTGATGACTTGTATGTCAGATGAGGCCTAGGTGATCATATGGCAAAAAGATTATCTTTATGAATCTAGCCTTTGGGTTAGATAGAGTAGTTATGTTGGTAGCAACTTGAGGCACAACACATCAACAAAGGTCTGAGGAGGGAAGCACCCTTGGCTTGACAATAAAGAAAATAATCCTTGGAATATTTCCTAACCAACTAAGGAAGGTTCATAATATGGTCAAATAGGCCGAGTAGACTACCTTCCCAAGCTATAAAAGAAATATCTCTCCTAATCCATTGTCAATCTATCTTTCACCCATTTAGAGCTCTACTAGCTACCCTAAAGCTCTTCGCCTATTATGTGTCTAAATCACCATCTAAGCTTCATACTAGAATCCCACGGGTGAATAGAGCAATCTTTGTATCAATGCATTTGAAATTCAAGCAACTTCTATTCTTTGCATATTTGTTGTGTGTTCTCTACTTCTTGCTTAGATCGTGTCCATGTTGTGTCGTGTAATTTCTATATGGTATTAGAGCCCAAGGGGCTCTCAGAAGTGAAGAGTACATTGTCACACAATATAATATGCATGGGGGTTTGTGGAAGTCGCTCGCTGCAGGGACGCTAAGCAAGATGGGAATTCCAAGCACAAATCCAAGAAAAATTACAAATCCAAAATTTTATCAGGAGAGTTACAAGGAATACATACCAAACTAGGTGTTCATACATCAAACATGAAGAGAAATATGGTCAGTTGTTTGGATGTCAATGTCGATATGATAAATAATACTTATCCATGGCATGATAGCTCCATCTCTTTCATAATTTTAAGTAGCTTATGGCATCTTTGTTCCCGTGTAAAAGGAACAACATGGCATTGTGATAGCAAAAGGAAGTAAAAGATCTTAGCCATTGATAATCCCAACCTCTCCATCAATTACAAACACATAATCTTGATAGAGGATCATGTGTCCACAATAGCTTGGTCCACTAATATTCCATCAACATATGCTGCTACCCTTTGACAATGTTTTTCCGCATGTTCAAACCAATCGTCACCTGCTCACGCTATTCCCAAGGGCTCGTCAATATACCCTGTATGAAGAATCTTCTTAAATTCTTTACGCAACCTTGGAGACAGCTTAATTAAGTGCAGGAGGTTAAATTCAGTGTAACTTTGCAAAGCAAACTCGCTAAATCAAATTCATGATCGTTAGCAAAAGCTCGCTTTTCTCACTAGACCACTCTCTCCTTTGGTCTCTAAACCAGACTTGATGCCTCTTTCTTGGATTTTGCCTTCTTTTTTTGACAACTCCTTATCCTTCTTGGGGTCGGCTTTACCATCCATGACCTTTAGAGGTCTGCCTTCCATATCAGGGTTAAGGAATTGCGTCCCCTTATTATCTTGCTTAGGATTTTCCTCAACAGGTTTTACCTTATTCTTATAAACTTCTTTACCCTTTTGACCTCTCGTGATAATCCATATATTAGAAGCTTCAGTGCCATTGACACAAACAGCTTCTATAAGGCTAACTCCATTGCCACTAGGGAGCTCCTCTACCATAGCTTTCCCTCTCTGTAGTATTTGTTTCGGTCCTTTATCTTCCTGAAGATTGTTCCCTTACGTTTGATGATTAATCGGACTTGGCTATTTGCTTCCTTGCTGGAGAGAACTAATCTTGCTCCAACATGTACTACCTAAATGGCGAAACTTTCCATATATGTCACATTTAACATTTGGACAATTCCTAGGGAAATGTTGGCCGACACACCACTTACAGCTAAATCTTGAGGGGGCACCTTCAGGGCGTCCACTCCCTATCAAATTTTGATGCTTCTTAAGGAAATTGACATCAAAGGCTATTTGTCTGTATTGTTCCCTAATCATGTTAGTATAGTGCTTCATCATATCCTTAACTTTGCAAAGGACATTTGAGACACTTGACTCATAACCAATATCATCTACCTATCATTCCATTGGCCTAACCACTTGATTAGGAATCGATTGTTGATTCCTTGGAACAACAGTAGAATTTATCATTTGGCTTCCAACATTTGGTGGAGCCACCTGGCTAGGCATGGTTGCACTGGGAGGAGCTGGCAACATGGGCACATTTTTGAATCATGCTTCCTCTCCCATAAGGAGGACTCATGGGTATCCCTTGACTGTCATTTGTCAGTGCGAAAGGATTTACAAACCCTAAACTCGAATTCAAGTTTTCCCTAGTGGTATAAGTTGCTTGCAATCATGATTCTACCTCCTCTGCTCTTGTAATAGCCATGTATAGATGTCAGCAAGAGCAACACTGCTCAACTGCACTTGGATGTTAAAGTCTGACACATTAAAAAGTTATTGCAACTGAGCAACAATAGCTGGAATAGGAATATAGGTTTGCAACTTACAAAATACTTCGTTCAATTTCTTGGCATACCCCTGAACATTTTCATGAGGTTCTTAACGTGTTACATTGAGGATACATAGCCAATATTGACCTCCCCTTTCACGGGCAAATTCTCTTCAAAAGGCCACAAAGAAAAAGTCAATCATAGTTATGGTTCTAACTTCTAGGTTGTGATACCATACAATGGTTCATCCTTTCAAAGTCATATTAAAGAACATCATCAAGTGTCCTTTGTCTTGAATTCAACAGTTAAACATCAACTTTTGGAATTCATTGATTTGAGGTTCCGCATCTTCCTTTGCCAACCCATTAAAAATGGGTAGAGGAAACCCTAAGGATGGCAAGTTTGATATCCCTATTGGGATTGCAATGGGTTGTGCCATAGTAACAACTGGATTCGCTAAAGGAGTTTGGATGCTTGGAACTGTTACTCCACTCGAAGTGGACGGGCTGATTGGAAGAGGGAAAGTACTACAACTTCCTCCTCCGACCTAGGTTTACTAAGACCCCACCCTTGTAAGGATATTGGACCACTCCTTTGTGGAGAATATCTTCTAATGATTTTGGCATGTCCTCTAGCATGTTCAGCTCTTTCTTGCTTCTAAAGTTCGACTTAATGGTCTTTTGAGTCTATCTCATTGCCTTTTGGCATACGCTAATAAATTGGTCCCTATTGACTGAGATTCAGAAACGTCCACTTATTAGCAGCTCCCAAAAAATGCACCACCAATTGGGATCTAAAATGGGCCCGACAATAGCTCTAAAGCAATAGCCAGGCCTCTACTAAAATCACCCTATGCGCCCCCTACGCGGCCTCGTAGCCACAAGCATCTAAGAACTTTATGTTTGTACGTTTTTGTAGTCCAATGAATGCTTCTTTCCCCACTCCTCAAAGGGACTGCCTAAACATGTTATTGTTAAACACCACATAGCACACACACAGGGAGTACCCCTCAGTTGATCACTGCAACTCCACTACGGCTCTCCTACACCTCGAGGATTGGCCCCAAGATACACCGTGAATATAAAACACATTCAAAACAAAGTCCACTCTTTCAATTAAACCATCCAAGAGATGATAGATAAACCTCACCAAATAACCCGCAAGGAACTAAATATCTAGCTCTACGGCTTGGGATACCTCACACTCTCAACGTCGGTCATCACTCATACAAACATGTGCTATGCATCTAGGATACGATACCATGTAGTGCATCAATGCAAGTGGGAATATGACCATCGTGCTCAAATAAATGTTCATTGAAAATGAACAATGTGAAAGTTCGAAGATAATTCTTTTCATCATGACTTTCTTCTACTTCAATAGTGATTCGTTGCTTAGGGCTAGAACCAACCTTCCTCATGCTACTAGTCCCTTTTTTTAATTTTAAACAACTGCGAACCCTATATGCTATGCACCATGAAACTTTAGCATTAATTATACTTTAACTACTCAACAATCCTCTACTCCCTATCGTTCAAAATTTTGCATTCATTGATAGGAGTAAGGCATGGTTTTTTATGTATTTTTATTTACTGAAAGTGATAAAAACTCACTCTAACAAAGAGATAGGACTGAACTGAGGCTAAACCTCATGCTTCAACTCTACCATACATCCACAAACATAAATCTCCTTTTTTTCTATTTTTATGATATGAGAAACCTAAATTTCTCTATTTTTCTTTATTTTTCTCTATTTATTTAAAGAAAAATACATATAATCACTAATTTTCAAGTGTAGACTGAATACTCTCATAGAAAATGATTTTCTAAACATATTTCATTCCATAGGAATGACAAATGCACATTGAAAATCCAAAAAACCGCATATTTTTTCTTAAACTGCCTAGTCTCTAGTTTTGCGTCTTTTGCGTATAATTATTATATGACTAATTTTTCATGATTCTTTCAACATGACTCATCAAATAGAGTATGAGAAATTAAGTGCAATCATCAGCAACCATTTCAAATAACAATTGATCATAAAATAGCAAAATCTACCTTTTTCTCATAAAACCGCTCATTATGATGCACATTTTTCGACGTTGGAGGCCCGTTGATGCTCTTTCATAGCCGTTGACAATCTCTCCAACTTAAATTCACATTTATTTCCACTCCCCCACCACTTTTTGATCAAAAACCTCCATCTCAACCCATCCCCCTCTCTTTTACATTGATCCATGAAAGAACAAACCACAAGAGGAGAGAGAAATAGTGAAATCAGAGCCTGATGTAGAATGCATCAATTTCAAAACCGTTTATCGCGATGGATGGCAATGAGTTGGAGCATCCTGGTGCCCTGAGGATTGTTCCTATTGTTTGCTTATCATAAAAATGGCATTATTTGTATGATATAGGGGCACCAAAAAAAACTTTTGCTTTAAAAAAAACATGTTCACATTTTTGAGTTTGCACTCTGGCCCAAGTAGTTTTTTTAATTTTGGAGGGAAAAATGTGCTCGGATTTGAGATCTGTCTAGATGAATAGCTTCGTGACATTGAAATCAATAATTTGGCCACCGTGATACACTTTCCGACTTCCAAATCACATGGCTGCTTCATAACATGAAACCTTGCAGGGATTAAATGGGGGGTCAAATAGACTCTGATCAATGAACCAAAACTTGCATTGGGTTCCTTGCATTGAACTCCATTTAGAGAAATCCAACTCATCAATCCACAACCATATTATTTTGCATGAAAATTTGGTCTTTTACAACCTCTCGAGCTCTTTTTCGCTTTAAAAATGGCCTTTAAAATTGGCTCTCAACTAAAGATGTATGCAATCATAGATTTGGGAGAAGCCTTCCAATGCCAAAGAGCTAGCATGGCACCCTTGACAAAGTCTTTGATAACTTCAAGCATTGGCATCTCTTTGATAGCTTCCTGGGGGGTCCACCTTATAGAACATGTAAGATACCACATGGGTTCAAAAGAAAAAGTATTATATTTAGTGAAATTTACGTGATTATAAATGACCCCTTATAATTCGCAAGCAAATGGGCAAGTTGAAAGTACTAATAAGCAGCTTGTGGGTATCTTGTCTAAGATAGTCTCTGAGAAGAAACGAGACTGGGACAGGAAGCTATATGTGGCAGTATGGGCGTATAATACCACGTTCAAGCGAGCTACCGGCCATACTTCATTCAAATTGGTTTATGGGGAAGAGTGTGTGTTACCCCTTGAGATCGAATTGCCAACCATACGGTTTGCAATTAACCACTCTTTGGGAGATGAGGATTCCCTTTTTGAACATTTCATGACCATAGCCCACCTGGATGAGCTAAAGTTGCAAAGCTTATTACACCAGGAGGTAGCTAAACGTCGAATACTATCGCCATGGCTTCACCTTCCTCATTGTCAACCCTGACACTTTCAACCCTGCGGATCCCGTCAGCGGCCACTTCGTCATCCATTTGATTGTCTCTAATATAATCATCCCACCCTCCCTGCATGATCATGCAGATGATTCCTCTTTGTCTATAAATTCTCTAAGTGCAGATCTCCATTGTGTTATTAGACTGTATTCGTGAGTTCTGAAGTCGCAACCAGCTGCTTATTTAAGTTCTAAAATCGAAGAAACTACTTGATGGTTTGCCTTTTATATTGATTTACCATGCAGAGGTGGAGAAAAAGGGCACAAGATGTTTCCCATATTGGCATTAGCTTAGAATGTGCTTTGACTCTTTTATAGGAGAATACCAAGGACAATATGATGCCTCCCATATTGACATTAGCCTACAAAGTGCTTTCACTTTTCTATAAAAACAAACTTCTAAGTTTATGTAATGGATACAACACCATCAACATGGCAAGTAAACAAGCTGTGGATTGTTTAAAAATATCTATTTTTGGCCCATTGGATGGCTTGACAAGCTTGATCATTGGTCCACATGCATGTGTGATTGCCAAAATTTTGACTTACGTGTCGATTTCCCAATGAGGAAATTATAGGTCAATTGATGAGTGAATAAATTCATTTTATGCATTTAGAAAAGTACTTATGGATGCGTCTATAGGCATCCTTATTCCTACATCAAATGACTTGTGTATAAAACCATGTTTATTTTTCCACCAACAAGTGTATAAAGAAATGTGCTTTTATACATACCCCTTTTTAAAATTTAGCTCCACATATAAACAAGACAATGGATGTGACTAGCCTGGTTAAAAAGAACAAGGGAGTTGTTGGTTTTAGAATTGCATAGCATGCATGAGTCTCCAACAACTAATAGTTGCTTAGGTGTTTTTTGTTTTGTAATTATTCTTTTAAATAGAACAAGAAATTGCACAAATTCAAAATGATCCCATAGCAAGATTATGTGTGTACCTATGTAAAGTACATTTCACACATCAATTGGAAGGCCCTCCTCATCGTCCTTCTCTATGCCCTTCACTTGGCTATAAGATGTCTACTATATACGTGTCAAGCACTACAATATATTTCCGCTAAGGAGCTATAATCATCATTCCCTTACTGCTCAGTACCCTCTTCATTGTCCTTCTCTTGTGTATGCCCCCACCACCTTCCTTTGGCTCCCTTCTCGTGCCTCATTTCATTGTCCCTATAGATGTGGGGAAAAAAAACTAGCAACAAAAAAGTAGTGCCAATGCATACAACAAAGGAAATACATTTTAGAAATGATTTAACTATCATGTTGTTGCACCATATCTACTTTGTAATAAGGCCCTCTTTGTAAAAGTGTGTTTATGTATCATGCATATTATGATGACATGTATCAATTGTGTCATCATTAGTGGGAATTCATCCCATAATCTTAAACTACTAAACAAAAATACCATCAGTATTATAAAAAATCAATCACAATATTAAAGCATATATAAATGTAAGATAATATTTAGATACTTGTAAACTTAGCCTTGCATGTATAGATCTCATGATTCCAAATGTGATGATCCATACCATTCCATATGGATTCACCATGGCTTTCTTTGCTATGGGTTGAAGATTCTCTTAGATTTGCTCAATGCCCCACCCTCGTAAGGTGCCATCAATGATCCATGGTGCTCCATGTTGTAAGGCCCCCATTATGAGGAGAACCCATGGGTGAGCATAGACATTGGTTGGGTCTTAACGACTTGTATGTCAGATGAGCTCTAAGTGATCATATGGCAAAAAGACGACCTTTATGAATCTATCCTTTGGGTTAGATAGAGTAGTTATGTTGGTAGCAACTTAAGGCACAACACATCAACAAAGGTCCGAGGAGGAAAGCACCCTTGGCTCGCCAGTAAATATTCCTAATCGACTAGTGACGGTTCATAATAGGATCAAATAGGCCGAGTAGACTACCTTCCCATGCTATAAAAGGGAGACCCCTCCAAAGCCATTGTCAATCTATCTTTCACCCATTTAGAGCTCTACTAGCTAAACTTGATCTCTTCAACTATTATTTGTCTGAATCGCCATCTAAGCTTCATACTAGAAGCACACGGGTGGATAGAACTATCTTTGTATCAATTCATTTTAAATTCAAGGAATTTCTATTCTTCGCATATTTGTTGTGTGTTCTCTACTTCTTGCTTAGATTCTCATCTGCTGTGTCATGCAATTTCTATATGGTATTAGAGCCCAAGGGGATCTAAGAAGTGAAGAGTATGTGAGAGGCAAGGGCTTCAATAGGGAAGAGGAGAAATGTCATATGTTTCATCAAGTAGTGGTATGGGCACATTAGACATTGAGGATTTGTCTACCAACCTTTAGCAAAAGGCAAGTTAGATGGTACAAACTACACTATGTGAAAGTTTAAAAGCACAACTATCTTTGATTCTTATGAGCATCTTGAGTTATTGCTTAGGACTAACCCAAAACCAAATCCAACCCATCAAAATCAAGTGTTATGATTCCTCCAAATGCAGATATTCTACAAGCTTGGAAACAAAGAAACGCAAATGCATTATGTCCCTTAGTTATAAGCTATTCTGACAATGTTTTGGCCTTGATTCAGCATACAACCAATCAAAGGCTTGGAACATACTAAGGAATCAGTACAAAACATGAAATGAAACAAGGATTTAGAACTTGGAGAATCAACTAGTAAGAGAGAATTTTGTTGAAGGAGAGGCAAGTAAAGCATTTATCACTCAGATCAAGAATCTGTGCAACCAAATAGTTGGCGGCGCTGGAATATAAAAGACTAGTGAGAAGCTAGCTTAGAGGTGTCTTCAGATTTATCCACCAAAGTTTAATGGATTAGTAACTGCCTTGGACATTGAAGTGAGACCCCAAGCTTTGACATTTAAGGAATTTTGTGCACTACTAATGGAGGATTTCCCGCATAAAGCTTGAGAATGTAGCAGTAGTGAAGATATTGCATTCTCCACCAATGTGAAAGGCAAAGGTAGTTCCTCTACCAATGGTGATAAGATGAAGAAGGGTGGTAATAAAAAGTTTTAAGGATAGTATTTCTACTACAAGAAGAAAAGACATGCAATCGCAAATTGTTATATCAAGAAGGCAGATGAAAGGAAAGCCACCATAAAATCTAAAGGAAAGGAGACAGTCAGCATGGTTGAAGCAGAGTTGGAGTTATTCATGGTGACCATTGAGGATGTGTGTTCCTCAATGTAAGAAATATCTACCACTAACTCGTGGATATTGGATAGTGGCGTCTCTTATCACATGACCAATAAGAAAGGTCTATATAGTTCTAAAAAGTCTCTGCAAGAATCCATCACTATGATAGTTGGGAATTATGTAAAATGCCCTATTGAGGGCATAGGTACTATTTCCTTTGTTAGTGTAAATGGTGAACTAAAAAATATTTCAAATGTGTTATATATTCCAGAGATTAAGAGAAACCTACTATATCAGTTGGTTTTATAACTAATATTGGCCATGAGGTGAGATTCACTAATAAAAATACAAAAAACATCAACAATACTGGCAAAGTGTTAGCAAAGGGAAAAGAAGGAACAACTTGTATGAGCTAAGTGCTCTTATAGCCATTGCTGATGCGAGCACAAGTAAACTTTGGCACGAAATATTTAGTCAAATTGATTTTGCTATGTTAAAGGAGATGTATAAGTAAGGTATAGTTTCTCATCTATCTGTACTAAAACTGAAATGATAGAACCATGTGAAGCTTATATGATGGATAAACAACAGAGTAAGGCATTTCCACAAGAAATCAAGAATAGAGCAAATGCTCCTCTAGAGTTGGTGCATGCTTACTTGTGGAGTAAAATGCATATACAAAGGAAAATCTTCCTATTTTATGTTGATCATTGACAACTAGAGTAGAAAGATGTGGGTATACTTCATCTTTTATAAGGCTCAAGCTTTTGGTTAAAGAATGGCTAAAACTTATTGAGAATGAAACATGATAAAGTGTGAAGAAGTTTAGAACAAATGGTGGTAGTGAGTTCAACTCAAAGGAGTTTGACGACCTTTGCAAGAGCAAAGGGATTAAGTGCCAATTGATGACACCTCATAAACCTCAACAAAATGGCATTGTTGAAGACTAAAATCAAACCATTGTGGAGATGGCAAGGTGCATGCTTAAGGGCAAGGGATTGCTTGACTAATTTTGAGCAGAAGCTGTTTATACTACAATTTACATTCTCAATCAGAGTTATATAAGGGCTCTTTAGGGAAATGGCAAGGTATTACCTGACTAGTTTTGGGCAGAAGCTGTTAATACTACAATCTACATTCTCTGTCGGAGGTATACAAAGGCTCTTTAGGGAAAAACTCATCATAAGGACTATTCTAGTAAGAAACCCTTTGTCTCACATTTTAGAACTTTTGGATATGAATCTCGGGTAAGTTACTCATGAATATATGTGTGCATCATGTGGGTTCAAAATAAGGTTTTTTTTTAATACATTTTTAACATACAAAAGGGTATAGTATAAAGGGATTATTTACAAATTGAATAGAAAATGGTTATGTTTTATTCAAGAAATTTTCACAGAGATAAGGATATTTATAAATAAGCCTTGAACGCACGTGATGTAGAGGATATACATATAGTAACTTCCCCGAGATGTGATTGTTATGCACATGTTCCAAAGGTAAAGTGAAACAAGTTAAATCCAAAAAGCATAAAATGTATCTTCTTGGGTTATATTGATGAGCAAAAGGCTTAGAAATTGTATGGCCAAGATGCAAATGTTGCGATCAACGGATGCGTGGTTTGCGCGTAGCGAATGGAAGAAGCTTCCTCTTTCTCTCTTTTACTCATAAAATTGCATAGGACTCATGAGAAATTAAAAATAGACTAAAAGAGAGGGTAAAATAAGATGAAGCAACACAAGATTGGGTACAATCTCCCCCAACATGAAGTGGGCAGCTTCCTTCATGTCGTATTTATAATAATATTATGAAATCTTCTTTGCCCAAGATTTAGGCCCTTTACAATCACTCTTTGCATAATGAGTTTGAGTGTACTGGAAAAGAGATAGAGTATTTTGAATTAATGGATGCTAGCAGTTGTGCATCCCACAACTCTCTAGAACCATTAATATTTTATTGGATTTATCTTCTAAAAAACTATTAATTTTCTAATAAATATTTACATAGAGGCTATGCGCACACTTTATAAGAAATAGCGGTGCGTCTAATACAATAATCCAATAATTGCCAAATAAATTCTTGAGGATATATTCTTTGAAATGCTTGCGCGTGGCGTGCCTTTCCAATTCACCTTGCTCTACACATTAGCTGCAAAAAATTTAGAAAATCATGTTAGAATAATAACTAACTGAATAATTGCAGCTAGCCACATAAATCAATTAATTTGGAATTCCATATAATAATTCATTCATGAGGACATTAATACTCGTGTGGATAAAATGGTATCACCCATGTTCACATTTACATCGACGCCCGGAAAGGATAGGCATCCCCATCGACCTTCCACCTAAGACAATTCTTAGGAACGTGCCCCGCATTAACGGAGAACCATTTAAGGCACTCATCCCACCAACATACACACAAAGGAGAACCATTTAAGGTGCTCATCCCTTTGCGTAGGTGCCACCTGGCAACATACCCCCGAGATTTAGGACGTCTTGAAAATGAAAAGATGCATTGCTTGTCGTTGAAGAATTTTGGCGTGTAAGACCAAAATTTTAAGCGGCCTTGGACAAGAAATTATAGATGGAAATAGGCAAGAAATGCGAAAAAATTTTATGAAAATTTTGTGAAATTTATGAAGCTAGAAAGAACTGTGCGAGAACTACCTCTATGGAAGAGATAGTCAGCTGTGACTTGTGAAGATTTGCAGAGTCTATATATGACACAGAGTAAGAGAAGATGAAATTGATTATGTAAGTGATAAAAGAGGTAATGTAAGTTGCTTAATAAGGCTTTAAGCCTTTTAAAAAAACTTAATGATTTAGGACAAGAGGACATCGTGGATGTTGCCATGACGGCAAAAAACGCCCCCTCCCCCCAATGAAATCAAAATTGAGCTTAAGCTCTTGATTAAGCTTAAGCAAAGCTTTTAATTAGGCTTTAATTAAGCTTGCTAATCACCTTGAAGCTCGAGTCCTTCACAAAACATAGTACCATGATGTGGGAGTGGGTCTTCTTCAATGTCTGAGAGAATAACATAATTTCTTAACTGTGATAGAGGGGTTGGGGGTTTTGAAGGCCCGGGAATCCAGTCATGTAGTTGGTTCGCGATGAGACGGACCGTAGAGCCAATTTGCAACAAAGGGCTCGCCTTCACGCCAGAGGGTAGGCGATTGGAAGCCTAAGAGGTAGACTGGGCTGTGATACCACAGTTGCGAGCAACGGATGCGTGGTTTGCGCATAGCGAATGGAAGAAGCTCCCTCTTTCTCTCTTTTACTCATAAAATTATATACAACTCATGAGAAATTAAAAATAGACTAAAAGAGAGGGTAAAGTAAGATGAAGGGACACAAGATTGGGTACAATCTCCCCCCAACATGAAGTGGGCAGATCCCTTCATGCCATATTTATAATAATATTATGAAATCTTCTTTGCCCAAGATTTAGGCCCTTTACAATCACTCTTTGCATAAAGAGTTTGAGTGTACTAGAAAAGAGATAGAGTATTCTGAATTAATAGATGCTAGCAGTTGTGCATCCCACAACTCTCTAGAACCATTAATATTTTATTGGACTTATCTTCTAAAAATCTATTTTGCTAATAAATATTTACATAGAGACTATGCACACGCTTTATAAGAAATAGTAGTGCGTCTAATACAATAATCCAATAATTTCCAAATAAATTCTTGAGGAAATAATCTTTAATATGCTTGCACGTGGTGCACCTTTCCAATCCGTGCTCTACACATTAGCTGCCAAAAATTCAAAAATCATGTTAGAATAACAACCAACTGAATAATTGCAGCTATCCACATAAATTAATTAATTTGAAATTCCATACAATAATTAATTCACGAAGACATTAATACTCGTGTGGATAAAATGGTATCACCCATGTTCACATTTACATCGACGCCCGGAAAGGATAGGCGTCCCCATCGACCTTGCGCCTAAGACAATTCTTAGGAACGTGCCCCACATTGGCAGAGAACCATTTACGGTGCTCATCCCACCAACGTACACACAAAGGAGAACCATTTAAGGTGCTCATCCCTTTGTGTAGGTGCCATCTGGCAACATACCCCGAGATTTAGGATGCTTTGCAAATGAAAAGACGCCTTGCTTGTCGTTGAAGAATTTTGGCATGTAAGACCAAAATTTTAAGTGGCCTTTGGACAAGAAATTATAGATGGAAGTAGGCAAGAAAGGCAAAAAAAATTTATGGGAATTTTGTGAAATTTATAAAGCTGAAAAGAACTGTGCGAGAACTACCTCTATGGAAGAGATAGTCAGTTGTGACTTGTGAAGATTTGCAGAGTCTATGTATGCCACAGAGTAACAGAAGATGAAGTTGATTATGTAAGTGATAAAAGAGGTAATGTAACTTGCTTAATAAGGCTTTAAGCCTTAAAAAAACTTGACAATTTAGGACAAGAGGACATCATGGATATTGCCGTGACAGCAAAAAATGCCCCCCCAATGAAATCAAAATTGAGCTTAAGCTCTTGATTAAGCTTAAGCAAAGCTTTTAATTAGGCTTTAATTAAGCTTGCTAATCACCTTGAAGCTCGAGTTATTCACAAAACATGGCGCCATGATGTGGGACTGGGTTTTCTTCAATGTCTGAGAGAATAACAAAATTTCTTGACTGTGATAGAGGGGTTGGGGATTTTGAAGGCCCGGGAATCCAGCCGTGTAGTTGGTTCGCAATGAGACGGACCGTAGAGCCCATTTGTAGTAGAGGGCTCGCCTTCACACTAGAGGGTAGGCGATTAGAAGCCCAAGAGGTCCACTAGGCTGTGATACCACTGTTGCAAGCAACAGATGCGTGGTTTATGCGTAGCAAATGGAAAAAGCTCCATCTTTCTCTCTTTTACTCATAAAATTGCATACAACTCATGAGAAATTAAAAATAGACTAAAAGAGAGGGTAAAGTAAGATGAAGTGACACAAGATTGGGTACAATCTCCCCCTAACATGAAGTGGGCAGCTCCCTTCATGCCATATTTATAATAATATTATGAAATCTTCTTTGCCCAAGATTTAGGCCCTTTACAATCACTCTTTGCATAAAGAGTTTGAGTGTACTGGAAAAGAGATAGAGTATTCTGAATTAATGGATGCTAGCAATTGTGCATCCCACAACTCTCTGAGACCATTAATATTTTATTGGACTTATCTTCTAAACATCTATTAATTTGCTAATAAATATTTACATAGAGGCTATGCGAATGCTTTATAAGAAATACGGTGCGTCTAATACAATAATCCAATAATTGCCAAATAAATTCTTGAGGAAATAATCTTCAAAATGCTTACACGTGGCGTACCTTTCCAATTCACCTTGCTCTACACATCAGCTGCCAAAAATTCAGAAAATCATGTTAGAATAATAACCAACTGAATAATTGCAGCTAGCCACATAAATCAATTAATTTGGAATTTCATACAATAATTAATTCACGAAGACGTTAATAGTCGTGTGGATAAAATGGTATCACCCACGTTCACACTTACATCAACGCCCGGAAAGGATAGGCGTCTCCATCGACCTTTCACCTAAGACAATTCTTAGGAACGTGCCCCGCATTGACGGAGAACCATTTAAGGTGCTCATCTCGCCAACGTATACACAAAGGAGAACCATTTTAAGGTGCTCATCCCTTTGCATAGGTGCCACCTGGCAACATACCCCCGAGATTTAGGATGCCTTGCAAATGAAAAGATGCCTTGCTTGTCGTTGAAGAATTTCTGCGTGTAAGACCAAAATTTTAAGCGGCCTTGGACAAGAAATTATAGATGGAAGTAGGCAAGAAAGGTGAAAAATTTTTATGGAATTTTTGTGAAATTTATGAAGCTAGAAAGAACTATGCGAGAACTACCTCTATGGAAGAGATAGTGAGCTGTGACTTGTGAAGATTTGCAGAGTCTATATATGACACGGAGTAAGAGAAGATGAAATTGATTATGTAAGTGATAAAAGAGGTAATGTAAGTTGCTTAATAAGGCTTTAAGCCTTTTAAAAAAACCTAATGATTTAGGACAAGAGGACATCGTGGATGTTGCCATGACGGCAAAAAACGCCCCCTCCCCCCAATGAAATTGAAATTGAGCTTAAGCTCTTGATTAAGCTTAAGCAAAGATTTTAATTAGGCTTTAATTAAGATTTCTAATCACCTTGAAGCTTGATTCTTCACGAAACATGGCGCCATGATGTGGGAGTAGGTCTTCTTCAATGTTTGAGAGAATAACAGAATTTCTTGACTGTGATAGAGGGGTTGGGGGTTTTGAAAGCCCGGGAATCCAGCCATGTAGTTGGTTCACGATGAGACGGACCGTAGAGCTCGTTGGCAGCAGAGGGCTCGCCTTCACAGCCAGATGGTAGACGATTTGAAGTCCAAGAGGTAGCCTGGGCTGTGATACCACTGTTGTAGGCAACGAATGCATGATTTGCGTGTAGCGAATGGAAGAAGCTCCCTCTTTCTCTCTTTTACTCATAAAATTGCATAGGACTCATGAGAAATTAAAAATAGACTAAAAGAGAGGGTAAAGTAAGATGAAGTGACATAAGATTGGGTACAATCTCCCCCCAACATGAAGTGGGTAGCTCCCTTCATGCTGTATTTATAATAATATTATGAAATCTTCTTTGCGCAAGATTTAGGACCATTACAATCGCTCTTTGCATAAAGAGTTTGAGTGTACTGGAAAAGAGATAGAGTATTCTAAATTAATGGATGCTAGCAGTTGTGCATCCCACAACTCTCTAGAACCATTAATATTTTATTGGACTTATCTTCTAAAAATCTATTTTGCTAATAAATATTTACATAGAGGCTATGCGCACGCTTTATAAGAAATAGCAGTGCATCTAATACAATAATCCAATAATTGCCAAATAAATTCTTGAGGAAATAATCTTTAAAATGCTTGCGCGTGGTACGCCTTTCCAATTCACCGTGCTCTACACATCAGCGGCCAAAAATTCAAAAAATCATATTAGAATAATAACCAACTGAATAATTACAACTAGCCATATAAATCAATAAACTTGAAATTCCATACAATAATTAATTCACGAATACGTTAATACTTGTATGGATAAAATGGTATCACCCACGTTCACACTTACATTGATGCCCGGAAAGGATAGGCATCCCCATCGACCTTGTCCCTAAGACAATTCTTAGGAACATGCCCCGCATTGACGGAGAACCATTAAAGGCGCTCATCCCGCCAACGTACACACAAAGGAGAACTATTTAAGGTGCTCATCCCTTTGTGTAGGTGCCATCTGGCAACAGCAAAGAAGATTATAGTGATATGTGATGTGGTGTTCAAGGAGAAGCCACATATAGTGGAGGAGGAGAATATAAGTTCTTCCAATTTATCATCCTATGAAGTAGTCCACTATGAATCTATCCCAAGAGCTGTCTCTACCCTCAAGGAGGAGGAAATATCATCTTTGGATTATGAAGAAAAAGTTCACCACCTGCAATTATGCCACCACCGGAAAATCCATTGCTGTGATGGGTAAGTAAACTCTATAATCACAATAATCCTATGCCTACCGTAGTTAAAAACAAGGCCAATGGACCAAGGATTTCTCTGAGACTAGAGGAACAAAGAAAGACTTCTATTCACATAGTCAATATGGCCTTGATGGGTGGCTGAGATTATGAGAGAAGTTAAGGAGCCAGTAGACTTAGAACAGGCACTTGTTGCCAATCTAGCACGAAAAGCAGCTATGCAAGCTAGGTATGACATCATAATGAAGAATGATAATTGGGAGCGAATGGATTGGCTAGAAAAGAGAAAGATTATTGGCACAAAGTGGGTCTGAAAGATAAAGTACAAGGTTGATGGTAGCTTGGAAATGTACAAAGTGAGATTAGTTGCACTTGGATTTTCATGGATTGAAGGATTTGATTTTCAAGAATCATTTGCTCCAACTACTAGAATGACCACTATTCGTAGAGTACTTGCAGTGGTTGCTCATAAAAGAAGTGGCAAGTTTATCAAATGGATGTTAAATCAGCATTCTTGAATGGAGACCCCAAGGAGGAGCTATACATGGCTTAGCCACAGGGATTTGAGGCTCCCCATTCTGAGAACAAAGCTTGTAAGCTGAAGAAGGTATTGTATGGGCTAAAATAAGCCCCTAAACCATGGTACCAGTGTGGATAGATAAATTCTTTTTAGGCTTGAATTTCAAAAGATATATCTCAAATGCTAGCTTGTATGTTTACAAGGATAGTGAAAAAATTGTAGTGATAGTCCTATATATGGATGGCCCTCGGGTAAGTTACTCATGAATATATGTGTGCATCATGTGGATTCAAAATAATATATTTTTACACATTTTTTACATGTAGAAGGATGCAATATAAAGGGGTTATTTACAGATTGAATAAAAAAGGGTTATGTTTTATTCAAAAAAAATCACAGATAAGGATATTTATAAATAGACCTTGAATGCACATGATGTCGAGGATATATATATATAGTAACTTCCTCGAGGGATGGCCTTCTCATTACAAGTGAGTATGAAGATATGATCTATTAGACTTGAAAGGCTTTAGACTCTACAATGATAGACTTGGGCTTGTTTCACTATTGTTTGGGGATTGAATTCCAGTAAGAGCTTGGGAAAAATCTTCATCTCTCAAAAGAAGTATGCATGGGAGATCTTAAAAGCCTTTGGCATGACTGAGTGAAAGTAGATATATATACTATGGATGTCAATGTGAAGTCATCCATTGAGGATACATCTATACTAGGAACATTGGGAGGTATAGGAGGTTTGTTGGTAGCCTCATCTACTTGTGTAACACCTGGCCATATATTAGTTTTGTTGTTGGTGTTTTGAGTAGGTTTTCAGACAAAATCTGAGAAAGTAATTGGAAAGCTAAGATGTGAGTGCTCAAATACTTCAAGGGAACTCTTGATTATGGTATCACATCATATGGTTTTGAAAGTGCTCTTATGGGAAACTATAACGACTCAAATTGGGCAAGTAACAATGATTCTACAAATTAGTATCTAAATCTTATTTCTCTTTATATTCAATAATATTCTCTTGGATAAGTAAGAAGCAACCAACTGTGGCATTGTCTTTTGTCGAAGCATAGTACAAGGTAGCTTGTTCTCTTGCATGTAAAGTAGTATGGTTAAGGAGGATCCTAGGGTATATGGGAGTATAAGATGAAGATCCAACAATGCCAAGATGTGACAATCAGAGTTGCATTGCCATTGCCAAAAATCCAAATTTTTATGCATCGTATACCAAACACATTGAGATCTAGTTTTATTATATGTTTGACTTGATTGAGGATGGGATAATAAGCTAGTCTACTATCCAATGATGAAGAATGGAGCTAATATCTTCACCAAGATCTTACAAAGTATCTCCTCTGAAGTCATCTTAAGAGACTCAACGTTGTACCGAGGATGTAGTTCACTTGTAGGTGGACATTGGGGGGGGGGGGGGGGGGGGTAGGTATTAGATATGCTCAATGCCCCACCCTCGTAAGGTGCCACCAATGATCCATGGTGCTCTCAGTTGTCAATCCCCCATTATGAGGAGAATTCATGTGTCAACACGGTTGGTTGGGTCCAGACTTGTATGTTAGATGAGGTCTAAGTGATTGGATCACAAAAACGTGACCTTTGTGGATCTAACCTTTAGATTAGATAGAGTAGTTATGCTAGATGTGGGAGTTATGAAGGACCCCTATTTTGGGATCCGAGCACCACGGAAGTGGCCCCTAGTTGGGGGTCTTAGGGGGGCTAGCAGCCTCCCTAGTGGGGGTCTAGTGGTAGCATCCTTGGCCCCTCAAGTAAGTTATACATGTCTGCATCATATGGTTTCAAAATAAGATATTTTCAAAATATCATTTTCATACATTTTTACATACAAAAGGGTATAATATAAAGGGGTTATTTATAGATTGAATAGAAAAGGGTTATGTTTTATTTAGGAATAATTCACATATAAGGATATTTATAAATAAACCTTGAACACATGTGATGTAGAGAATATAAATATAGTAACTTCCTCGAGCCTGGCCCATCAATCTCTCTTTCACCTAGTAAGAGTTTTTCACCCATCATCTGTCTCGATCGCCATCTAAGCTTCATAGTGGAAGTGCATGGGTGGACAGAGCCATTTTTACTTCAATTGATTTGAAATTAAAGAAATTTCTATTCTTCTCATATTTATTGTGTATTCTCTACTCCATGCTTAGATTTTGTCTGATGTGTCATGTAATTTCTACAAAATCCACATGCCACCCTTCTTTATGGTTATGGCCACCCATTGGGATGCAAACTCATAGCATTTATAATAGAATCAAGCCTTTTTGTGCCCTTTTCTTATTGTTTGTTACTTTCTATTTAAGCAACGCTTCTTGTTTTATGGGACCTATTTTACCCTTTCTCACATCTAATGGTCTCTAAATGCATAAATATATGCAAATGTATTAGCACATGTGTGGCATCCACATGTCATGCGCAAACACATATACATATATATACGCATGGCATATGCATATGTGTATACATATTCATATGTGCATATATAAACATACGCATATGCGTATGTATTCACATATGCATAGACATGGCATATGTATAAGCTAGCATGCACATATACATATGTATACATATACACATGGCATATGCATAGGCTTGCATATGCATGTGTAGGGCATAGGCCACTACAATTCCCAGCCTAGGCACAACATAAGCACAAGTAAATCATAGGCTAGCTTTACCCTTATGTCAAGTGCATGTTTATGTTGGACATAGGTGTATGCTAAGCATAGGTATACATTGGTGGGTCTAAGTGTAGGCTAGGCACAAAAGAAAGAGGGAGAGAGAACAAGGGAAACTTTTGCATAGTAGAGAGAGAGAGAGAGAGAGAGAGAGAGAGAGAGAGAGATTTGCACCATCCAAAATGAGAATGTGGGAATCTTGGAAGAAAAAGAGGAAAAATCAATTGTGCACTCCACCCTACTATTTTCCCAAAAGACACACAATCCTTCATAATTTTTTATTATTTATTGATTTTTTGATACATTTGTATTTGTAAGGCTCTACCTTCACATTTCAATTCATTCTAAGTTTTTAGAAGTGCAAGCACATACACTTTTATGTATACCATTTATTTTGATGGATGTGGATGTGGCCCCTCATGTAGGTGTATTTTAGTGCTTTTGAAACAATGTGATTATTATTTTCTTTACAAAAAATGGATATTGGATGTATGCATGGATATTTTTGTGCCTTGTTTTTATGCTTCTTTTGGTGTCATCATTTCCTCCTGCATTGAGATGTGAAGCGTCATCGCTAACCATGTTAAAGAAGAACCACTATCTTTCACAACAAATTCATGAAACTGTTCGCAAGACAACTTCAATAATGATAATGATGACAAGGCCTAGCTATGGTAAGGTATGGGGACTCCAAAACCATGACCACCAAAGTAAGGGAACTCCTACCTTGGTTACTCCCACATTGAAAAGATCTACTAGGCTTAGAAGGATATGGTTATTTCTTCCACAAGGATCACAAGAACAACTTTCTCCATCCCAATGGCGAAAGAAATATGATTCTCTCCATCATGTAACTCAAAGGACACTTGAAGGAATTGGATTCGATTATAGATACTTTGTGATGTGTCTCTTTCAATGGTTATGCCTTGACAAACGTTATTGTGATGTTAATGATGTAATGTTAAAGTTTCTAAATGTGGTTAGGATTTGATTTCATAAAAAAGAGTTTCAAGGATATGTTTCTTGAGTTTAAGGCCTTATCTTTATTTTTGTTCAATTTTTGAACATCCATCTTTTTCCTTTAATGTTCTTTTTTATTCAATGTTTATCATATTAAGGAGATATTATTTTAATTTCTTTCCAAAAAAATATTTATGTGTCATGTGTCATGTCCTTTGCCACATATAGAGATGAGGTATAGAGAGGGGAATGGAATTGGTAGAGGAGGATGGGATTAGGGGGAACTTGGAGGGAAGGAGTTGCAATAAATGGGCAAAGGGTGGAGGGACAAATAATGGAAATAATGCTTTTAGCAGTAAAGGATATAATTGCTCTAAGTTCTTAAATTTAAGTTGTTTTTTAGGGCTTCAACATACTTGTTGAGGGGGCAATAGAAAGGGTGGATTGAGGGTGAGATTTGAAGAGGAAAGGAAAATGCCATGGAGAAGGAGATGAGGGTGCAAGATGGAATGTGCAAGAAGGGATGAATAGGAAGGAATACGTAGGGGCTATGTGGGGGGTTTTTGGAGGAGGACAAGGAAACACATTGTTGCATTGTTGCTTCATCTTTGTTTATAGTCACATCCTTCTCCTCATCTCCCATCTTGCCATGCTTGTTGATGATATGCTTTGCTTCTAATGGAGCATTTATTGTGTTGATACGCAAGCCCTCACTATCAAACTTTTGTGATTCAGATCCATGAAATATTGGTTTGCGAACATGGGAGGGTTAGACTGGGAAGAGTTAAAGGGCAACTCCATGATTCTTGAGGCAAGGATCATGTGGCACACACATGTGCGCGTGCACGCGCACACACATGTGCCTCTCTCTCACTCCGTGTTTGCTTCTATCTTCTTCGTCTTCATCTGCCACTTCCTTTCATGGTGGCCATCTTATTGCAAAAGGACTCCATCCACCCCATCTTATTTCACCTCTCTAACTCCTCCACTAACTTCACATGCTACATTTTTATGCACAGGCTCCATCCATGAGATGTACAACTACTCTAATTGCAAGCAGGGCAAGTGTTTCATCATCATCTTCTTTTCTTCCTCCCCTCTCCTATTTGACCACCTTATTTAACAATGTTGGACATGCACCATTGGCTTCTCTATGCCATATCCTTTTGTGTGTGTTACTATTGGTTTTATTCCACATGACCCAAGGAACCACTTGTAGGTGTTGAAGACGAGGGATGGATGATGGGGAAGAACACCTTCTTCTTCAGTACTATCTACTGCAAGGGAGCAAAAACGTTCTGTCCTTTTTGGGAAGGACATTGGGTTAGGTGTTTTTTTTTTCACACAAGAATTGATTTCTGCTTCTTTTTTCATAAGCATCAAGATTTGGAAACTGAGATTTGTCCTAGTTATGGTAAACATACAAGACCCGAATCTATCTTCTCAAGGGAGTCTTGCGCCAACTCACCCTATTACTATTGCTACATTTTCATGTTTTCTTCCTTTACCCTTTTTCATTTTCACCCATTGCTTCTTCTTTTGGCTTTCAACTTCAACATGTGTTTCTAATCTCTTCACAAGTGAAGAAGGAGGTTGAAGAATAGATTGACTTTTGAGTTAGATTTTGAGCCACATAGGGACTGGAAGAGGGGAAACATCTTCTTCTACTTCCTTGTTCTTTTGCTAAGGTTATATTTAATGCACTACTACATGAAGTTGTGATCAGCAGTTGCAGTTAGAATGCAATCTCACTCCATAGCATCAATATGATATTGTTTCTTTAGTTGCTTTGACATCCATCATGATCCTCTTCCTTGTTGATGTCAATGTGACTCCAGATACATTTGGCAAGCTTGGTGGAATTATATGCTAGGATCATAATTTCCCTTCTTGAAGGGGGAGAAGTAAGTTGTAGGCAAATCAAATTTAAGGGGAGCAAAGGGGATTAGCACTCCTAAAAAATCTCAAACCTCGGAGGAGAATCAATTTGTGATTGGGATTATTTTGAATGGTTCTTTCTTCTACAATCCCATGTTGTTGTTCTTCTATTCTTCTTCTTTTTGCATGTTGTTTTATGTTGAGGGCATTCTTTAATGGCTATCCAAACCTTCTCAAGCCTTGACTAATCACTCTTCCTTCTCTTTATTTCTTTCTTTCTTTATTTTCTTTGTTTTCTTCTCCTTAAAACAATAAATAAAATTGGTTAGATAACAAAAATCAAACAACAAAGGTATGGTAATAATAAAGTAGAGGTTCTTCACAACCCTTCTTCTTCATAGCACTATTCGTATGCCCATCTTCTCATTTTGTGTAGCATTCGACGTTCCTTGTCACTATATAATCTCCCTCAAATTGTAGTTATTGAGATCATACTCTTCCCCGACTGCGCATCAAAATGAAATTTCCCCTTCCATAAACACAAAGCCAGGGAGAAAGTATGCAAAATCTATGCACATGGCTAAGCCATTGATCTCAAAACAAGAAAGAACCACACATCTCGGTCTTAATAATGAACTAAATCATCCTCTTTGTCATTCTCCATAACTTCCATTACACAAAAGAAAGAGGGAAGAGAGAAGAAGGGAAAGAGTAATTTTTGCACATGAGAGAGAGAGAGAGAGAGAGAGAGAGATTTGCACCAATGTAGGAATCTTGGAAAAAAGGAGAGAAAGAGGCCCATAATCAACTGTGCACTCCACCCCACCTTTTCCCAAAATGTAACATGTCTACCTGTTCACTTGCAGGACACGTCTCAGCAGCCCATTGGGAAGAGAGTTTAGAAAGCGCCGCCTGGCACTCCCACGAAATGTCACGGGATTTGCGATCTAGGTCCTCCCGAGTAGGCGAAGTGGAAGCCTTTCCCACTTAGGACCGACCTGAATCAGGGTTTTCCTAATGGTCAAATTCCTAGAGAGTAACTAACGTCAAACCTTAGGCGAACTACTTTACGCAGAAACGTCATGGTTGAAGCAGATTCATGCTGCACTTGGTTCAAGGAGAATGGGAAACGAGAGGGATGCAAAGCTAGACCTCTCTGCCCATAAGGCATAGTCCCATTCCATTCCCCTAAAACAGCACAAATCGGGACTCTAGCATCCTAGATTCTAGGTCAACCTTCCTTGCTGTTAATTTCCTTCGAGAAAAGTTTTCGGCCAATGGGGACCACCCATCCATAGGACCGACCCATGGCCCATCCACCGCACTTTCCTCAGGGTTGCTTTAGTTGTCTAATTACCTACCACATTTAGTTTGACACGCAAAAACAACTTCCTTAATTAGCCAATTATTCACCGGTTCCTTCACGTAATCTTAGCACTGACATAGAAAAACAATGTCAAACAAGTTCCTTTACAACAAATTAATCATATTTATCTTTGGAATACATCATATAATCTAGCCCGAAGGCTATCCATAATCCGCCCGAAGGCAATCCATAATCCACCCGAAGGAAATCCAGCAATCCTTAGGGATTAGTAATCCAAGTTTTCGCCTCGTAGACTAGTATGCCGGCCTCGAGATCCAATCATGAGTCATGTCGGCCTCTTGTGCAGGACCCGCAAGGCAAGGGATTTACGGATAGAGCCCCCTGGCACCCAAGCGTCCTCGTGCTCCAAGTAGCACCCAACGGAGAGACCTCTGGCAGGTTCGGTCCATGTTCCCGGCACGGCTAACAAACCCCTTGGTTACGGTCAGGCAGACAGTCGGGGGTAACTAATGCTGCCTCTCCCTCCAGGTCTTCAACCTGAAGCATTAATTATTTTTCCATCTTTAGTTCGTTGAGCAAAGCAATACAAACAATGCTCCTAAACGATACAAACATAATCAATCCAATGGTCGTTTATTTGGCCAACTGCTAAGGTGTATATCCTTCTCTCTAAATGCGTCCAACATCTGATCGAGGATCAATTGTGACTTGGAAAGATCCCCGAGGGTTTCTTTGCTTGTTTACCCTTTTATCCTTGGGTTAGGGTTTATACCCTATTAACCCAAATTAACTAATACCTTAGGTTCCTTAAGTTAACACAGTAAATCCTGACGACCTCGTCGCCCTAACTTGGTTGGTCAATTTCTTGCTAGGCAATACATAACTTCCCTAACTTGGCAAATCAGCCCAAAGAAGGGTAGTGTAGCAGGATGCCTACTCATCCTTTTGCAATTTAGACTTGCACTAGAACCTGCCAACCTTGTTCTAAGGAGTGGCAACTCTACTTTGTGATTTAACACAAAACCATGCGACGTTGCAACTTGTTGCACAGGTGTCGCACCTAACTCGTGGGATCATTTCTCCCCTCAAACGGCATTTCTTGGTCAAGAAATACGTTTGGTCAAGATGTAGGGTTTGGGAGTCCTCTTGACCCAACCCAATCCCTAACCTTACTAGGTCACAACGCTTGGCCCTAGGGTTTCTAAACTTAATTGAAAGTTTAGTATTAGGTTGGTTGCATCGATGCACTCAGTCACAAGGCATTTCTAAATTCTCTAATCTTGCAAAATCAGTCATCAACAGCTAGATCTCTAGCCACAAAGGTATCCATGCCAAACAACCCAATACTTGAGCTAGCTAGAGAAGAGGCATGCCATGATCCAACCTATCAGAAGTTGCTAAGGGAGATCCCCATCAAGGATCAAGACCCGAAGCTACAGGCAAAGTATCTAGAATTCTCTATCAATAGTGGACTTGTCTACTATAGAACGAGATTATGTATATCGGCAAGCCAGTCACTCAACTAGAAGATACTTTGGGAAGCTCATGACTCCCCTTTTTAAGGACATCCTGGCTATGCCAAGAACCTCAATGCAGTCATCAGAAAGAGCTATTATTGGGAGAGACTTAAAGGTGACGTTCTCAAATACGTCACAGAGTGTTTGTCTTGTCAACGCATTAAGGCCGAACATGTCAAAATGCCTGGGAAGTTGCAACCACTTGACATTCCCCAAATGAAATGGGAATTCATTAGTATGGATTTCTTGTTGGCCTACCTCAGGTTCAGGGAGGTTACAACTCCATTATCGTTGTGGTTGATATGCTAACGAAGGTTGCACATCTTATCCCTGTTAAGACAAACTATAAAGCCTAGGACATTGCAAGATTATTTATTAAGGAGATATTCAAACTGCATGGGTTACCCAGAAGAATCATTAGTGATCGTGACTCACTCTTCACATCACACTTCTGGAGAGCTATCTTCGAAGCCATAGGGACTCAACTCTGTTTTAGTACAGCTTACGATTCCCAAACCGATGGTCAAACGGAGCGAGTCAACCAAGTCATTGAGGATATGCTAAGGGCACAGTGCTGCGGTGAACCCAAAAAGTGGGTCCAATATTTGCTGGCGCTGGTTGAGTTTGCATACAATGCTTCTTACCGACAATGCATTCAAATGTCCCCTTTTCAAGCATTGTACGGGTACAACTGTCGAAGTCCTTTTAACTTTTCGGATCCAACCCTAAGGGTTGAAGCTTCAAGACAAATGCTGGAAGATATGGATGACCAAATCAAGTTAATAAGACAGGACATCCAAGCCGCCAAGGATAGACAAAAGGCTTACGTAGATTTGAAACGTCAAGATAGATCCTTTGTTGGCCCGGAGATATGGTCTTCATTCGCATACGCCCAAAGAAGAGTTCCCTATCCTTAGGTGAATGCAAGAAGCTAAGTCCAAGGTATTGTGGAGGACCCTACAAGATTCTCAAGTGCTTAGGGCCTAATGCTTACAGACTTCAACTCCCTGAGAATCTAAAGGTTCATAATGTATTCCATATCAGCCTACTGAAGAAGTATATATCTAACCCTAGCCACGTACTTGATGATCAACAAGTTGTAATGCCTAGCCAAGGAGTCCTTGAGCTACGGCCTGATAGGATCTTAGATATTAGGGAGAGGCATTTGAGATCCAGAACCTTGATAGAATACCTCGTCTGGTATAAAGATTATCCTGAGGAGAATGCCACTTGGATGGATGAATATGCTCTCAACCAACAATACTCCGAGTTCTTCTCGAGATGAGGACATCTCGATTCCTCTAAGGGGGAGAGAATGTAATATTTCCACTTGAAATATTAAGTCAACCTTAAACCCCACACACCCCGCACAATAAGGCACCCCAAAGTGATCTCCCACATCGAAAAATGTTGGCAATTAAACGCTTACCCCGCGTGCGCAATAATAATCCCCATCCACATTGTGCAAATAAGGCCGAGGTTAAAACCCGCAAGCCGCATGAGAACACCCCTTACGGAAAGGCAAATGGATAAATAATTAAAGTAGTGTAAATTTTTTTATTATTTATCCCCTCCCTTAGCAGATGCATGGCAGGGGAGAGGAGTGTGAGAGGGAGTGTGAGAACTCCTTGTGAGGTGGAGAGCGTGGAGGGAGAGAGAAGCCATGCAAAGCATGCCACGGGGGTGGCTATTTCCCCCCCTCAAAGGCTATCTAACCTCCCCCTTAAGCTTGGAGGGAGGCACGAAGAGTGAGAAGAGGGAGACTCTGCTTGTCATGCAACCGTCGTCGTCAGCCTGCAACGCCATGCAGCCCGCCACGCCGCCGCCTTCAATGCCACGATCGCCATCATCATCACCCTCATAATCATCATCTTCTTTGTCATCTTTCCCTTTCCCAATCATTCCCTCCTTCCACATCATCCTGTAAGTCAAAAGCATAGAAGCTTCTTAGAAGCTTCTAAAAACAAGGCTTCCATAAGCCTTGTTCATCGTCACCACTACGGGTTTTACCTAAAACCACATTCTGTAAGGGCCATGTTCCGCGCAGAATAGAAGATCTCGGGCATAAAGGGATTCAATACGCGAAAGAGCCAAAGAGGAATTGCTGATGAACCAAAATTCGACTCGTCAATGGCTCCCAAGAAAATGGCGAGAGGTGCTCACGCGGGAGTTTCTACCCCGAGCATATGCGTGGACATCCGTACCAGTTCTCAAGCCCAGGTTCTTAAAAGGATTAATCCCGCATAAAAGGAATGCATTAGGCACATTAAATTTTCATCAGAAGAATGCATTTACGCATGTTTCTAATTCACATAGTCAAGTTAAAATGCATTTGGGAAATTATTTCCTTGGACAATTTACAAGAGATAGTGCATGTCGTGCATTTGGGTTTGCTTGCATTTCCAAATTGCAAATCCTATGCGCATATTGCTTAGGTTTAAAAAATATGAAATTGTTTAAATGCATCTTTGATTGGCCATGGAAAAGAAAAGCGCATAAGGCATTTAGGTAGTAATTTTCTACCTGTGGATTCGTATGAGATAATCGTTGTCGTCCATTGGATGTTGTCCAAGTTGCATTACATAGAAATGAAACCATGAACTTGCATATTGCATGTGAAGATGCTTGTATTTTAAGATGGATTAAGTGCCGTAGAACGGATTAAGTCAACATTGGTCTTATGATATTCGTCATGCATGAATCTCATTTATCGAAGTTGTATCTAGAAAAGGTTGCATGTCATATTAAAGCCTAAAATTCAATTGCATTAAACGAAAACTTTGTAGGCAGAGTTCTTGATGTGAATCTAAGTAGGTTTTATGCAAGTTATTTCCCAAATCGTCAATCATCATGATTTTTGCAAGGAAAAGAAATGGTCTTTGCAAACCTTATAGTTACATAGAAGTAAAAGTCTATGATTCGCATACTTGCATGGAATGTTGCATCTTGAATTTATTTATTTACACCTCTTAGGAAAAGTATTTGCATATCTTTTAAGCAAAGATCATTCTTGTCGCAAGACAATTAGATCGTTTTAGGTAGATCACTCCTCCTTTTCAGGCTAGTATTTGATTTCAAAGACATATTCCTCCAATACTTCAATCCATCGACGTTGCCTCATGTTGAGCTCATTCTGGGTAAAGATCCACTTAAGACTTTTATGATCCGTCACTAGGGTAAACTTGTTGCCCATCAGGTAGTGTCTCCAGAGCTTGAGAGCATGCATGACAGCTAACAACTCCAGATCATGGGTAGCATAATTCTTCTCATGGCTCTTCGGTTTCCTCTAAGAGTATGCAACAGGATGACCTTCTTGCATAAGCACACATCCTAAGGCAAGTGTGCTAGCATTAGTTATCACTTCAAACTCCTTACCAAGGTTCGAAACTTTTAGGATAGATGCTGATACCAAACTTTGCTTTAGTTTATCAAAGCTAGATTGTTCAATAGGTGACCATACAATTGATGTTTGCTTCTTTAGTAGATCGATCAGTGGCACCGCAATCAAAGCATAGTCTTTGATAAAGACCCTGTACCATCCCATCAATCCAAGAAAACTGCGTATTTCTTTGATAGTTGTTGGTATTGGCCACTCCAGAACGTCTCTGACTTTGGCCAGATCTACTGAAATTCCTTCCGCTGAAACAATGAATCCCAAATATTCAATCTGTCGTTTGAAGAATGCACACTTCTTTTTTTTGGCATAAAGCTTGTGTGCCCTCATTGTCTCTAGGACAATACGAAGCTGGGGTTCATGATCTTCTTCCTGTTTGGAGTAGACTAAGGTATCGTCGAAGAAGACGAGTACAAAGTCATCAAGATATGGCCTCTCCCAATAATAGCTCTTTCTGATGACTGCATTGAGGTTCTTGACATAGCCAGGATGTCCTTAAAAAGGGGAGTCATGAGCTTCCCAAAGTATCTTCTACTTGAGTGACTGGCTTGCCGATATACATAATCTCGTTCTATAGTAGACAAGTCCACTATTGATAGAGAATTCTAGATACTTTGCCTGTAGCTTCGGGTCTTGATCCTTGATGAAGATCTCGGTCTTGATCCTTGATGGGGATCTCCCTTAGCAACTTTTGATAGGTTGGATCATGGCATGCCTCTTCTCTAGCTAGCTCAAGTATTGGGTTGTTTGGCATGGATACCTTTGTGGCTAGAGATCTAGCTGTTGATGGATTTTGCAAGATTAGAGAATTTAGAAATGCCTTGCGAGACTGAGTGCATCAGCAACTACATTCTCCTTTTCAGGCCAGTATTTGATTTCAAAGTCATATTCCTCCAGCACTTCAATCCATCAACGTTGCCTCATGTTGAGCTCATTCTGGGTAGAGATCCACTTAAGACTTTTATGATCTGTCACTAGGGTAAACTTGTTACCCAGCAGGTAGTGTCTCCAAAGCTTGAGAGCATGGATGACAACTAACAACTCAAAATCGTGGGTAGCGTAATTCTTCTCATGGCTCGTCAGCTTCCTCTAAGAGTATGCAACAGGATGACCTTCTTACATAAGCACACATCCTAAGGCAAGTGTGCTAGCATCAGTTATCACTTCAAACTCCTTACCAAGGTTTGGAAGTTTCAGGATAGGTACTGATACCAAACTTTGCTTTAGTTTATCAAAGCTAGATTGTTTAGCAGGTGACCATACAATTGATGTTTACTTCTTCAGTAGATCGGTCAGTGGCACCGCAATCAAACCATAGTCTTTGATAAAGACCATGTACCATCCCATCAATCCAAGAAAACTGTGTCTTTCTTTGATAGTTGTTGGTATTTGCCACTCCAGAATGTCTTTGACTTTGGCCGGATCTACTAAAATTCCTTCCGCTGAAACAATGAATCCCAGGTATTCAATCTATCGTTTGAAGAACGCACACTTCTTCTTTTTGGCATAAAGCTTGTGTGCCCTCATTGTCTCTAGGACAATGTCAAGCTGGGATTCATGATCTTCTTCTTGTTTTGAGTAGACTAAGGTATTGTCGAAGTAGACGAGTACAAAGTCATCAAGATATGGCCTAAAGATATCCTGCATTAACTTGTTGAAGGTGGCAGGTGCATTTGTCAGCCCCAATGACATGACCAGGAACTCAAAATGCCCATATCTTGTGCTGAATGCCATCTTTGGGATATCTTCTTCCTTGATCCTTATCTGGTAGTATCCAGACCTGAGATCAATCTTGGAGAAGATCTTCGCATCTTGAAGATGGTCAAGAAGTTCATCTATTCTTGGAATGGGATATTTGTTCTTAATGGTTGATTGATTCAACCCTCTGTAATCAATACATAGCCAAAGCGTTCCATCCTTCTTCTTCTGGAACAACACTGCAGCTCCCCATGGTGAACTGCTAGGATGGATGTATCCTTGCTCTAATAATTGCTTGAGTTGCTCCTTCAACTCAATCGCTTCCGGGATGGACATTCTATATGGCCTCTTAGGCGCAGAGAACAAGTGAGGAGGAATAGAGCATGGAAGAGGAGAGGAAAAAGTTGTCCACTGGGTGTTCTTCAGAAGGTTTTTGAGTCTCGATCGAATGCCTGAAGAAGAAGGAATGCAATGCTGGAACAAAATGGGGGATTTTTCCATGATTATGGATCTTGCATACAATTTTTGAAGGGGAATCAGAAGGCGAAAAGAAGAACGATGAAGGTTGCTGTTGAGGAAATCCATACTGGAGGATAATCAGGCTAAAGCGGAGACAGAACTGGCTTTTGGAGAGGAAAAGCATTGATTGGAGTCCAGGGAGTCGAGGAGCTCTGCAACTCCGTCAGCACAGTCATAAGAGTAGCAGTGTAGTCTGCTGCATTCCTTTAAATCTATTGTCCTTAACCTTAGCCTGTGAATCCTCATCAATCGTAGCCTGTGAAACAAGGAGGAGAGCAACAGAATCAGGACTGCAGGTCATGAAATATGCCAACTACTGCTGATCTAGAGAAAATAGGAGATCCGATCAAATATCATACATAGACAAGAAGAAGCATTACTGCCTCTGGAGGACATGGTGCTGACAAGACTTGCGCTTAACTTGGTGCAGACCTGAATGTGGAGAGGAAAAAGCTAACTATGCTTTGTTGGGGGGGCATGGATTTTGGAAGGAGGCATCATGAAGATAGGAGGGGCGTAAAGGTCACTTGAAGGAGTCAGAGAATAGAAAAGGGGACTGCAGCACTGATTCAAAGGTGTGCTTATGGAAAATCAGGGAGAAGAACGGAGGAAGTGGGTGGTTTTCAATGAAGAGCCCGAAGTCTGATAGACAATTTATTTGGGGGAAAGAAGTTCGTGAATTCGAGGCGGAATACAGAGAAGTATTGGCACGATTTAACGCAATTACCAAGAAGTATACGCAAGAGAAACAGGAAATCAAGGTTTGATTCAGTTTCATGACGATTCTTGTGAAATCTGAAGATGAAAGTTAGTGCATATTAATGCTTCTGGTCCCGATGGTGCCGACCTTAGGAGTTCTGGTTGCACCTAAATGGACAGGCAGATTGAAGTGAGATTTTAGAGAAGGGACTCCGTTCATCTCTGTATAAGTTGTTGCTCACCATTCAACAGCTGCTTTCATTCGTGTAGTTGGATCAGAATTTGTCCATAAGTATTTGGGTGAGGGTCCTCGAATGGTCAGAGATGTGTTCTGTCTTGCCAAAGAAAACACGACAGGTTCAAATTACTACGTGCGTATTCTCAGCACCATCGACAGAGAGCTGCTAAAGCCATCCTGGTTCATGCGAACGCTGCCTGAAGCGCTATGAATGCAACCATGGACAACTATAATTACACACTCTGAACAGCGCACTAATGTACCAACCCGCCATCATTTCCAGCATGTCAATCTATAGTAATGTGACAAACCACTTTTCTCTCTTTAACAAAGACAGAGAGACAGAGAACAATCGAATAATCTGAGTATAGAAAGTTTACATTAACATTTATTCAATGGGACATTGACAGAAATTCATTGAGCCAATGCATCAAGCATATCCATCAGTAACAAGTGGATTAATCGAACATGTTCTGGTCATCAAACATATACAATCAATCATGGAGTGATGGAGCATGGCAGCAGATTGCGCTTCAATAACTGTCCTCGTTACAAGCACAGGGAAATCATTTCCACATGAACTATTTGCTCTTTCTGAAAGCTGAAGTTGCATTCAGCCTGGTCACATACCCTTTTTCTCTGCTTATGCTGCTATGATTGGGCTGCTGTTGGTTGCAGTACATGGGCTTTCAAAGTTCTGAACTTAGCACTGATGAAGGTGCTTAAGACATAGTAATAACTATGAATGGGAAGAGATCAAAAACTACAGTAAAAGCACTATAGAGTTTGACAATCTGACTTGTAGTAAACAGAGAGATAGAGCTTTCATTGCATGTCCAGGCCAGAATAATCTTGCTGTGAGAAAAGACGAATCTTCAACAACTGTGGATTTGAACTTAGACAATAATTAACTGCCTGAATTAAAAGTTCATGTTGTCACAACAGAGCTTTACTAATATTGACCTTCTATCCTGAAATTATTCAAAGTCCTCTGTGGTTGCGACATTGCTTTCACAAACCCTTCGACAACGCCCCAATAATGAATGCCCAGGTTCCGAAAATAGATCCCCATGGAATAGTTGCATAAAGCATGTTTTAATTCTCATAGGGAAGTTTAAATGCATTGGAAAATTTATGTACTCATTCGATCTATAAAGTTTAGTTGCATGTCGTGTATTTGCAATTGCTTGCACTTTCGTGATTCTCTTCAAGTTGGTCCAAAGGTATGCAAGTCGGTGGGCTGCTATGTAATATATCCCTGATTCACCCATCCATCTCTGTTCCACGTACAGGGGTGAAGGATTGTAGATACAGTCTAGAATATTCATCATGCCTAGCCTCCGTCGATAATTCGAAGCACACATTGCAGTCATAAACATAACCTGGAACACCAAGATTTTGTTCCATGCTTCGCAACTCTACAGCCCAACATCTCTAAGTAAGTAAGGAAATGTTCTTATCAACAACATTGCTCTACTTTCCCTCATTAAGTGTCCTTGTAAACATTAGATCCCGTTGGTTTGCTCTGTTACCAACTGTAACGTGTCTCCTTGTCCACTTGTAGGACGCATCTTAGCAGCCCATCGGAAAGAGAGTCTAGAAAGTGCCACCTAGCACTCACAAGGAATTTCACGGGGTTTGCGATCAAGGTCTTCCCGAGTCTGCCATGAAGTGGAAGCATCTGGCCGCTCCCACTTAGGATGAACCACTTTGCATAGAACATCAGGGTTTTCCTAATAGTCAAGTTCCTAGGAGGTAGCTAGCGTCAAGCCCCAGACGAACCACTTTGCGTAGAACATCAGGGTCGAAGAGGATTTATGCTGCACTTGGTTCAAGGAGAATGGGAAACGAGGGATGCGAAGCTTGACCTCTCTGCCCGTAAGGCATAGTCCCATTCCGTTCCTCTAAAACAACATAAATCAGGACTCTAGCTCTATTGCTTCTAGGACATTGTTGCCTTGCTGTCAAATCCTTTGAGAAAAGTTCCCGGCCAACCGAGACCACCCTTCCGTAGGACGGACCCAGAGTCACATCCACCGTACTTTCCTCGGGTTTAGTTTGACAAGCAAAAATAACTTCCTTAATTAACCAATTAATCACTGGTTCCTTCACATAACTTAGGCACTGACATAGAAAAACAGTATCAAGCAAGTTTCTTTTTCAACACTTGATCTTTATTTATTAGTCTTTGGAATACATCAAATAACCTGTTGGAAGGCTATTCCAGCAATCCACAGGGATCGCTATTCCAAGTTCCCTCCGTTGACTAGTATGCGGGCCTTGAGATCCCATCTCGAGTCATGTCGGCCTCTTGTGAAGGATCTGGAGGCAAGTGATTTATGGCCAGAGCCTCCCCTGGCACCCAAGCGTCCTCGTACTCCAAGTAGCACCCACGAAGAGACCTCTCACGGTGGGTTCGGTCCACGTACCCGGCGCAGCTAACAGCCCCCTTGGATAAGGTCAAGTAGACAGTCGGAGGTAACTGGTACTACCTCTCCCTCCAAGATTTTAACCTGAAGCATTAGTTGTTTTTTCTGAATTAGTTCCTTGAGTAAAGAAGTACAAATAGTGCACCTAAGTGTACAATCACGAGCATTCCAGTGGTCATTTGTACGGCCAAACTGCTAAGGTGTGATTCCTTCTCCTCGAATACTTTCAGCATTCGATCAATCGCGACTTGGCAAGCTCCCAAGGGTTTCTAAGCTGAGTTGCTTGTTTACCCTTTTTCCTTGGGTTAGGGTTTATATCCTTTTGACCCAAATTGTCACTACTTTAGGTTTCCTTATATTATGGTCAATAAATCTTGGACAACCTCGTTGCTCTAACTTGGTTGGTCAACTTCTTTCTTGGCAATTCGTAACTACCCTAGCTTGGCAAATCAGTCCCAAGGAAGAGTGATGTAGCAGGAAGACTACTCAACTTCTAGAAAATTAGACTCGTAATTAGAACTCGCCAAACTTGGTCTAAGGAGTAGCAATACTATTTTGTGATCTAGACAGAAGATCATACGATGTTGCAGCTTGTAGCATGAGATAGGTGTCAGTATCTGACTTGTGGTGATTATATCTTTCTTCGTACGATATTTCTTGATCAAGAATACCTTTGATCAAGATATAGGGTTTGGGAGTCCTATTTATCTAATCCAAAACCCTAACTCTACTAGAATTGATAAATGTTTTGGCCCTAGGGTCCCTAAATTCTTGCGGAGGTCTAGTATTTGGTCAATTGATCCTTAGGGTGGGAGCCCTAGATCATTCTTGCATGGCGTTTAAATAATCCTAACATTTCACGGATGTGGGTAGAACCTTTAAGATTGGAAGTATTAAATCGGCATCCTAAGTGCGATACTAGGCAGAATTTTAACATAACTTAACCTAAGCCAGCATATTGAGGTGTTTGTCGTATGCTAACTATTCACACCTTTATGAATCTCATGTGAGTTACACAATTACATGCGATCTACCTAATTGATCTAAATGTCTTACAAGTAAAGGTGATCTTTCCCTTAGAGATGCAAATACTTTCTTCTAAACTTGCAAGCACATTCCCTAAAAGATCTAGGTAACTGCAAGATGTATGAGATGTATCATTCCATGCGGATATGAAATTTCAAGACCATAGACCTTTTGCCGTTATGTAGCTATAGGATCTATAGAGTTCTTTCTTTTCCTTGCCCTATGCGATATTGATTGACATTCAGTGTTAATTCTTATAAACCCTACGTTTTATGTATCGAATTCAAGCTTTAGTATTTTAATGAAGATGCATCCTTTCCCAAATTCGAACTTTGATAAAAGAATTCCATGCATGGATGTATCATTCTTTCATGATCAGTTGCCAATGAATACATCATTGATTTAATCCCTCTTTTATCACTTATCTCAACCTAAAATGAAGCTATCATTGCATGCAAATTGCATAATATATATGTTTTATTGTCAAAGTTCATAAATCTTTTTCCTTTCAATGCAACTATTCTGTCTACGATTATATTCTACATGAGTCACAACCAAGAATTTATTTCATAAGTGCATTATGTGTCATAAGCCCTATCCTTTGCGAGATGCAACAAGGATGTTTTCGCACAATTTCATCTTTTAACTTATGCAACATACGTTCAAAAATGTGACTACCCTCGACCGTGGAAATGCAAGCAAATGCAAGTACTCATCATGCAACTAAACTTGTAAATCGAGCAAGTATATACATTTTCCAATGCATTTATGTTTCCTTACGTGAATCAAAACATGCTTTATGCATTCTTTCCATGCATGAATATTATTCGAAACTTGGGCATTCAATACCGGGGTGTTGTCTACTCTCATACTTTGGGTGGAAGCTCCCACGTGCGCTCCTCTTGACTTTTGCTGCTTAGGAGCCATTGACGCAATAGATTTCGACTCAGCGAACTCCCCCTTGGCACCCCTTATGAGTTTCGGAGCTGCTATTGCTCGAGACCTCCTTCTCTGTGCACAGGAAATAGGCCTTGTAAGACACATCTCAAGCTTCTGGCAACACAGGGAGATGACGTGTGTTGGTGGGGGTGATGATGGTGAAGATGACAATGAGGGAGATGATGGTGATGGTGATGGTGATGGTGATGGGGGCAGTAGCAGCCAGGTGGCGTGGCCAATACGGCGGCGGCGGCAGTCGGCGGACAACGGCGGCAGCTTCCCATGATGCCCCTCCCCTTTTCAAGCTTGGTAGGGGGGTTTATATGGGGTGAAAGGGGGGGGGGGGGGGGGGGGTGGCCACACAAGTGGCAATTGCATGCTTCCCTCCCCCATGCCCCTCCATAACACCTACTCCCTCTCTCTCTCCCCACCATGCAATGGGTGAAGGAGAGGGAGTTTTTTTTTTTTTTTTTGCAAATTAATCATTATCTCTTTTCCCCCTTGAAGGGGAGTTCCTATGGTGGCTTGCAGTCTCGAGCCACGGTTTCATATGCACCACGCGGGAATGGTATTGTTAATGCACGAGGATGGAGCACTTAGGCCAGTGTTTCTTTGTTGTAGGAGATTACTTCGGGTTGCTTTTGTGCGAGGTCTAGGGTCGTTAATATTTCCTTGGAAAAATATTACATGTGTCCCAAACTTACAGGAAATTCCCATTTTTCCCAATATGGTGTTTAAAGAAATGTTTTCAACTGAAAACACTACTCTATCCCACTCAATCTTCCCCCGAGTGTTCCCTTATTCCCTTTATTTTCCTCCATTAAGTTCCCTTGTAATCGTAGATCCCGTTGGTGTGCTCTGATACCAACTGTAATGTGCCCGCTCCTCAATTTGCGGGACACGTCTTAGCAGTCCATCAAGAGATATATCTAGAAGATGCCGCCCGGCACTCCCAAGGAATGATACAGGGTTTGCCAACTAGGGTCTCTTGAGTCTGCCCCGCAATGGAACTTATGAACGTTCCCCACTAGGATCGACTTGAAGTCTGGGTTCCTTATAATCGAGTCTTCCTAACAGCCTTCTAGCGTCGGTTTACAACTACTCCACTTTGCACAAATAAAACTGGACCAAAGTAGACTCATACCACACTTGGTTCAAAGAGAATAGGAAATGAGGGGGATGCATCACTCGACCTCTCTGCCCGTAGGGCATAGTCCCATTTCGGTCCCCTAAAATGCTATGAATTAGGGTTCTAACCAACATTGTCTAAGGTCATCGTCTGAATTTTCCTAACATTTCCTTTGAGGAAAGCTCTCGGCTAATTGAGACCACCCTTCCATAGGATAGACCCATTGATCACATCCACCATGCTTCCCTTGGGGATTGTTTTAGTTATCTAATTACCTACCACATTATGTTTGACATATAAACACAGCTTCCTTAATTAACCCATTAATCACAAGTTCCTTTACGTAATTTAGGGCACTGACACGAAGACAAGATAAAACAAGATCAAACACTTCCTTAACTTATCTTCAAATTAATGTTTGTCTCCTTCCCATACAGGAGAATTAAGTGTTCATTTCTACCTTCGTAGAAAAATCCTTCCGTCTCCCGGCAATAAAACTCGAAGGTTTATCCTACCAAGATTCCGCCTTGTAACTAGTAACAAGGCCATGAGATCCCATCTCAAGTCATGTAGAACACTTGTCTAGGGTTTAGAGGCATTGGGATTTACGGCCAGAGCCCCCACTGGCACCCAAGCATCCTCCTATGCCAAGTAATTTCCATGGAGAGACCTCTCATGGCGGGTTCAGTCTACAATCCTGACGCAAATTCACAACCCCCTTGGTTAGGGTTTGGTGGTTTGCAGGGGGTAGCTAGTGCCATCCTTCCTTAATTATTCCTTTAGGAAATCAACCACAACTGAAGCAACCAGCCTAATAACATTTACTAAGGAAAACATCCATTTTGTTCCCATGGAAATCAATCATCATAGACCTGGCCATGATATCATCAACCACACCCCACTTGGATTAACATCCAAAACCACATCAACAAACAGTTGAATGCACAACCTCTTGCTTCAAGGCATCACAATCCTATTGCATGCACTACCAAAATTTAACTTGGATGTATCAAAACACTTTTACAACCTTTTCAAACAACAAGCATAACTTGGGTCAACAATCCGTCTTTAACAAGATCAGCCTTTGTTAAAACCATTCCAACAGTTCCAAGCAACATGCTTAGCATAAATCAACTACCCTAAAGTTCACCCTCCCCCTTGGGTTAGGGCTTCGCAAGGTCGATTTAACAAGTTCCTTCTAGATCCTTTAAATAAACTAAGCTATTTCATCTTGATCTTTATTAATCGTGGCTAGCTATTTAGGGTAGAAGATCAACCCAATTCCTAGAGTAGCTATCTAATATCTCAGGTCACCAACAAGTGCTAACCCATATTGCTAGTACATCACCAAGAGTACGTTAACGAGATTCCAACCTGATTAGCCATAGGTTATCCAATCTTCATCTATCGGCTAGAGTTCAAACAAGGATCTCTAAACATAATTTCTTTTAGAACTACTATTCTAACAATGTTTATCGTGCAATCCCATTGTGTGTGCAAGTTAACATATATCGACATGTGCATGATCTAACTGATACTTTAATGTACTCTATCATCCTCGTGCATGAAAAAATGGTTTGCAATCTTAGGATGCTATTGCATTTTTTTGATAAGGGAGTAATTTTATCTCTTTTGGTGCGAGGCTCCAATCCTTTTCATGAAAATAATGCAAGATTCTAGCTCTTTCTAAATGCAAACTAAGGTAATCCATTCAGTATATAATACAAAAATATCTTCTATTATCAATCAGTAGAATGTTCTTCATGCAAGTGTTTGTGTCAGGTATTTCGGCATCTTATAATGTGTTTTCCTTAATCAATTTTACCTATCATTTCATTGACCATAAATATGAAATATCTTATGATTATTAAAACTATCGTAACTAGATTCATGCCTAGATTCTTTACCTATCAAACCATGCAATATGAATTTTATTATGATCCCCTATCCTCATGAGATAAGCAAGACATCGTAGCAATACCTGATTGTGGGGAGAAACTTTAGTGTTTACCCTTGGCAGTGTGTTTGCATGGGTGGTGGCATCTTGTCCCGAATCTTCGTCCATGGTTGTGGGATTCCCATTCACTTGGGAAGATCTCCGCTTCGGGGCCATCCTCAATTATGAGACTCTCTAAGTCATGGAGAGAAATTTTGTAAGAACCTTGGCCAAGAGACAATGTACGAATAGGGAGCACCTATTGGGAGTTGTGTATCTCATACACGAACTTTGGTAGAGAGCTTTAATGGGATGCGTCTTCTTATGCACGGATTGCAGAACTCTAGCACTCTAATGCCACCTGAGCATATCCTGATGGTGAAGGTATACTCCCAAAGGCACAAAAAGGGAGCCCATGCATGAATTGGGCTTAGGGGGAGGGAAGGTTGGAAAAGTTCTAGAACCTTCTCTCTCTCTCTTCTTCTCCTTCCCTCTCTCCCTCCTTCTTCCCCTTCTTCTTCTCCTTCTCTTCTCCCTCTTCTTCTTTTTCTTCTTCTCCTTCTCTTCTCTCCCTCCTTCTTCCCCTTCTTCTTCTCCCTCTTCTTCTCCTTCTTCTTCTCCTTATCTTCTCCCTCCTCTACTCCCTCTTCTCCTTCTCTTCTCCCTCTTCTTCTCCTTCTCTTCTCCTTCTCTCTCTCTTCTCTCTCCCTCTTCTCTCTTCTTCTCTTCTCTCCTTCTCTCTCTCTCTTCTTCAGCATGACGGCCTGATCATGCGTCCCTCCTGCATAAAGGCTAAGCCCTTTATATAGTGTTTCAACCAGGGGGGTCACCGTGTGGCCCATGCGCCATTATGGCGGCCACTTGCTCATGACAAAAAGGGGGGGGAACTGTCCAGAAGATGGAGGGGGGTTGTGCTGCAGTAAGGGGGGGGAGAGCTCCCCGCCATCTGGGGCTATGTGCCCCCTAACACTACTTCACTCCCTTTCTCTCTCCTCGATGTACTGTCGGCGGGGAGAGAGGGAGGTGTAAAATAAATTGTGTTAAAAATTATTTTTAAAAAAAGGGGTATATTACATTTCTAGTAGCATACTAGCATTGAGTTAAGATGGTCACTATTGCACAAGATATTCAAGACTCAAGGCAAGCAAGCATCACACTTGGTTCAATGAGAGTGAGAAACAAGGGGAAGCTAAGCATTAACCCCTCTATGCATAAGGCATAATTTCATACCAATCCCCTAAAAATGTGCTTAGCTAGACTCAACTCTAGGAGTAATCACATTTCTTGGCTCTTTTCTAAACTTTGGGAAAATCCACATGACTAACTAGGTCCACCTAACCGTATAATGAGTTTATCAAAAAGATTGTCAATCTACTTCCCATTAATAATGTGGCGTATGTAAGCTATCTAAGAATGTAAAGAAGAGGACTAGAGAGAGAGAAAGAGGAGAGAGAAGCATGTTGTAATGAGAGAAGAAGAAGTATAAAAGAGAGAGAAAGAGAGTGATGAGGAGAGAGAAATTTTAGAAAAGGAGAGCGAAAGACTGAAAGAGAAGAGACACCATAAAAGATGTGAACAAGGAGGTGAGATGAGAGATAGTAATGTATTAATGTTCCAAAAAGATGTAAAATATTACATGTCCATCCCTTTTATACTATGTCACTATCACATGGTAATATTACTATTTCTACACTAAACATCTCTTCTTTCCATCATCTTGCAATCTATTTGATCCCAAAGGTTTTTTCCCTTAAAAATAAACTTACAAAAGTTGTAAAGGATGGATGAAACAAAGTACTAATCTATTTTCAACTATGCAAATAGAGAGATGAATGAAAGATTGAAGACATATGGATTGAAATGAAGGAATGAAAGTAAGCCTTAGCTATATATATGATGAGGAGTGTTTCAAAAGTGTTTGGAGCTTTAAAGTCTTCAAGAAATAGACTCAAAATGAAGAAGATGACTTGTTATAAGAATAAGCCTTACTAAACCAAATTTGCTATAACTTATGGTTGAAGTATCCAAATGAAGCATGCCACATGTCAAAATGTAGCTCTTTAAGATTACTTTAACCTATGTAGGTGGGATAATTCTAAAAATTGAGCGGAATAAAAGTTTTTCTAAAACATTCTGTTGTCAAGACCCTATCTTCACCATAATTGGCTCCACAATAATTAAACTTCATCCAACCATCAATGTGTCATGTAGGTAAGTGATCCGAGAAAATCACAAAAAAATATTTGTCTAACACTTTGTTGATTTTTTGTACATTTGGAGCTTTGAAATAAAGAAGAGGGTGGGAACAACCTCTTGGGAAATCCAAGAAATCATTGGATGGAAATATTTCATGGACCGGTTTACCAAGGGAGGGTGAAGAGTAAAGATCAAAGGAGGAAGATGAAGGGAAAATGTATAATGTGAAAGAAAAGACATGAAATGGATTTTGAGCCATCCAAAGGGCATGTGAGGCTCATAATGTCATGACTTTAGAGCCTTATGATAATTCAACCAAATGGGACCCTTCTTGGAAGCATTAGTGGAAGAATAATTAGGTAGATGATTTTCTAAGATTTTTTAAAAATACTTTCACTTCGATCAAAAAAACCTTTTCAACATAAAAGTTGTAGCACATGAGCTGAAGTTTTAGCTGGTATTTTTTTAAATTTTTTGGAGCTACGAGTCGATAGATATGGCCAAAATGTTGGACACCAACTTTTTCCAACTGCGGTGGAGACCACCTCCCAATTTTATACACACCCACACTTTCTTCCCCACACTTAACACTTCCATAAAACATCATTCACTAGACTCCCAACCCTTTCTCCTCTCTTCTCCTCTCTCTCAAGTTAGTAAACCATTAGAATTCCCCTCCTAAATCACCCTCAAATCATCCTTAATTGTAGTAGTAATGTATGAATTCTCACTACTCTCTCTCTATTATTGCTAGATATGATCTTATTTTATGAAGATTCTCTATATTTTTTTATAGGAGAGCTCTTGGACTCAAGATATGGGAGGGATAATGGAGACAAATAACCTATAATGGAACTTGATTAGGTACAAAATTGGTCAACAAAACATCTAGATGGAGCTTCCACATTGGTGGAACCGCCTTAATGCAACTTTGGTGGTGTTAATTCCTATTCTATCTTAACATCCTCCCTAAACACCCTCAAGGCCTATATAAAGAGGCCTTCCCCTTTTTAATTTGCAAGGAGAGAGAGAGCCAAGAGGCCTTCTTCAGCCCTATTGAGCCTTCCCCATTCTCTCTCATGAGCTTATGCAGTTCATTCTCTTTCTATTGCTTATCATGCTCCATAGTGTAATAAGCCAATGCTATTGGTGTCCATATTGTGTTTATTGGTTATGTCTCAAGGGTTCTCCATCTCTTAAGTTTATTAATTCATCTATTTTTTTGTATCTCTCTCTCTCTCTCTCTCTCTCTCTCGCTCTCTCTCTCTCTCTCTTAGTTTTCCTCTCTTCTCCCTCACAAGCTCCTCTCCCTCTTGCATAGCATCCTAGTCCGCTCTTCCATGACTAGGTGGTGCCCTTACCTCATTCACTTTGTGGCAGAAGGGAGTTTGGCATAGTATAGAGGCTGCCATACCAAATTTCCTTCCTCATAAATTGGTTCCCCCCACTAAGGACATTCTCATCCACAATTCTCTACCTCCTTATGCGGGACGATACAACACATAGTGGTGCATCCTCTACAACAAGTGCTCCAAGTGGCTCTTCTCCAATGCCTTCACCAACTCTTTTTGAAGCTAGTCGAAGTCCACGACTCCCACAATGGTCTCCCAAGGAAGCCCAAGAAAGGAAGCATGCCTATCGGATGACGACACGTATGGGGGTAAAAGGTGTTTACCTTAGAAATTCCATTATCTCACAATGTAAAAAGTCATATTGCCATCAATTGCTAGGTTCTCAGAATTGTGGTGAGTGTTTTGCAAACAAAGTGAAGGCCCTTCCGAGAGGTCCTCGTCTCCAAATCATCAAATCCCTCTCTCTCTTTGGCCTAATCCACATCAAAGGAGGATAACTATGCATGAACAGTGTGGAGTTTTATAGAGGTGCAAAGTATGGAGACTACCTTCAACTGTTGCTAGCCCGAAGGTTGGGTGTGGTTGAAAAGGTGGCCATCACACCTTATGAAATATATGTCATCGAGGATGGACACACTAAGGCAAGAACAATCACTAGTGAGCAAATTCTCTGTATAGCAAAGTTGGTGGGCTCCAGAAAGAAACACTCTGGGGAAAATCCTTTATAATTCAAGAAAGTGCATTCCCTCTATTCCCTTAAATAGTCTCCATTGATGAATAATAATAATGGCTTGAATTTCTACACCTTCCACTCTGTACAAAACATCAGTATGAAGATTTTCTTCCAGCAGCGTCTTGTCATGTACTTTGGGGCTGAAAGATTAAGGGAGATTCTTGTATCACTAGAACCTATAATCTTCCCAATACTTGACTACAATGCATCCTTCAATGTACATGCCTTTATTTTATTATAATATTTTCTCATGAATCACCACGAGTTGTATGGACCAATCCAATCTCTTGCTATGCAAACTATGCATATTGTAGCCAGCAAAAAGCTTAGATTCCAAGGGATTATTAGAAGCATACTGGGGCCTAGACATCTTGCTAAAATCAATGCATCTGTGAACCCATTCATCCTTCCCCTCATAAAATACAACGTAAGTCTAGACGTATTCATCTTTGTATTCTACTAAGGCAACATGGCATTTCCAAGCTTCTATGGGCGCAATGGGGAAAATGCAGTGGATCTTTTGGACAACCTTGAGATGGCCTTCCTTGTCTCTGGGAGGGATGATGAAGCATTAAAGTTGAGGGCTTTTCCTTTGGTGCTCAAGAAAGAAGCTAGAATGTGGTTCCAAACTCTAAATTCGGCCCAAAGAGCTGAATGGGAGAGATTAAAGGCAGCTTTCTTACAGAGATTTCAACAAACTAACTCAGCTGAAGAGTTATGGCAATGGCTTTTGTCCCTCCATCAAAGTGATCCTTATGGTTATGCAACTTATGAGGAAGGGTTTTTGAAGCTTTGGGGGCAGTGGTCAGACTCATTAAACCCTGGAGAGAGAGCTCCAAACTGTCTTCAAAAGGATGAATTTATTTCAGGTTTATACCCCTTGCTCAGGGAGAAGGTAAATGTGAAATTTCCAAACACTTTTGAAGGTGCTTTGAGAATCACTAGGGAAAAGAATCGAAAGATTCTCTACCAAGCCCAAGCTAGCCAAGTAGTTTTGGAAAACAATATCACAACTATTGAGGCCTCTCAAGTTCCCCCAAATGTATCTAATGCACCAGGCCTTGTTAGAGGTCAAGAAGATATGATCCAAAAAATAAACAATCTTACTAATCAACTAGAGGGTTTGAGAGTGAATCTTGTGCAAGGTGCAAGAAGACCTATCGAGGGGAATGGTGGGAATCGACCACAAATGCGGCGACAAGCAAGGGAGATGTTGTGTTACAACTATGGAGAAAATGGACATGGCATGTACAATTGTCCTCACCCTAGAATATATGATCACCCTGCCAGAGGTCCTCGACAACAAGTAAGCCCTCCTCGTGCTAGGACTCAAGAGCAAGAGTAGAAGCACGGTCTCAGATCATTGATCGACCGATTGTATAGACGCGGCGGCCCAGTAAGTCACTCATCTTTCTTGTCCGTAGTTACCATGAGATATTTGAATGCATTATTGTATGGTGGATTGATATGTTGTTTCTTTTTCTGCAGAATCCGTTTGATGCTCCTTTGCGGCGGGACGAGCTTTCGGGGGACGAGGATTTGTAGCTCGCCCTTGGATCCTTAGAGCTCACACACCTTTAGTTTTTAATCGCCTGATCTATGTAGACATTTTCTATGTATTAGTGATATCGTTTCATGATTGTACCAATCGCATTTTATGCAATCATGTATTTATTTCATGTATCAATTTTATGATTTCAGTATACATTCTTTTTGTTTGCAAACGCTTTGTATGAAGCAGTGCAGAAACTATTTTGTATGGCTCTCATACAGCACACAGTGCTATATGTGGCAGGGCAAATTGCTGCCCTGCCACAAATTTTTTTTTTCTCTGTTACCGTCGCTATTTGCGTCGCAAAATCACTGCACGCGTCGCTATTGCCGTCGCTACCAGCGTCGCAGATTCTCTGTAACCGTCGCTATATGCGACGCATATAGCAACGCATATAGCGACGGTTATAGCGACGGTTATAGCGACGATTCTATGGCAAATTTTGTTATTTGTATTTTCGTCGCTTTAAACGTCGCTATAAGGTCTATATCTTGTAGTGTCTATTTCTTCTTGGAGCCTTCTATCCCTGACCACCTCTTGTATTCGTTAGAATAGGAAAGAATAAATCTACAGTGTTGTTAGCTGACCTTGAAGGGATAGAATTTAAAAATAAGGTTAATCTTAATAAGATTAAACCTTATTACTTCTGATTGCACTAATGCTATGACTGCCTTGCAGGTCTAGGCAAGATCGATCAAACATCTGCAAGGAAATCGTGATAGAGGTTGATGGGTCGTCTGATCCCTTATTTAGAACACCCATATTTAGAACAGAGGTATCATCAAGGGAAGCTCATTTGGTGGAGCAAAGGATACAAGGTGATTGAGCAAGAAGGCGGGGCATTCATTTGGGAAATCAAGGTCTTCTGCCATCACTGCCTACAAATTTTGACGAGCATCCCTGTTGAATTCAATGATGATGGAGGGATGGAGCCTACAGTCCACCCGTTGCATATGCTGAATTTCAATTACCATAATTATGAGTAGAGTTCAGGATGGCGGGATATGTAAACCCTTTATGGACGTACACCTTGTACTTCGATGGGGCGTCCAGGGGTGCATGTAAAAAAGGAAGTGTAGGAGTTGTCATCCGAGACCCCCGACGACGCATTATCATGAAGTTAGCTGCTTATCTCGAGGCAAATTTTACCAATAATATGGCAGAATACAAAGCCCTGATTATGGGTTTGAATATTGCAAAGAAGGGTGGTATCCGCCAGTTGTTGGTGAAAGGGGACTCTCAGTTGGTTTTAAATCAACTCAATGGGACGTACATGGTACGAAACCCCATCCTTTGTATGTACCATCATACTGCCATAGCCCTGCTAGACGAATTCGATAGAGTGTCTTTTCAGCTGATTCCACGGAATTGGAATCAGTTTGCCGATTCATTGGCTAATCTTGCGTATGAAGAGGACCTCTTCTTTAATTGTGGCCCTTGTCCCGATATATCTATTGATGGTGAGACAGGACCTGGTCGTTTGTGGGGTATGCTTTCTGAACATGCCCTCTTTGGCAGACGATGGTTGATTTGGGTGATGCAGAGGGTAAGCGAGACTCATCTGCCTTTATTATCGGGGGCCCATAGACTGATTCGACGACATGTGATGCGAACACCTCTTGCGATATATGCAGGAGGGATAGGTCATAATTTAATGCACTTAGTATAGGGCTACGAGCCTTTGTTCCCCTGGGAATAGTATGTTTTGCTGTCTATCATAGTTGTTTCCAGGAGGATGTTCTGCATAGTCATGTTTTCTTTCATTAGGCCAAGAGGGCCGATTCAGTTTTGTAGTGAAGTATTTTATTTCATTAGGCCAAGAGGGCCATTTTCCTGTCTAGTACAGGTACGTTTAATTGGGTTTTTGTTTTAGTGATGTGCTGGACAGATTTCGTGGTTAGTGGAATTTGGTGGAGCTTGGAGGAGCCTTTGCTGCGATGGATGCTTCTTGTGGCCAATCCAGGTGATATTTCTCCTTTACGAGTACCTTTCTTTCCTGTTATATGTGTATTCGTACTTGTCGAGGGGATACATTTTGTTGGGGACCGGCAACCAAGGCATGAAGTCCCAGGTTTAGGCTAGGTATATTTGAGGGAGGTCGGAGTAGTCATTGCCTCCTGTAAAGACATTGTTAGACATTGAAAGACCTGGTTTAGAAGGAAGTCCTAGTGGCCCTGTTCTGCCAGCCTACTAGGCAGCGTTCTAGGAGTTCTTGTTAGTAGTGAGGCAGTTAGAGAAGCCTGCTAGAAGATAATAATAATGATACCAAGAAATCCTGTATATCCTAAAAGATGAATATCAATACGAAGGTGTGTAAAAAGGGGTTCTAACCCCTATCAAAGAAAAGAAATGAAATGAAAATATATAAGCCGTTGCTCATTGCCTTGCGAAGGCCTGGTAGGTTCCTGGGGACGAGTCAGACCCGGGGCCGATACCTTGTCTTCCTAGGGGTGGCTTCTTGCTGGATAAATAATACCAACACAAAGAAGGGTGGAGCGAAAATAAAAGTGAGCGTTAGAAAAGGATTAAGTGTCGCCTTGCGAGGGCTTGGTAGGTTCTTGGGTGCCGAGACAGGTCCTGAGGCCGATGCCCTGTCCTCCTTGGGTCACTACGCTCAGCTCCCTCCTTTTTACATGCCCAAGTATGTTCATCCAATACAAATCCTAAAAGAAGACATGTACTGAAAGAAAATATTCTTTGCTCAGGCTATAGGAGTCCTCGCCTTGTAGGAGCTCCTAGTTGTGTTGTCTTTAGTTGGTCAGTAGTTCAGACTACCACTTAGGGCCACCTCTTTGACAGTTCTTTTTAGTTTGGCTGTGTTGGAGCAGCTGGTTAGTGACTCGCTTCGGATCTTCTTTTAGATAATGCTAGGCCTACTCCTTGTGGATGTTATGCCTTGGTTTTGTCCAGGGGTAGGGGAAGCATTGTGCTAAGTTTTATTATATATTTGTTTTGTATCAGTTTGATGCTTCTTTGGTTGTTTATGTGCAAATATGTTCGTGGATTCGACGGGCTGTGTCGCCCTATCCCGTGGTCGCCAATGAGAGCGGAATTTAGGTGACGGGAAGTGCTTAAAAATAGCTAAAAATTATGAATATCAAGGGAAAAATATTCACTGTCAAAGGCGGCAGCTCGATCTAGGACGATTTTAAGCGCCAAAGTGCTTTAAAGGCGCCCGAGCGACACTTGTTGATTTTTCATAATTTTTCAGACAGTCGTGCGGGTTGACACGGGCTACTGGCCAATGCGGGATGCTAAGCCGGACGCCCAGGATTTTTCAGAGCTCGATTCCGAGTCCGGACGGGGAAATGGCCAAGAAACCGGTCAAGATTTGAAAAGGTGGACATGAGTTTGGCCAAATGAGTAAGTGACCCTTGGGGCCCAAATGAAATGCCACATGAAATGCAACAACTAAAATCGTGGAGAGAGAGAGAAGAGGATCACGACAGCAGGCGCCGAAATTTGCGCTCCATGCTTGGTGATCACCATGGCAGCCTGCAAACAACCCCTGCAACTAATCACTGCCCCTCATTCCCTCCTGGATGCCAATCATTTCGCCGCCCTTCGCCCGTCGAATGATGCCCTCTTTGGAAATCTCTGATTCTAGTCTTTCTCTTTCCTCCCTCTCTCTCTTCTAAAGGCAAGTTCATGTGGGGAGAAGAAGGAAGAAGAAAGAATGATGGAGGCTTGTCCGGCATGGATCGGATTGCTCCACGGACTGGAAATGGTGATTGGTGATTGTGCTGGACATGAAGTGCTGCTGTTTTCCAAATCTACAGCCATGGACACAAAACCCGAAACACGCAAATAAGCGGTAATTTAAAATTTTCAAAGAAAATTTGAGCATTTATGGCTTTTGATGGATGAAAAGTTGTTCATGTGGGATAAAAATTGTTCATGATACTGTTTTCTATGAGTTCTTGCTGGTCATAATCAAAAAATCAGAAAAATATGCATCTTGTGGTTCAAAATAATATGCTAAAACACGTAAAACATGAAAAACAAGGGAAAATGAGGGTTTTTGGCATAAAAATGGAAAAATGGATAGGAACATCAACTAAACTTTCATTTTTTCTGCAAGAAGGAACTAAGGGCCACAGCCCATAATCTGTTTTGAATTTTCAGCAATTAAATAATGCAAGGAAAATAAGGGAAAATAGGAAAAAACCATGAAAAATAGGAGAAAAATACATTTTGGGTTCCGAAAAATAAGGATAAATAAGAACAATGTTGGTGAATGTTTGTGGGGACTGAAGCATGAGGATTTGCCTCAGTTCAACCCCACCTTCTTGTTCTAGTGTGTCTTTTCCTGTTTTTTTTCCACATAAAATGATGGTGAAACACCCTATAAATCTATCCAACGATGCAATACTTAAACGGGGAAGGGTAGAGAAGTTGAAATATGTCTAAATGCCGTGTGAAGTGATGGGAAAGTTGCTGATTTCTATGCATAGCATTTAGGACGGATGATAATTGAAATTAAGAGCTTAGTAGCACGAGGATCACCTCGGTGCTAGGCCCATGCAACGAAGCACGAACGGTAGTGAGAAACCATTAAAAGAATGTTTTGCACTTGTGCACGATACTGGTTTGCTAAATGTTTGAGCACTAGACATCCACCAAATGCATAGAGCATGAAAAAGATTTAAAAAGTATCAGTGATCAACTCCTGGACATGCATTGCAAGTGGTTTATGGAGACACGACCTACGTTGAGAGGCAGTGAGGTACCCATGCTGTAGGCTAGTCGTGGGATCCTAAAGGGGAAATCAAGTAAGGACAATGGTACATTCCTGGACACGCTTATTTGGTACCTTGAGCGACGTTTGTGCGAAATGTCTAAATGTTGAGCGACGCATCGAGGGGCCAATCCCCAAGGTGTAGGAGAGTCGCAGAGGGTTGACGGCATTCAGCCGTAGGAGGAACCCCATGTGTATGTGATTCGAGCCTTTTGGCTATGTGAAAGGGACTCCCTCTGAGGAGTAATATTGGGTTAGGATCAGTTGGACTACAACGTATTACAAACGCAATGTGTAGGGAGGCAGAGATCTTGATAGACGCTCCTGGCCGCGAGGCCGAGGGGTTGTCTTGTGCATAGTGGCAAGGTCCGGCTAGTGCATGAGCCAGTGACGGCCCGTTTTTAGGTCCATCACCTCCAACTACTTAATTCTCTTTAGGTTGGTTCGAAGGTATGCAAATCGGTGGGCAGCTATGTAATAAATTCCTAAATCACCCGTCCATCTCCGTTCCATGTACCAGGGCGATGGATTGTAGATGCGGTCTAGGATATTCATTATATCGATCCTCCATCGCGATAATCTAAAGCAAGCATCGCGGTCATAAACATAACTTAGAACACCAAGAATATGTTCCATGCTTCATGAATCTGCAAGTGAGCATTGATAAGTAAGTAAGAAAATGTTCTTAATAGCAACATTTGCTTTACTTCTCCTCATTAAGTTTCCATGAAAATTATTAGATCCTCGTTGGTTCGCTTTGATACCAACTGTAACGTGTCCACCTGTTCACTTGCAAGACACGTCTTAGCAGCCCATCGGGAAGAGAGTCTAGAAAGCACCGCCTGGCACTCCCACGGAATGTCATGGGATTTGCGATCTAGGTCCTCCCGAGTCTCCCACAAAGTGGAAGCATTCCCGCTGTTCCCACTTTCGACCGACCTGAATTAGGGTTTTCCTAATGGTCAAATTCCTAGAGAGTAACTAGTGTCACCCCAGGTGAACTACTTTACGCAAAAACCTCAGGGTCGAAGCAGATTCATGCTGCACTTGGTTCAAGGAGAATGGGAAACAAGAGGGATGCAAAGCTCGACCTCTCTGCCCATAAGGCATAGTCCCATTCCGTTCCCCTAAAACAGCACAAATCGGGACTCTAGCATCTTAGATTCCAGGTCAACGTTCCTTGCTATTAATTTCCTTCGAGAAAAGTTCCCGACCAACTGGGACCACCCATCCGTAGGATGGACCCATGGCCCATCCATCCACTTTCCTCAGGGTTGCTTTAGTTGTCTAATTACCTACCACATTTAGTTTGACACACAAAAACAGCTTCCTTAATTAGCCAATTATTCATCGGTTCCTTCACGTAATCTTAGCAATGACATAGAAAAACAATGTCAAACAAGTTCCTTTATGAAAAATTACTCATATTTATCTTTGGAATACATCATATAATCCAGCCCGAAGGCTATCCATAATCTGCCCGAAGGCAATCCCTAATCCGCCCGAAGGCAATCCATCAATACTCAGGGATTACTAATCCAAGTTGCCGCCCGTAGACTAGTATGCGGGCCTCAAGATCCAATCCCAAGTCACGTAGGCCTCTTGTGTAGGACCCGAAAGGCAAGGGATTTACAACCAGATCCCCACCTGGCACCCAAGCGTCCTCCTGCTCCAATTCGTGCCCAACGGAGAGACCTCTTGCGGTGGGTTTGGTCCACATTCTCGGCGCAGCTAACAACCCCCTTGGTCACGGTTAGGCAAACAGTCGAGGGTAACTAATGTTGCCTCTCCTTCCAGGCCTTCAACCTAAAGCATTATTTATTTTTCCATCTTTAGTTCATTGAGCAAGGCAATACAAACAGTGCTCCTAAACTATACAAACATAATCAATCCAATGGTCATTTATTTCGCCAACTGCTAAGGTGTATATCATTCTCTCCAAATGCATCCAACATCCAATCCGGGATCAATTGTGACTTGGCAAGATCCCCAACGGTTTCATTGCTTATTTACCCTTTTATCCTTGGGTTAGGGTTTATACCCTATTAACCCAAATTAACCAACACCTTAGGTTCCTTAAGTTAAGACAGTAAATCCTGGCAACCTCCTCGCCCTAACTTGGTTGGTCAATTTCTTGCTAGGCAATACATAACTTTCCTAACTTGGCAAATCAGCCTGAAGAAGGGCAGTGTAGCAGGATGCCTACTCATCCTTTTGCAATTTAGACTCGCACTAGAACCTGCCAACCTTGTTCTAAGGAGTGCCAACTCTACTTTGCGATTTAACACAAAACCATGCAACGTTGCAACACCTAACTCATGGGATCATTTTTCCCCTCAAACGGCATCTCTTGGTCAAGAAATATGTTTGGTCAAGATGTAGGGTTTGGGAGTCCTCTTGACCCAACCCAATCCCTAACCTTACTAGGTCACAACACTTGGCCCTAGGGTTTCTAAACTTAATCGGAAGTTTAGTATTAGGTCGGTCGATCCTTAGGGTAAAACCCTAGATCGTTATTGTATGGGTGTCCAATTAACCCTAACATTCCGTGAATGTGGGTAGGACCTTTGGGTTCGAAAGTCTCGACTTGGCGTCCCAAGTGCGATACTAGGCAGAATTTTTAACCTACTAAACCCTACCTAGCACTTTGAAGTGTTCATTGTATTCTATGCAATGCAACTTACTTGGACAACATCCAATGGATGACAATGATTATCTCATACGAATCCACAAGTAGAAAATTACTACCTAAATGCCTTATGCGCTTTTCTTTTATGCGGCCAATCAAAGATGCATTTAAACAATTTCATCTTTTTTAAACCTAAGCAATATGCGCATAGGATTTGCAACTTGGAAATGCAAGCAAACCCAAATGCACGACATGCACTATCTCTTGTAAATTGTCCAAGGAGATAATTTCCCAAATGTATTTTAACTTGACTACGTGAATTACAAACATGCATAAATGCATTCTTCCCATGAAAATTTAACGTGCCTAATGCATTCCTTTTATTGCGGGATTAATCCTTTTACGAACCTGGGCTTGAGAACTCATAGGGATGTCCACGCGTATGCTCGGGGTAGGAACTCCCGTGTGAGCACCTCTCGCCATTTTCTTGGGAGCCATTGCGGAGTCGAATTCTGGTTCAGCAATTCCTCTTTGGCTCTTTCACATATTGAATCCCTTTCTGCCCGAGATCTTCTATTCTGTGCGGGACACGGCCCTTACAGAATGTGGTTTTAGGCAAAACCCGTAGTGGTGAGGATGAACAAGGCTTATAGAAGCCTTGTTTTTAGAAGCTTCTATGCTTCTGAGTTACAGGATGATGTGGCAGGAGGGAATGATTGGGAAAGGGAAAGATGACGAAGAAGATGATGATTATGAGGGTGATGATGATGGCAATCGTGGCGTTGAAGGCGGCAGCCCGGCGGGTTGCATGGCGTTGCAGGGCGACGACGGCAGTTGCACGACAGACAGAGTCTCCCTCACCTCAATCTTCATGCCTCCCCCCAAGCTTAAGGGCGAGGTCATATAGCCTTTGAGGGGGAAAAATAGCCACCCCCGTGGCATGCTTTTCATGCCTTCTCTCTCCCCCTATGCTCTCTACCTCACAAGGAGTTCTCACACTCCTCTCCCCTGCCATGCATCCACTTAGGGGAGGGGGTAAATAATTAAAAAAATTTTACTACTTTAATCATTTATCCATTTGCCTTTCTGTAAGGGGTGTTCTCGTGTGGCTTGCGGGTTTTAACCTCGGCCTTATTTGCACAACGTGGATGGGGATTATTATCGCGTGCGCGGGGTAATCATTTAACTGCCAACATTTTTCGATGTGGGAGATCACTTTGTGGTGCCTTATTGCCCGGGGTGTGCAGGGTTTAAGGTTGACTTAATCTTTTGAGCAAAAATATTACATTCTCTCCCCCTTAGAGGAATCGAGATGTCCTCATCTCGAGAAGAACTGGGGGTATTGTTGGTTGAGAGCACTTTTATCCATCCAAGTAGCATTCTCCTCGGGATAATCTTTCCACCGGAGGAGTTATTCTCTCAAGGTTCTAGATCTCAAATGCCTCTCCCTAACATCTAAGATCCTGTCAGGCCGTAGCAGCTCAAGGACTCCTTGGCTAGGCATTACAACTTGTTGATCATCAAGTACATGGCTAGGGTTAGGTACATACTTCTTCAGTAGGCTGATATGGAATACATTATGAACCTTTAGATTCTCAAGGAGTTGAAGTCTATAAGCATTAGGCCCTAAGCACTTGAGAATCTTATAGGGTCCACAATACCTTGGACTTAGCTTCTTGCATTCACCTAAGGATAGAGAAAACTCACGATGGGCTTGGGTACATCGTCCTCTACTTTAGATTCATGAGAGAAGGTGGGTGTACGCGAATGAAGACCATATCTCCTTCAGCGAAGGATCTATCTTGACGTTTCAAATCTGTGTAAGCCTTTTGTCTATCCTTGGTGGCTTGGATGTCCTGTCTTATTGACTTGATTTGGTCATCCATATCTTCCAGTTGTGTTTTTGGGTATTTCTTTCTCAATCTTCAGAAAATCTGCGATTTTTCCTTCTTCGTATGCTGAAAATGCTTCAGCAAACCTGCGTATGGGTAGAATACCTTCCAACGAACAACTTTGCAGTTCGGAGTTTCTGCCCAGGAACAGTCCTTCTAGGAGTAGCATCAATTTGGAGTTGGATAGTAGGTGTAATTGATCTTGCATAGTATCCATTGTGATCATCATCTTCTCTCTCTTCAATTTTGCAACATTATCATTTTTCCCATCTTCTTGCATGTGGTCTCACTAATATGGTTGTGCACATAAAGAAGAAAAAAAGTAAAGATACCCCAACCCTAACTCTCCTATTTGTATTAGAATGCTATGATCAGGTTTGGATCCGAAAAGTTTAAAGGACTTCGACAATCATGCTCGTACAATGCTTGAAAATGGGTCATATGAATACTTTGGTCGTAAGAAGCATTGTATGCAAACTCAACCAGCAGCAAATATTGGACCCACTTTTTGGGTTCACGGCAGTAGTGTGCACTCAGCATATCCACAACGACTTTGTTGACTCGCTCAGTTTGACCATCGGTTTGGGGATGGTAAGCTATACTAAAACAGAGTTGAGTTCCTATGGCTTCGAAGATAGCTCTCCAGAAGTGTGATGTGAAGAGTGAGTCACGATCACTAATGATTCTTCTGGGTAACCCATGCAATTTGAATATCTCCTTAATAAATAATCTTGCAATGTCCTAGGCTTTATGGTTTGTCTTAACAAGGATAAGATGTGCAACTAACAACTAACAACAAATCGTGGGTAGCATAATTCTTCTCATGGCTCGTCAGTTTCCTCTAAGAGTATGCAACAGGATGACCTTCTTACATAAGCACACATCCTAAGGCAAGTGTTCTAGCATCAGTTATCACTTCAAACTCCTTACCAAGGTCTGGAAGTTTCAGGATAGGTGCTGATACCAAACTTTGCTTTAGTTTATCAAAGCTAGATTATTCAGCAGGTGACTATACAATTGATGTTTGCTTCTTTAGTAGATCGGTCAGTGGCACCACAATCAAAGCATAGTCTTTGATAAAGACCATGTACCATCCCATCAATCCAAGAAAACTGTGTCTTTCTTTGATAGTTGTTGGTATTGGCCACTCCAGAATGTCTTTGACTTTGGTCTGATCTATTAAAATTCCTTCCGCTGAAACAATGAATCTTAGATATTCAATCTATCGTTTGAAGAATGCACACTTCTTGTTTTTTGCATAAAGCTTGTGTGCCCTCATTGTCTCTAGGACAATGTCAAGCTGGGATTCATGATCTTCTTCTTGTTTTGAGTAGACTAAGGTATTGTCGAAGTAGACGAGTACAAAGTCATCAAGATATGGACTAAAGATATCCTGCATTAACCTGTTGAAGGTGGCAGGTGCATTTGTCAGCCCCAATAACATGACCAGGAACTCAAAATGCCCATATCTTGTGCTGAATGCCATCTTTGGGATATCTTCTTCCTTGATCCTTATCTGGTAGTATCCAGACCTGAGATCAATCTTGGAGAAGATCTTTGCATCTTGAAGATGGTCAAGAAGTTCATCTATTCTTGGAATGGGATATTTGTTCTTAATGGTTGATTGATTCAACCCTCTGTAATCAATACATATCCGAAGCATTTCATCCTTCTTCTTCTGGAACAGCACTAGAGCTCCCCATGGTGAACTGCTAGGATGGATGTATCCTTGCTCTAACAATTGCTTGAGTTGCTCCTTCAACTCAATCGCTTCCGGGATGGACATTCTATATGGCCTCTTTGCAATTGGCGCAGCTCCTGGCACTAGCTTGATTTCATGATCAACTTCCCTTGAGACAGAAGTTTTGTCAGCTCTTTAGGAAATACGTCTGTGTACTCCTTGAGCCATAAAGGTTCTTCACTAGACTCTTGATTCTGATCTAGCTTATTTACCTTAATCAAATAGACAGGTAGTCCCTTTCTAACTCCCTTTATTATCCGAGATGCTTTGGCCAGTTGAATTTTTGGCTTACCAGCCTCTCCTTAAGTTGTGACCAATTCGCCTTCAGAATTTCAAAAGGAAACTTGGCCCTTTCCACAGTGAATGTGGGCATCATTAGGTTTAAGCTAATCCATTCCGAGCAAACACTCATGGATACCTAGGTTCATAACCCTGAATCTGACCGAAGTCAACTTTCCTCCCAGTAGGAATTCCACCTTAGTAGTTTGCCTGGTACAAGTGACCTCATGACCATTTGCTAATTCCACAAGCAAGGTAGGTGCATCTTTTGTAGCTATTCCTAATCTTGTTGCACAAGCTGGTGAAATAAAGAAATGCATACTGCCACAATCAATCAAGGTTCTAAAACCTTTACCTTGATAATCCAATTGTGTCTGAATCACCAAAAACTGGCGATTCGGGCCTTTCTTGTGAAGGGATGTATGGATTGTTGCTCTCTCAAAGTTTGCTTCCATGGTCTGGTCTTCTTTATCTCACATCTCCCTGTTGGCAACACAGGCGGTTCTTCCTCTGGTCCTAACGGTGGCTCCTTGGCCATGGACGGTTCCTTGAGATGGTCCTTGACATTGTCCTCCGCCAAGCTTGAGATGGTCCTTGACGTTGTCCTCGCGCCAGGCTTGGGACATTGCCTTTTGAAATGATCAGGCTCGTTGCAATGGAATCAATGGAGATTGCGGCCATTACCTTGAGTAGGAACAAAAATATTGACATTGTTGGTTCTAGCCTTCTTCCTTTGTCCCTGGTTTTGACCTTCAGCTCTCTTCGCATGGGACCTATACACTCCTTTGTTCTGATCCTTGTAAGACCAAGTCTTGTTACTTCTTGGCCTAGTTTGCACTTTTTGTATTATGGGTGGAGCTCGAATGAGTGTGTCCTGAAGATCTGTTGGGCACATTGATTCGAGGCAGGTGTTTATAGATGGGTTGAATCTGGCACAAAACATTCACACCTGTTGTGTCATATCCATTTGTGGCGCATACTTCAAAAGAGAGATCAACTTTGAGTAGTATGTGTCAAGAGATAAACCAAGCTATTTTAGCTCATAGAACTTGGTCATCTTCTGCGTGCGGTAGGCAGGTGGTAGATATCTTCCTCACACAGCTCTTTTAAGCTTCTCCCAAGTAACTAACGCTTCCGAGATCCCTTGGTCTCTGCACCATTGCTTCCACCAAAGCCTTGCTTCGTTGGTAAGCTTCAGCTTGGCGAGCATTGCTTGGTTGATGGGTGCAGTACCTGCCGCTTCGAAGTAATCCTCCATGGATTCAATCCAGATCTCAGCATCAGTTTGGACAGACCTTCCCTTGCCATCAAATTCTGGTGGCTTGATTTTGAAACTTCTTCTCCTGAATCATGGCCATACTTGGTGTAGGGGTCGGACTAGGAATTTGCACCTGAGGTTGTGCATGGGCTTTGAGATTCTTAACATTAACAACTCGCCAAACGTTTCTCACATTACATTTCATGCCCAATTCAGCTTTCAGCTAAGAGTCCTAATCACTTAGCTTTTTTATCAATACTCACAGTCAAGATAATCATTGATAAAAAGAGTCTTATTTCATTCATATGGGCATAGCCCTTTCGGAGTACAATTATTCTTGGGGAGATGGAACAAGCTGATACATTAATTCGGGGAGAATAAGATTGTGTTACATTCAGCTACGAGAACTGAGTAATAGTATGGATTGGGGTCATGGATTTTCAGGAATCAATAGGCCATTGGAAGATTAGGGTATCCTTTACTTTGGTACCCATTCTTCTCATAACGTCCCAACACCTTGATTCTGTCAGCAGGGATTATTTGGGTCACTTCCTCGTACACATACGTGTTCTGCTTGACCTTTCGTCCTTCGACATGTAGGGTTGTGTTTGCGTGAGCCTCAACAAAGATGAACAGCTTCATGATCTTCAGGTCCTCCAACTACTTGATTCTCTTTAGGTTGGTTCGAAGGTACTCAAATCAGTGGGAAGCTATGTAATAAATTCCTAAATCACCCGTCCATCTCCGTTCCATGTACCAGGGCGATGGATTGTAGATGCGGTCTAGGATATTCATTATATCGATCCTCCGTCGATAATCTGAAGCACGCATTGCGGTCATAAACATAACTTAGAACACCAAGAATATGTTCCATGCTTCATGACTCTGCAAGTGAGCATTGATAAGTAAGTAAGGAAATGTTCTTAATAGCAACATTTGCTTTACTTCTCCTCATTAAGTTTCCATGAAAATTATTAGATCCTCGTTGGTTCGCTCTGATACCAACTGTAACGTGTCCACCTGTTCACTTGCAAGACACGTCTTAGCAGCCCATCGGGAAGAGAGTCTAGAAAGCACCACCTGGCACTCCCATGGAATGTCATGGGATTTGCGATCTAGGTCCTCCCGAGTCTCCCACAAAGTGGAAGCATTCCCGCCGTTCCCACTTTCGACCGACCTGAATTAGGGTTTTCCTAATGGTTAAATTCCTAGAGAGTAACTAGTGTCACCCCAGGTGAACTACTTTACGCAAAAACCTCAGGGTCAAAGAAGATTCATGCTGCACTTGGTTCAAGGAGAATGGGAAACAAGAGGGATGCAAAGCTCGACGTTTCTGCCCATAAGGCATAGTCCCATTCCGTTCCCCTAAAACAGCACAAATCGGGACTCTAGCATCTTAGATTCTAGGTCAACGTTCCTTGCTATTAATTTCCTTCGAGAAAAGTTCCCGACCGACTGGGACCACCCATCCGTAGGATGGACCCATGGCCCATCCACTGCACTTTCCTCAAGGTTGCTTTAGTTGTCTAATTACCTACCACATTTAGTTTGACACGCAAAAACAGCTTCCTTAATTAGCCAATTATTCATCGGTTCCTTCACGTAATCTTAGCAATGACATAGAAAAACAATGTCAAACAAGTTCCTTTACGATAAATTACTCATATTTATCTTTGGAATACATCATATAATCCAGCCCGAAGGCTATTCATAATCTGCCCGAAGGCAATCCGTAATCCGCCCGAAGGCAATCCATCAATACTCAGGGATTACTAATCCAAGTTGCTGCCCGTAGACTAGTATGCGGGCCTCGAGATCCAATCCCAAGTCACGTAGGCCTCTTGTGTAGGACCTAGAAGGCAAGGGATTTACAGCCAGATCCCCACCTGGCACCCAAGCGTCCTCCTGCTCCAATTAGCCCCCAACGGAGAGACCTCTCGCGGCGGGTTCGGTCCATGTTCTCGGCGCAGCTAACAACCCCCTTGGTTACGGTCAGGCAGACAATCGGGGGTAACTGATGCTGCCTCTCCCTCCAGGCCTTCAACCTGAAGCATTATTTATTTTTCCATCTTTAGTTCATTGAGCAAAGCAATAAAAACAGTGCTCCTAAACTATACAAACATAATCAATCCAGTGGTCGTTTATTTGGCCAACTGCTAAGGTGTATATCCTTCTCTCCAAATGCATCCAACATCCGATCCGGGATCAATTGCGACTTGGCAAGATCCCCAAGGGTTTCGTTGCTTATTTATCCTTTTATCCTTGGGTTAGGGTTTATACCCTATTAACCCAAATTAACCAACACCTTAGGTTCCTTAAGTTAAGACAGTAAATCCTGGCAACCTCCTCACCCTAACTTGGTTGGTCAATTTCTTGCTAGGCAATACATAACTTTCCTAACTGGCAAATCATCCTGAAGAAGGGTAGTGTAGCAGGATGCCTACTCATCCTTTTGCAATTTAGACTTGCACTAGAACCTGCCAACCTTGTTCTAAGGAGTGCCAACTCTACTTTGTGATTTAACACAAAACCATGCGACGTTGCAACACCTAACTCGTGGGATCATTTTTCCCCTCAAACGGCATCTCTTGGTCAAGAAATATATTTGGTCAAGATGTAGGGTTTGAGAGCCCTCTTGACCCAACCCAATCCCTAACCTTACTAAGTCACAATGCTTGGCCCTAGGGTTTCTAAACTTAATCGGAAGTTTAGTATTAGGTCGGTCGATCCTTAGGGTAAAACCCTAGATCGTTATTGTATGGGTGTCCAATTAACCCTAACATTTCGTGAATGTGGGTAGGACCTTTGGGTTCGAAAGTCTCGACTTGGCGTCCCAAGTGCGATACTAGGCAGAATTTTTAACCTACTAAACCCTACCTAGCACTTTGAAGTGTTCATTGTATTCTATGCAATGCAACTTACTTGGACAACATCCAATGGACGACAATGATTATCTCATACGAATCCACAAGTAGAAAATTACTACCTAAATGCCTTATGCGCTTTTCTTTTCCGCGGCCGATCAAAGATGCATTTAAACAATTTCATCTTTTTTAAACCTAAGCAATATGCGCATAGGATTTGCAACTTGGAAATGCAAGCAAACCCAAATGCACGACATGCACTATCTCTTGTAAATTGTCCAAGGAGATAATTTCCCAAATGTATTTTAACTTGACTACGTGAATTACAAACATGCATAAATGCATTCTTCCCATGAAAATTTAACATGCCTAATGCATTCCTTTTATGCGGGATTAATCCTTTTACGAACCTGGGCTTGAGAACTCATAGGGATGTCCACGCGTATGCTCGGGGTAGGAACTCCCGTGTGAGCACCTCTCGCCATTTTCTTGGGAGCCATTAAGGAGTCAAATTCTGGTTCAGCAATTCCTCTTTGGCTCTTTCACGTATTGAATCCCTTTCTGCCCGAGATCTTCTATTCTGTGCGGGACACGGCCCTTACAGAATGTGGTTTTAGGCAAAACCCGTAGTGGTGAGGATGAACAAGGCTTATAGAAGCCTTGTTTTTAGAAGCTTCTATGCTTCTGAGTTACAGGATGATGTGGTAGGAGGGAATGATTGGGAAAGGGAAAGATGACGAAGAAGATGATGATTATGAGGGTGATGATGATGGCAATCGTGGCGTTGAAGGCGGCAACCCGGCGGGTTGCATGGTGTTGCAGGGCGACGACGGCAGTTGCACGACAGACAGAGTCTCCCTCTTCTCACTCTTTGTGCCTCCCCCCAAGCTTAAGGGCGAGGTTATATAGTCTTTGAGGGGGGAAAATAGCCACCCCCGTGGCATGCTTTGCATGCCTTCTCTCTCCCCCCATCCTCTCTACCTCACAAGAAGTTCTCACACTCCTCTCCCCTGCCATGCATCCGCTTAGGGGAGGGGGTAAATAATTTAAAAAAAATCACTACTTTAATCATTTATCCATTTGCCTTTCCGTAAGGGGTGTTCTCGTGCGGCTTGCGGGTTTTAACCTCGGCCTTATTTGCACAACGTGGATGGGGATTATTATCGCGCGCGCGGGGTAATCATTTAACTGCCAACATTTTTCGATGTGGGAGATCACTTTGTGGTGCCTTATTGCCCGGAGTGTGTGGGGTTTAAGGTTGACTTAATCTTTCGAGCAAAAATATTACATTCTCTCCCCCTTAGAGGAATCGAGATGTCCTCATCTCGAGAAGAACTGGGGGTATTGTTGGTTGAGAGCACTTTTATCCATCCAAGTAGCATTCTCCTCGGGATAATCTTTCCACCGGATGAGTTATTCTCTCAAGGTTCTAGATCTCAAATGCCTCTCCCTAACATCTAAGATCCTGTCAGGCCGTAGCAGCTCAAGGACTCCTTGGCTAGGCATTACAACTTGTTGATCATCAAGTACATGGCTAGGGTTAGGTACATACTTCTTCAGTAGGCTGATATGGAATACATTATGAACCTTTAGATTCTCAAGGAGTTGAAGTCTATAAGCATTAGGCCCTAAGCACTTGAGAATCTTATAGGGTCCACAATACCTTGGACTTAGCTTCTTGCATTCACCTAAGGATAGAGAAAACTCACGATGGGCTTGGGTACATCGTCCTCTACTTTAGATTCATGAGAGAAGGTGGGTGTACGCGAATGAAGACCATATCTCCTTCAGCGAAGGATCTATCTTGACGTTTCAAATCTGTGTAAGCCTTTTGTCTATCCTTGGCGGCTTGGATGTCCTGTCTTATTGACTTGATTTGGTCATCCATATCTTCCAGTTGTGTTTTTGGGTATTTCTTTCTCAATCTTCAGAAAATCTGCGATTTTTCCTTCTTCGTATGCTGAAAATGCTTCAGCAAACCTGCGTATGGGTAGAATACCTTCCAACGAACAACTTTGCAGTTCGGAGTTTTTGCGCAGTAACAGTCCTTCTAGGAGTAGCATCAATTTGGAGTTGGATAGTAGGTGTAATTGATCTTGCATAGTATCCATTGTGATCATCATCTTCTCTCTCTTCAATTTTGCAACATTATCATTTTTCCCATCTTCTTGCATGTGGTCTCACTAATATGGTTGTGCACATAAAGAAGAAAAAAAGTAAAGATACCCCAACCCTAACTCTCCTATTTGTATTAGAATGCTATGATCAGGTTTGGATCCGAAAAGTTTAAAGGACTTCGACAATCATGCTCGTACAATGCTTGAAAATGGGTCATCTGAATGCTTTGGTCGTAAGAAGCATTGTATGCAAACTCAACCAGTAGCAAATATTGGACCCACTTTTTGGGTTCACGGCAGTAGTGTGCACTCAGCATATCCACAACGACTTTGTTGACTCGCTCAGTTTGACCATCGGTTTGGGGATGGTAAGCTATACTAAAACAGAGTTGAGTTCCTATGGCTTCGAAAATAGCTCTCCAAAAGTGTGATGTGAAGAGTGAGTCACGATCACTAATGATTCTTCTGGGTAACCCATGCAGTTTGAATATCTCCTTAATAAATAATCTTGCAATGTCCTAGGCTTTATAGTTTGTCTTAACAGGGATAAGATGTGCAACCTTCGTTAGCATATCAACCACAACCATAATGGAGTTGTAACCTCCCTGAACCTGAGGTAGGCCAACAAGAAATCCATACTAATGAATTTCCATTTCATTTGGGGAATGTCAAGTGGTTGCAACTTCCCAGGCATTTTAACATGTTCGGCCTTAATGCATTGTCAAGACAAACACTCTGTGACGTATTTGAGAATGTCACCTTTAAGTCTCTCCCAATAATAGCTCTTTCTGACTGCATTGAGGTTCTTGGCATAGCCAGGATGTCCTTAAAAAGGAGAGTCATGAGCTTCCCAAAGTATCTTCTACTTGAGTGGCTGGCTTGCCGGTATACATAATCTCGTTCTATAGTAGACAAGTTCACTATTGATAGAGAATTCTAGATACTTTGCCTGTAGCATCGGGTCTTGATCCTTGATGGGGATCTCCCTTAGCAACTTCTGATAGGTTGGATCATGGCATGCCTCTTCTCTAGCTAGCTCAAGTATTGGGTTGTTTGGCATGGATACCTTTGTGGCTAGAGATCTAGCTGTTGATGGATTTTGCAAGATTAGAGAATTTAGAAATGCCTTGCGAGACTGAGTGCATCAGCAACTACATTCTCCTTTTCAGGCCGGTATTTGATTTCAAAGTCATATTCCTCGAGCACTTCAATCCATCGACATTGCCTCATGTTGAGCTCATTCTGGGTAGAGATCCACTTAAGACTTTTATGATCTATCACTAGGGTAAACTTGTTACCCAGCAGGTAGTGTCTCCAAAGCTTGAGAGCATGGATGACAACTAACAACTCCAAATCATGGGTAGCATAATTCTTCTCATGGCTCGTCAGTTTCCTCTAAGAGTATGCAACAGGATGACCTTCTTACATAAGCACACATCCTAAGGCAAGTGTGCTAGCATCAGTTATCACTTCAAACTCCTTACCAAGGTCTGGAAGTTTCAGGATAGGTGCTAATACCAAACTTTGCTTTAGTTTATCAAAGCTAGATTGTTCAGCAGGTGACCATACAATTGATGTTTGCTTCTTCAGTAGATCGGTCAGTGGCACCGCAATCAAAGCATAGTCTTTGATAAAGACCATGTACCATCCCATCAATCCAAGAAAACTGTGTCTTTCTTTGATAGTTGTTGGTATTCGCCACTCCAAAATGTCTTTGACTTTGGCCGGATCTACTAAAATTCCTTCCGCTGAAACAATGAATCCCAGATATTCAATCTATCTTTTGAAGAACGCACACTTCTTCTTTTTGGCATAAAGCTTGTGTGCCCTCATTGTCTCTAGGACAATGTGAAGCTGGGATTCATAATCTTCTTCTTGTTTTGAGTAGACTAAGGTATTGTCGAAGTAGACGAGTACAAAGTCATCAAGATATGGCCTAAAGATATCCTGCATTAACATGTTGAAGGTGGGAGGTGCATTTGTCAACCCCAATGACATGACCAGGAACTCAAAATGCCCATATCTTATGTTGAATGCCGTCTTTGAGATATCTTCTTCCTTGATCCTTATCTGGTAGTATCCAGACCTGAGATCAATCTTGGAGAAGATCTTCGCACCTTGAAGACGGTCAAGAAGTTCATCTATTCTTGGAATGGAATATTTGTTCTTAATGGTTGATTGATTCAACCCTCTATAATCAATACATAGCCGAAGCATTCCATCCTTCTTCTTTTGGAATAGCACTGGAGCTCCCCATGGTGAATTGTTAGGATGGATGTATCCTTGCTCTAACAGTTGCTTGAGTTGCTCCTTCAACTCAATTGCGTCCGGGATGGACATTCTATATGGCCTCTTTGCAATTGATGTAGCTCCTGGCACTAGCTTGATTTCATGATCAACTTCTAGTTGAGGTGGAAGTTCTGTCAACTCTTTAGGAAATACGTATGCGTACTCCTTTAGCCATGAAGATTCTTCACTAGGCTCTTGATTCTGATAGCTTAATCAAATAGACAGGTAGTCCCTTTCTAACTCCCTTTATTATTCGAGATGCTTTGGCCAGTTGAATTTTTGGCTTACCAACCTCTCCTTGAGTTGTGACCAATTCCCCTTCAGAATTTCGAAAGGAAACCTTGCCCTTTTCACAGTGAATGTGGGCATCATTAGGTTTAAGCTAATCCATTCCGAGCAAACACTCATGGATACCTAGGTTCATAACCCTGAATCTGACCAAAGTCGACTTTCCTCCCAGTAGGAATTCCACCTTAGTAGTTTGCTTGGTACAAGTGACCTCACGACCATTTGCTAATTCCACAAGCAAGGTAGGTGCATCTTTTGTGGCTATTCCTAATCTTCTTGCACAAGCTGGTGAAATAAAGGAATGCGTACTGCCACAATCAATCAAGGTTTTGAAACCTTTACCTTGATAATCCGATGGTGTCTGAATCAACGAAAACTAGCGATTTGGGCCTTTCTTGTGAAGGGCGCCATGGACTGTTGCCCTCTCAAAGTCTGCTTCCATGGTCAGGTCTTCTTTATCGCACATCATCTCCCTGTTGGCAACACAGACGGTTCTTCCTCTGGTCCTGACAGTGGCTCCTTGGCCCACGGACAGTTCCTTGAGATGGTCCTTGACGTTGTCCTCCGCCAAGCTTGAGATGGTCCTTGACGTTGTCCTCCGGCAAGCTTGGGACATTGCCTTTTGAAATGATCGGGCTCATTGCAATGGAAGCAACGGAGATTGTGGCCATTACCTTGGGTAGAAACAAAATTATTGACATTGTTGGTTCTAGCCTTCTTCCTTTGTCCCTGGTTTTGACCTTCGGCTCTCTTCACCTGGGACCTATACACTCCTTTCTTCTGATCATTGTAAGACCAAGTCTTGTTATTTCTTGGCCTAGTTTGCACTTCCTGTATTATGGGCGCAGCTTGAATGAGTGCGTCCTGAAGATCTATTGGACGCATTGATTCAAGGCAGGTGTTTATAGGTGGGTTTAATCTGGCACAAAACTTCGACACATGTTGTGTCATATCCATTTGTGGCGCATACTTCAAAAGAGAGATGAACTTCAAGTATTATGCGTCAAGAGATAAATCAAGAAGTTTCTGCTCATAGAACTCATTCATCTTCTGCGTGTGGTAGGCAGGTGGTAGATATCTTCCTCACACAACTCTTTTAATCTTCTCCCAAGTAACTGACCCTTCCGAGATCCCTTGGTCTCTGCACCATTGCTTCCACCAAAGCCTTGCTTCGCCGGCAAGCTTGGCGAGCATTGCTTGGTTGGCCGGTGCAGTACCTGCCGCTTCGAAGTAATCCTCCATGGATTCGATCCAGATCTTGACATCAGTTTGGAGGGACCTTCCCTTGCCATCAAATTCTGGTGGCTTGATTTTGAAATTTCTTCTCTTGAATCATGGCCGTACTTGGTGTAGGGGTCGGACTAGGAATCTGCACCTGAGGTTGTGCCTGGGCTTTGAGATTCTTAACGTTAACAACTCGCCAAATGTTTCTCACATTACATTTCATGCCCAATTCAGCTTTCAGCCAAGAGTCCTAATCACTTAACTTTTTTATCAATACTCATAGTCAAGACAATCATTGATAAAAAGAGTCTTATTTCATTCATATGGAAATAGCCCTTTCGGACTACAATTATTCTTGGGGGGATGGAACAAGCTGATACGTTAATTCGGGGAGAATAAGATTGTGTTACATTCAGCTACGGAAACTGAGTAATAATATGGATTGGGGTCATAGATTTTCAGGAATCGATAGGTCATTGGAAGATAAGGGTATCCTTTCCTTTGGTACCCGCTATTCTCGTAACGCCCCAACACCTTGATTCTGTCGGCAATGATTATTCGGGTCACTTCCTCATACACATACGTATTCTGCTTGACCATCCGTCCTCCGACATGTAGGGTTGTGCTTGCATGAGCCTCAACAAAGATGAACAGCTTCACGATCTTCAGGTCCTCCAACCGCTTGATTCTCTTTAGGTTGATTCGCAGGTACGCAAATCGGTGGGTAGCTATGTAATAAATTCCTAAATCACCCATCCATCTATGTTCCATGTACAGGGACAATAAATTGTAGATGCCATCTAGGATATTCATATCGATCCACCGTCGATAATCTGAACCACGCATCGCAGTCATAAACATAACTTGGAACACTAAGAATCTATTCCATGCTTCATGACTCTGTAAGTGAGCATTGATAAGTAAGTAAGAAAATGTTCTTAATAGCAACATTTGCTTTACTTCTCCTCATTAAGTTTCCATGAAAATTATTAGATCGTCGTTGGTTCGCTCTGATACCAATTGTAACGTGTCCACCTATTCACTTGCAACACACGTCTTAGTAGCCCATCAGGAAGAGAGTCTAGAAAGCGCCGCCCGGCACTCCCACGGAATGTCACAGGATTTGAGATCTAGGTCCTCCCGAGTCTCCCACGAAGCGGAAGCATTCCCGCCGTTCCCACTTAGGACCAACCTGAATCAAGGTTTTCCTAATGGTCAAATTCCTAGAGAGTAACTAGTGTCGAACTACTTTACGCACAAACCTTAGGGTTAAAGCAGATTCATGCTGCAATTGGTTCAAGGAGAATGGGAAATGAGAGGGATGCAAAGCTCGACGTCTCTGCCTATAAGGCATAGTCCCATTCCGTTCCCCTAAAACAACACAAATCGGGACTCTAGCATCCTAGATTCTAGGTCAACGTTCCTTGCTATCAATTTCCTTTCCTTCGAGAAAAGTTCCCGACCAACTGGGACCACCCATCCGTAGAACAAACCCATGGCCCATCCACCACACTTTCCTCCGGGTTGCTTTAGTTGTCTAATTACCTACCACATTTAGTTTAACACGCAAAAATAGCTTCCTTAATTAGCCAATTATTCATTGATTCCTTCACGTAATCTTAGCACTGACATAGAAAAACAATGTCAAACAAGTTCCTTTACCACAAAGTAATCATATTTATCTTTGGAATACATCATATAATCCAACCCGAAGGCTATCCATAATCTACCCGAAGGCAATCCATAATCCGCCCGAAGGCAATCTAGCAATCCTCACAGATTACTAATCCAAGTTACCGCCCGTAGACTAGTATGCCGACCTCGATATCCAATCTCGAGTCACATCCAACTCTTGTGCAAGACCCGAAAGGCAAGGGATTTACGGCCAGATTCCCACCTGGCACCCAAGCATCCTCCTACTCCAAGTGGCGCCCATCGAAGAGACCTCTCGTGGCGGGTTCGGTCCACATTCCCAACACGGCTAACAACCCCCTTGGTTACAGTCAGGTAGACAATCGGGGGTAACTGATGCTGCCTCTCCCTCCAGGCCTTCAACCTGAAGCATTATTTATTTTTCCATCTTTAGTTCATTGAGCAAAGCAATACAAACAATGCTCCTAAACTGTACAAACATAATCAATCCAATGGTCGTTTATTTGGCCAACATCTAAGGTATATATCCTTCTCTCCGAATGCGTCCAGCATCCGATCCGGGATCAATTGTGACTTGGCAAGATCCCCAAGGGTTTCGTTGCTTGTTTACCCTTTTATCCTTGGGTTAGGGTTTATACCCTATTAACCCAAATTAACCAACACCTTAGGTTCCTTAAGTTAAGACAGTAAATCCTTGCAACCTTGGCGCCCTAACTTGGTTGGTCAATTTCTTGCTAGGCAATACATAACTTTCCTAACTTGGCAAATCAGCCTGAAGAAGGATAGTGTAGCAGGATGCCTACTCATCCTTTTACAATTTAGACTCGCACTAGAACCTGCCAACCTTATTCTAAGGAGTGGCAACTCTACTTTGTGATTTAATACAAAACCATGCGACAGTGCAACTTGTTGCACAAGTGTCGCACCTAACTCATGGGATCATTTCTCCCCTCAAACAGCGTTTCTTGGTCAAGAAATATGTTTGGTCAAGATGTAGGGTTTGGGAGTCCTCTTGACCCAACCCAATCCCTAACCTTACTAGGTCACAACGCTTGGCCCTAGGGTTTCGAAACTTAATTGGAAGTTTAGTATAAGGTCGGTCGATCCTTAGGGTAAAACCCTAGATTGTTATTGTATGGGTGTCCAATTAACCCTAACATTCCGTGAATGTGGGTAGGACCTTTGGGTTCGAAAGTCTCGACTTGGCGTCCCAAGTGCGATACTAGGCAGAATTTTTAACGTACTAAACCCTACCTAGCACTTTGAAGTGTTCATCGTACCGACTAGTTATGCTTTTACGAATCCTTTGAGGGTTATAACATTACAAGTGATCTACCTAAAACGATCTAATTGTCTTGCGAACAAGAATGATCTTTGCTTAGAAGAAATGCAAATACTTTTCCTAAGAGGTGCAAATAAATAAATTCAAGATGCAACATTCCATGCAAGTATGCGAATCATAGACTTTTACTTCTATGCAACTATAAGGTTTGCAATGACCATTTCTTTTCCTTGCAAAAATCATGACGATTGACAATTTGGGAAATAACTTGCATAAAACCTACTTAGATTTACATCAAGAACTTTGCCTACAAACTTTTTGTTTAATGCAATTGAATTTCAGGCTTTAATATGACATGCAACCTTTTCTAAATACAACTTCGATAAATGAAGTTCATGCATGACGAATATCATAAGACCAATGTTGACTTAATCTGTTCTACAACACTTAATCTGTCTTAAAATACAAGCATCTTCGCATGCAACATGCAAGTTCATGGTTTCATTTCTATGCAATGCAACTTACTTGGACAACATCCAATGGACGACAACGATTATCTCATACGAATCCACAAGTAGAAAATTACTACCTAAATGCCTTATGCGCTTTTCTTTTCCGCGGCCAATCAAAGATGCATTTAAAAAATTTCATCTTTTTTAAACCTAAGCAATATGCGCATAGGATTTGCAACTTGGAAATGCAAACAAACCCAAATGCATGACATGCAGTATCTCTTGTAAATCGTCCAAGGAGATAATTTCCCAAATGTATTTTAACTTGACTACGTGAATTAGGAACATGCGTAAATGCATTCTTCCCATGAAAATTTAACGTGCCTAATGCATTCCTTTTATGAGGGATTAATCCTTTTAAGAACCTGGGATTGAGAACTCGTAGGGATGTCCATGCGTATGCTCGGGGTAGGAACTCCCGCATGAGCGCCTCTCACCAGTTTCTTGGGAGCCATTGACGAGTCGAATTCTGGTTCAGCAATTCCTCTTTGGCTCTTTCACGTATCGAATCCCTTTCTGCCCGAGATCTTCTATTCTATGTGGGACACGGCCCTTACAGAATGTGGTTTTAGGCAAAACCCGTAGTGGTGAGGATGAACAAGGCTTATAGAAGCCTTGTTTTTAGAAGCTTCTATGCCTCTAAGTTACGGGATGACGTGGCAGGAGGGAATGATTGGGAAAGGGAAAGATGGCAAAGAAGATGATGATTATGAGGGTGAGAATGATGGCGATCGTGGCGTTGAAGGCGGCATCCTGGTGGGCTGCGTGGCATTGCACGGCGACGACGGCGGCTGCACGACAGACAGAGTCTCCCTCTTCTCACTCTTCGTGCCTCCCTCCAAGCTTGAGGGGGAGGTTATATAGCCTTTGAGGGGGGAAAATAGCCACCCCCATGGCATGCTTTGCATGCCTTCTCTCCCCCCCCCCCCCCCCCCATGCTCTCCACCTCACAAGGAGTTCTCACATTCCCTCTCACACTCCTCTCCCCTGCCATGCATCTGCTGAGGGGAGGGGGTAAATAATTAAAAAACTTGCACTACTTTAATCATTTATCCATTTGCCTTTCCGTAAGGGGTGTTCTCGTGTGGCTTGCGGGTTTTAACCTCAGTCTTATTTGCACAATGCGGATGGGGATTATTATCGCGCCTGCGAAGTAAGCGTTTAACTGCCAACATTTTTCGATGTGGGAGATCACTTTGGGGTGCCTTATTGCTCGGGGTGTGCGGGGTTTAAGGTTGACTTAATATTTCGAGTGGAAATATTACACAAAAAGACACACAACCCTTCGTGTTTTTCATTATCTATTTGATTTTTTGATACTTTTGCATTCATAAAGCTTTAGCCTTCACATTTCAATTCTTTCTAACTTTTTAGAAGTGCAAGCACATACACTTTTGTGTATACCATTTATTTTTATGGATGTGGATGTGGCCCCCTCAATTTTCAGCTTGGTGGGATTATCTTTTGGACTTTGAGGCTAGTTTTCTCTTCACCTATCAATTTTTGCATTCCAATTCAGATTAGGGTGTATTCACATGCCCTACATGTATTTAAAATTTTCTTTTCTTTTTACTGCACTCTAACCATATTTAATAGTTAAAAGGAACTAATTGATCACTTTTTCCATGCACATTTGCACTTAGAACACACACCAATTGAATTAAAATAAAATAAACCTGCGGTTCACATTGCACACACTTCATGCACTAAACATGTACAATTTTCAATTGGTAAGAAAATAAACTAGTTGCCACTCTTACACATGTAAGTAAAAAATAAAAGCGTTATATACACAATAATTAATAAAAAATGAGTATGCATTTAGAGACCCATGGAGTTGGGATTGAAGTTCGGGTTTGTTTAATGCACCATAAAACATAATATGTTTTCTTAAAGGAAAAAATGAATCACGATTTTATTTTAAGGCTAATCACCTAATAAAACTTCACCCATTGTTAATAATTGATTAAATCTATCTTCCATTAAATCTAAATTCATCTTCAATGCACATTTATCGTCTTATTAATGAACCAATGTGTGGAAAAGAGGGAGACATGGTTGATTACTTAGTCTTCCATGTTGACAGGTTTCAGTCTGATCTTGGTTTAGTTGTGTTAAGAGAGGTGTAGTTTGTGGTATATATTTTGCTTTGATGATCACGTTGATGTGGTTTGGGATATGGTAAGTCTATTTCTTTTTATTTTCTTCGAGTATGAGGGTGCCTGTTTGATGCATTTCATGAAGCTATCCGATCGCACGTGTGGGTAGGTCATATCAAATTTTTTCTATGATATAGTTTGCTTGGGATAGTCTTCTATGTTATGTACGAATTGATCCTCTGTCAAAATCGTACTGGTTTTTTGTTTTCCTATTTTGTAGGCCTCCTTTGTGTCTGTCTATGGTGTGTTTTTTTTTCTATCCGAATAGCACCTCAAGATCCTCCTTTAGTCGAGTATGTTCTGCTAGTTAGTTGAGATTATTTTTAGTTGTTTGACAATATCAGACCTTATTACTAAGGCCGGACTCTCCTAGTTTGTGGCTCTCTCATTGCCACTTATTCCTGATGATCCTACCCTATGTGATGAATTTTTAACCTCTTACAATTAGCAGTCTGGCTCTACTCGAGATAGCAATGTTCTGATGACACCTCTTGAGGATTGGCAAAGGCTTTGTCTCTTCCCTATTGTGAAGAATTCTTTCTAGTTACCTGCTCGCTCTTTTTTGATACTGATTTCTAAGAAGCTTTTATAGAGAAACCAAGTAATTATTATATGACAAACAGGTCATCACTACATCTGGGGTTTGTGTCTCCATGATATCTAATCCTTTTTGGAAGTAGTTGTATCAGTTCCTTTAGGACATGTTTATGCCTGCCAAGACTCCATCCAATTATATGTCCAAGGAATTATTTATTACTTTTAGAATGGTGCTGAAGGGCATAATCATTGACTGGAGTTCCTATCTCTTGGCTAAAATGGATCAATATTTTATCAAGGTGACTAGGGGTAATGTGACTAATGTCACATATGGCTCTATTTGTATGTTTTTTTAACATACTCTGTCCCTGCTGTGAAAGAAAGTCTACCACCTCCTAAAAACCCTCTAGTGGTTTCCCCTCCTTTTGTTGAGGATTTTGAATTGATCCTTGAAGATCATGACTCTCCTTCTCTTGTGGTCGTTCAAAGGAAGTGCTTAAATCGAGTAGAAAAAACAATTCCTGCTTCCATTCCTCTAGTGCCAATCCTTGCTACATCTAGTAGTACCCTTCCTCCATGTCTCATAGCTCCAAATTGATTCCGAGCTTATAGAGATGGTGGTTTGGGCATACAAATTCCCTCTCTGCATCATCTAGTTTTAGGATATGCTATTCCTTTCCTCTATAACGATATTCAAAGTCCTATAGAGATCTCAGTTACAGCTTGTGTTCAATAGCTATATTCTTCTTTCCATGAGGGGAGATGCAATACTCCAAGGAGGAGTTACATAAGGTTACCATTGATGTTGCCTCATCTAAGGAAACTCTTTCCACTATTTTCAAGTAGATAAAGTCACAAACTAAGTTGATAAAAGCCCAAAAAGTGGAAATCTCCTCTTTGCAAGCTCAGTTGACTCAAGCAAAAGCTCAAATAGCTACGGTCAATGAGGCTAAGGACCATCTTTTTCAAGAGTCCCAAGAGCTTAAAGCTTTAATTGCTACCCAAACAGTGGAGTTACAATCAGCCAATTGTATTGTTGAGCACCAGAATACCAAGATAGAGGAGTTAAAAGAATAGTTGGCTCAACTAGACTCCATTCCTTCAAGTCCCAATGTACCATTAGTACCATATTTATCAGATATACGGACTGTTGAGACTTCAAGCTCATGTGTGTGACCGCCAAAGTCTTAGCTCTGTCCACCAGTTGTATCAATAAGTGTGGGATATTAAATAAGTCAGTGGATTAAGGCTATGTGTGAATGGTCTTATAGACCTTAGAGTGTTGTATTCACTTTTAGATATATGTATTATGGAATAAGAAAAAAAAAGGGTGAGTGAGAACATACGGCTCCTCTCAATTGCTCCAACCTTTCTCTCTATCTCTCTCTCTCTCTTCTAACATGGTATCAGAGCCATCTTGGATGGGCTCTCTGGAGCAAGAGGTTGTAAAGAAGACTTGAAGAACTTGAAGGCCAGGGTATCTAAGAAGAGAAGTAACCTGCCATTGTTTCTTGATAGGTATGTACTGAGACATTGAGTTTGCCATTGGTCAAGCATTGTCTATAGCTTGTTTGGGAGCTTGTTAAGGCTTCCTTGAGCACTTGTAAGGATGCATTTGTCATCATTAACCACACGAGAAGTAGCAACAACCTATACCAGTCAGTGTGACTGTGCATGTTATTCATACTACCTTCGTTGACTGCAATTCATCACATAAGATGATTATGGTGTGGTCTAGTGCTTGTATGCATACTTTAGGTGGTACTTTGAAGGCTTGACATGCCAATGCTTGGCTGGGGGAAGAGATATAAACTGAAATACAAGTATACAGATCTGGGAAAATACTTTAACTATTGTATTTAGAGAGCATACAGCACATACGTGGCTTTGGTTAGAGGTTGAAGCTCTCTAACATACAAAGGAACACTAATTGAAGCAGATATACACCCTGAAGGACATATGTGTTGACACTTGAGTCTTGAAAACTGACGTTTGGAGGCAAAAACACTCAGATCTCAAAGTGTCTGATAGGCTGAAATCTTCCCTGGAACTTCCAGCTAATACAGGGCACCGTTTGATCCATACATGCCTTGGAATGATGGATGCGACTAGGTAGAATGCTAGGTGAATGTCTGGGCAATACCCGTGTACACTTGGGCATGATTAAAAGGATTAAAAATTCAGTTTTGGAATGCATTTACAGATATTAAAATTACACACTAAAAATTTTCATAAAATTGTGGATAGCAAACATGGTCTTTACCTGAAGCACTACATGACATTGATTGGTCCCTATCAAATGTATGGTTTGGGATATGTCTGCTAGGAATGTTTGAAGCATTTGGACAAGCATTGAATGCTAGTGAAAACTGAAGTCTAGAGTTGAAAAAAAAGGCATTTAAGGTTTCTTGGCTGGTTACAAGTAGGGAATGTACTCCATGGCATTGCTTCTTGAAGACAGAGTGTATATGGTTGTATATATGGTCATGTATTGACCCCGACACACTAAAGCAAATGTTTGAACTAATTTAAATACATTTTGGAGCTAGATAAACCTTGATTTTCTGAATATTTGTTGATTGCAATCTGTAAACAGGAGTTTTGACACTTGTACTTGTTGATTATGCATTGATTTGTGCCTGTATGGTCATATTTGGACTGCTATATGTACTAGCAGATGTCTATGAATTTTTGGAGCATGTATGACATGTATACATCTCAGTTTTAGCTATGAATCAGATGTTGATCTCACTGACAATTTGTAGATTTCAGACTGCATGTATGTACTCTGACACTAAGGTTGCATGAGACAGAGTTAAAACACCTACATGGTTTAACGGGCTATACCACATGTTGTGGATGGTTTTGAGATGTTAAGGGGCTGAAATACTCTAGTTTCAGCAGTGAATTTGTTGCAAAAAACTGACATAAACAATCAAAGATTGCAATTAGTGAGTTAGACTTGTTGGCTTGTAGGTAGTCAGGCATTGTTTGCAACATGGCAATGCAGATAGAACCAGCAATATAACCCAGATAGTGGGGGAAATTCTTGATAGCAATAATTATGCCATATGGAAGTTCCACATGGAGAATTTCCTAAAAGGAAATGGATATTGGGACTTGGTGACAGGTGTTGAAGCTGAACCTGAAATTCCAAAGAGGAATCCTACAGCTGATCAAAGACGAGTGCACCGACCTTGGTTGGAAAGAGCTCGTAGGGTACTACAGTGGTTATCTTTGTGTATCTCAGATGCTATGATAATGCAGATCATGAAATGCAAGTCACTAGTAGATGCATGGAACATATTGATTAAGTACTATGGCACAAGTGCTAATGCCAGGAAGATACAGTTGAAGCATAAATTCAACAACATGGAGAGAAAAGGCAGATCTATACATGATTATTTCACAGAGATTAAGACCATTGCGGATCAGCTAGCATCTATTGGCACACAGCTTGAGGATGAAGACATGGTTGCAGTGACATTAAATGGTTTGGGATCTGAATATAAGTCATTTGATACTTCCATCTCTGAGGGGCTAAAATGCCAGATTTCAACGAGCTAGCTGCATTGCTTATTCATGAAGAGGTTAAACTTGGATTGGCTTACAGGTTCTAGCAGCTCCAAGAACAAGGATGTTGTATTTTATTCGAATCAACGCGGTCGTGGCAGTCATGGTAGAGGTTATGGTTCCGGTAGAGGAGGCTAGCAAAATATATCCTATGGTCATAATAACCAGCAGGGTTTAAATGCATGAGGAGATGGAAATTTTAGAGGAAAGGGGAGATCTAGCCCTAAAGGCAAAGGCTCTTGGAAGCAGCAACATCCATCTGACAATCCTAATAAGGATAAGGATTTTCACTACTATGGAAAGTATGGTCATATTTCTAAGGACTGTTGGAAGAAGCATGGCAATCAAAGAGACAAACAGCATGGACATCATGCAACGTCCAATCAGGCAAAACATGCATCTAGGGATAGGTTTTTTGCCATGACATATATGAAAGACATGCCTGTTGAGAAGTCTCATGAGAATGCAGTTTGGTACATTGATTCAAGGGCATTGAATCATATGACACCTCATGGTGACTGGTTTACACATATGGTGCTTGAGAAGAATGGCTATGTATGCACAGGGGATGACACGCAGCATAGCATAGAACATAAAGGCAAAGTACCTTTGGTAATCCATGATGGCAGGAAGAAGAACTTACATGATGTATTGCATGTTCCATCAATTACTAAAAATTTATTGTCTATGGATCAAATGACTAAGTAGAATTTATAGGTCCGATTTAACAAGCATGGATGCTTTATTGAGGATTTTGGTAATGGCTGCAAATTGATTGCTCGCGGTCATAGGAATGGCAGGATGTTTACTCTTGATGCCACTTTGCGACAGTTGAAATCAACAATGTTTGCCCATGGCTTTGGCATAGTTAAAGACTTGGAAATATGGCATAAGAGAGTGGGACATGTTAATCTTCAGCGGTGCAAATGATGCAGAAGAAACAACTCATGATATGTTTATCCAAGTTTCATTATATAGATATCGGTCATGTCGGTGATGCTTGTTAGTTTGGTAAACAGTCAAGGTTGCCATTTGTCAGGCATGTAAGAAGTAGTACATGACCGTTGCAATTAGTTCACTCTAATGTGTGGGGGCCAGCCCATAATGCATCTATGGGAGGCTTCAAGTACTATGTGACATTCATTAATGACTTAAGTCGCTATACTTGGGTTTATATACTGAAAACAAAGGATGAGTTGTTTGTTGTTTTTTAGTAGTTTAAAAAGGAGGTTGAAAATGAATTTGATCGTTATATCTCTTGCTTGAGATCTGAAAATGGTGGGGAGTATGTGTCAAATGATTTTGACAATTTTTTGGTTGAAAATGGCAGACATAGGCAGCTTACATGGAGCTACACTCCACGATAGAATGGGGTAGCAAAATGGAAGAACAAGGTATTGATGGAAGTTGCTCGGGCAATGATGAATGAGAAGAATATGCCGCTCTATTATTGGGTTGAGGCTATTATGACAGCCATGTATATCTTGAATAGGACTCCCACTATAGGTATTCATAAGATGACACCATTTGAGAAATTGTATGGCTACAAGTCTGATGTCAGTCACATGAAAGTATTTGGCTATCTTGCTTATGTGCACATGCCTAATGAGAAAAGGAAAAAGCTGGATCTAAAAGCACATAAGTGTGTCTTTATTCTTTATTCGCAGGAGAAGAAGGCATATAAATGCTATGATCCCTCCACTTGGGAGACATCTCCACTTGGGAGACATTAGTCAGTAGAGATGTTATCTTTGATGAGATGGCCTTTTGGTATGTATCATCGGTTGCAATGCCATCAGATATGCCTTCTACACATGTATCTACAATTGATTCTCAGCAGAGTACCGTAGTGGCAGGCCCTAGTGGTACGACAATATCTCCATGGACAGGGAGATTGAGGAGCTCTAGCTCACCATCCATTGACACCACTATGTTAGTGAGGGGGAGATATGATGTGGTGGACAACAAAGGAAAAGATAAAGTCACTGATGATACATCTGGTGTGATGACACCTAGCAGGATGACTTTAAGTTATGACTCAATTGATAGTCTAAACAGTGAGCTTGGCATTCTGACAGTGTATATGCATGGTACTAGGTAGAACAGGTACATTCCGCCTCATGAGAGAGGGGAATCGAGTAGTACACCATAGCTTAGACAATCCCAGAGAGCCGGGTACCTTGTGGATAGGCTGACTTACACTAGTTTTTCTGCGAAGAATTTTGCTTATATGACAAAGGTGACAGAGGTCAAAGAGTTTGCTACATTTACTGAAGCAGTGATGGATAAAAATTGATGCACAGCTATGGATGAGGAGATAGATGCTTTGGCTCAAAATAGTACTTGGAATATTGTGCCACTGCCAAAAGGAAAGAAGACCATTGACTGCAAATGGATCTATAAAATTAAATGCAAGTTGGTGTTGAGATATCGAGCTCCACTCGTGATACGCCAGGGTGACCGTTGTGTATTTATGTCACCGACTTGTCAGTTGCAGACGCGGTTGGTACACCGCCCATGAATAATAGCTACATGATAGCTATCCTTATCTACTCTAGTTTGTGGCTCAGTTAGTATGCCACCTTAGTTAGTTGAGTTTGGTTTGAGACCCATATAGAGGGTTCTTCTATTTCTTTGTACTAGAGTTCTTTTGGCTTACACAACTAAGAAGAAAAAAACTGTTTTCAGCCTCCACCCTTGTGTGTCTTCCCCCATTGTGCAAGCAAGAAAGCTTCAAGCGAGACTCCTTCCTTCTCTCCCACAATCTTGACATGGTATCAGAGCCTTGTTCGTGGTAAGGAGCTCAAGAAAGCAAGCCAAGCTCGCGGTGGTCTGGTAAGAGGAGCAGTGTTGCTTTCATTTTCTGTTTTGGGAGCAGATCTCTGCAGGTAGCACAGCCGGAAATTGCAGGAGTGCATTGTCTCAGGTTGAGACGCCCTTCGCGGTGAAGCAAGAGGGCAGTATATGCTGCGGGAAGGGGCTTTAGCCCTCGGCGACCTTGTTTTTTTGATTTGAGGCCATTTCGGGGCCTGTTTTGCAGACGGAAGTTTTCTGCACGCACTCAGGAAAAGACTCAGTTTTATGCTGTGCGACCACTGTTCTACAGGTCGGTAAAAAGTTACTGTAGAAATTGCATCGTATGCTTGTGCGCAGAGACATTGGGAGTTTCAGAATCATCCTTGGTTCCTGTTTATGCAAAATCGTCACTAGGAAGTGACTGTGTGGTCAAATACCACTTTCGCCAGTTTTGCAGATTTGCCCTTGTGAGGGTGAAGCTGTGTTTTTTGCAGTGACAGAATTTCTTGCAGTATTCTGTAATGGCGTCTGATTCTCTTTCACAGATTGTCACTGAAAAGCTTGACAAGAACAACTTCCAGGCATGGAAGTTTAGAATGACGAATTTTCTTATGGGAAAAGGATATTGGGAATTTGTTGCAGGAAATGAAGAAGAACCAGTTCTTCCTGATGTTCCCAATCAACAGCAAATGCAGGCATTTAAAACATGGCATGAGAGAGCCAGGAAAGTTATGTATTGGTTGTCTATCAGCATTTCAGACTCTATGATTGTGCATATTCAGGATGCAAGTACGCCAAAGGAGGCATGGGATACTTTGTCAAAAATGTATAGCACAAATACGCAAGCCAGGAAAATGCAGCTCAAGCAAGAGTTGCACAATGTGCAAAGAGAAAATATGAGCATCAACGACTACCACATGAAGGTGAAGAAGATTGCAGATGCACTTGCTTCCATTGGGTCGCCAGTGGAAGATGATGATTTAGTTTCCGTGACCTTGAATGGTCTAGGAAAGGATTATGCACAGTTTCGAACATCCATTTCAGTTCGTGAAAGATTTCCTGATTTTGAGGAGTTGATTGCTCTTCTAATTTCTGAGGAGCAGAGAAATGGTGGTGCATCTTCTTCAGGAGGAACTTCAAAAGAAGCTGTCTTCTACTCAAATGCTGGAAGAGGTAGAGGCAGAGGTAGAGGAGGCCGATTTGGAGGCTGTGGTAGAAATCAGAATATGCAGCAAACTCAAGAAAACCAGTCCTATGGAGGAGGACGTGGTAACTCTAGAAGCAGGGGGAGCCAAAGAGGTCGTGGTGGATGGCAAAGAGGTCAAAATGCAAACAGTAATGTTGAATGCTACTACTGTGGTAAAATGGGTCATATGGCTAAAGACTGCTATAAAAAGCAGAATGACATCATGAATGGAAAACTGCAACAAGGGAATTATGCATCTTCTAGTAGACAGGGTGATGACAGAAATGAGCATTTGTTCATGGTGCAGCACATGAACAATTCTGTGACAAGTGCAGAAGAAAGCAATGATGTATGGTATGTTGACTCAGGTGCATCAAACCACATGACAGGTCATGCAGAATGGATGGAGGATGCAAGGAAAATGGAAAAACCAGGATTTGTGGAGACTGGTGATGATACTGCACATCCTATTGTGCAGATTGGAAAAATTCCCTTGTCTATGCAGGATGGGAAAAAGAAATACCTGTCCGATGTATTTCATGTCCCGAATATCACCAAGAATCTGGTTTCTGTTGGTCAAATGGTTGAACAGGGCTTGCAGGTCAGATTTAATCCTCATGGATGCTTTGTTGAGGATATGAAAAATAAAGGTCGCTTGATAGCAAAAGGAAAGAAGAAGGGCAGAATGTTTACGTTGGATGCAGACATGTCTGAATTGAGTGCAGCAATGTTTGCACATGGGACCGGTGTAGTTGCAGATATTGATATCTGGCATAAACGCATTGGTCATGTTAATGTACAGCGACTTAAATCAATGCAGGCCCAAAATATTGTTGCAGGTTTGCCGAAATTCAAGGTTGCAGAAATGCATAAGGTATGTGAAGCCTGTCAGTTTGGAAAACAGGCAAGGAAACCATTTCCTAGACATGTTCAAGAGAGTGAGAAGCCATTGGAATTAATCCACTCTGATGTGTGGACTACTAAAGCTGCATCTCTTGGAGGCTGTCATTATTTTGTCACTTTTATTGATGACTATAGCAGAAAAGTTTGGGTGTATTTTATGAAAAAGAAAAGTGAAGTTTTTGGGCATTTCAAAACTCTTAAAGCTATGGCTGAAAAAGAAACAGGTCTGCAAATAAAATGCCTAAGGTCAGATGGAGGGGGAGAGTACCTCTCAAATGAGTTTGCAAAGTTCTTGCAGGAGCATGGCATAAAGCAGCAATATTCATGCAGTTATACCCCACAACAAAATGGAATTGCAGAAAGGAAAAACAGGCATATTGGAGAGGTATCTCGTGCCATGCTCAATGAAAAAGACTTGCCAGATTTTTATTGGGCTGAAGCAGTTGCTACAGCAGTCTACATAATGAACAGGACTCCCACTGCAGCAATACATGGAATGACTCCAGAGGAGAGGTATACTGGTAGGAAACCAGATATTTCTCATTTGAAAATTTTTGGTTGCATTGCCTATGTACATGTGCCAGATGAGCTGAGATCCAAGTTGGATCCAAAAGCTGAGAAGTGCATCTTTATTGGTTACTCTCTGCAGCAAAAAGGGTATAGATGCTATAACCCTTCTACTCGTAAGTTTACAGTGAGCAGAGATGTTGTTTTTGATGAGATGAGTAGCTGGTATAAACCAGTAAATGTGATTGATGATGTAGATGCACAAAATGGTAATGCTGCACAGAATTCACAGTAGCAGTCACAAAATATTAGTGGACCTGGAGCGTCCTCTAGCAGTGGTTCACATTCTTCGCCATGGACAGGCAGATTGAGATCAGGAGAATCTTCTGAAGGCAGCGCAAATAGTGGTATGCAGGTATCACGAAAAGGAAAAGAGAAGGTAGATCAGCCCATGTTTGATGTGAATGCATGTCACTCTTATGTGGATGGTGAATCCAGTGGCTCAGAACAGAGCATTGATGATGAGTTGGGTATTCCTTCTATTGTTACACCTGGAGTAAGGAAGACCAGGGATGTTTTGAGAGCACCTGGGAGTGAACCCACTTTGCGCAGGTCTACCAGAGTTAGGTATCCTGTGGATAGGCTGAAATATGATGGATTTACAGCCATTCACTATGCATATATGGTCAAGGTGATACAAGAACTAGAACCCACTTCTTTTGAGCAAGCCATGGGAAAAGAAAAATGGGAGAAAGCCATGGATGAAGAAATGGATGCCTTGGAAGCAAATGCTACATGGGAATTGGTACCTTTGCCTAAAGGTAAGAATGCAATTGGCTGTAAGTGGGTTTATAAGGTGAAGCACAATGCAGATGGTTCTGTGAACAGATACAAGGCAAGATTAGTGGTCAAGGGGTATGCACAAACATATGGCATTGACTATGAAGAAACATTCAGTCCGGTTGCAAGGATGGCAACCGTAAGAGCAGTCATTGCTATGGCTGCATCAAAGGGATGGTCTTTACATCAGATGGATGTAAAGAATGCCTTCTTGCATGGTGATTTGCAAGAAGAGGTCTATATGGAGCAGCCACCAGGTTATATGCATGCTGTTCATCCTGAGTTTGTTTGCAGGTTGAAGAAAGCCTTGTATGGCTTGAAGCAAGCACCTAGAGCATGGTCTGACAAGATAGGACAGTATCTTGTCACTATTGGCTTTCAGATTTCCAAGGCAGATTTCTCACTTTATGTGAGAAAAACAGAGAAAGGTATTATGCTACTTGTCATTTATGTTGATGATTTGATTATGACAGGTGACAGTGATGAAGATATCCTTCATGTGAAAATGCTATTGAAGTAAAAGTTTGAGATGAAGGATTTGGGAGAGCTGCGTTATTTCTTGGGCATTGAGGTGATTAGATCACCAAGTGGGATACAGCTCTTGCAGAGGCAGTATGGATTGGACATGCTGTCCAAATATGGGATGACAGGCTGTAAGCCTATTTCATTTCCTTTGGAGCAGAATGTGAAGCTGAGCACAGATGCAGGTGAGCTTCTGGAAGACCCTACTATGTACAGACGCATAGTAGGAAGCTTGATTTATATGACTATTACCAGGCCAGATTTGAGCTATGCTGTTGGATTGGTAAGTCAGTTTATGCAGGCTCCAAGGAAACCGCATTTGGATGCGGCTAGACGCATACTCAGGTATGTGAAGTCCACATTGCAGTATGGACTATTTTATGAGACTGGGGTTCAGATACAGTTGCATGGATACACTGATGCTGATTGGGCTGGTAGTATTTCTGATAGACGATCTACCAGTGGATATGTATTCTCTTTTGGGAGTGCTGCAGTCACTTGGAGCAGCAAGAAACAGCCTACAGTTGCCTTGTCGAGCACAGAGGCTGAGTACAGGGGTGCAGCAATGGCTGCATGTGAAGTAGCTTGGTTGCATAAGCTACTTTATGATATGCATCAGTCTACAGATGGGCCAGTTGTCATTTATTGTGACAACATGAGTAGTATACACTTGCCAAATAACCCAGTCTATCATGCTAGAACAAAGCACATTGAAGTGCATTATCACTATGTGCGAGAGAGGGTTTTACTAGGTCTTATTGATCTAGTTTATGTCAGCACAGAGGATCAGGTAGCTGACATATTCACGAAGGCATTGGGCGCAGAGAAGCTGCGCAAGTTCAGAGACCTGCTTGGTGTGCAGGAATTGGGATTGAGCTCGAGGGGGAGTGTTGAGATATCGAGCTCCACTCGTGATACGCCAGGGTGACCGTTGTGTATTTATGTCACTGACTTGTCAGTTGCAGACGCGGTTGGTACACCGCCCATGAATAATAGCTACATGATAGCTATCCTTATCTACTCTAGTTTGTGGCTCAGTTAGTATGCCACCTTAGTTAGTTGAGTTTGGTTTGAGACCCATATAGAGGGTTCTTCTATTTCTTTGTACTAGAGTTCTTTTGGCTTACACAACTAAGAAGAAAAAAACTGTTTTCAGCCTCCACCCTTGTGTGTCTTCCCCCATTGTGCAAGCAAGAAAGCTTCAAGCGAGACTCCTTCCTTCTCTCCCACAATCTTGACAGTCGGATGGCAATGTAGATAGGTATAAGCCAGATTGGTTTCTAAAGGATATGCTTAGTAGTATAGGTTAGACTATGAGGAAACATTCAACCTTATTGCCAAGATGGCAACCATATGAACAATGATCACATTCGCTGCTACTAAAGGCTGGAAATTGCAGCATATGGATGTGAAAATTGATTTTCTCAATGGTGACTTGGAAGAGGATGTTTATATGGATCAGTCTAAAGTGTATATACACCCTGATTTTCAACATTATGTATGCAAACTAAAAAAAGTATTGTATGGGCTGAAGCAGGCTCTAAGAGCCTGGCATGTAAGGATCAGTAGTTACTTGCAGAGTTTGGGATTTACTATTAGCAGGCTTGATCATAGTCTATTTACGGCATAAGCAAAAAATGAAGTTTAAGGGTCTTGGACCTTTCAAAGTCCGTGCGATCAGCCGAACGGGAAACGTGGAGCTCGAGACTCTAGACGGTTTTGGAATAGGCTTCTTCAATGGCAGTCGTGTCAAGAAATACTATCCTCCCACGCATCCTTTGCATGAGCCACCAATGTTGGAACCACCTATCAATGTACGAGTAGTCGCCATCACCGAAATCGATCACAAGGATGAGGAACTCGTGGAGCCTACATACCTATACATCACGGTCACTGCCAAGCAAGCATGCATCTTTGATGTCTTATTGACGAGGGAGCGGACTTCAATGTCTTGACATATGATCATTGGACCCGACTTGGCAAACCCCCACTACAACCTACTAACACTAAATTAAGCCCATATGGGAGCCGTTCATACGCACTTCTCGGCAAGTGCAGGGCCACCGTTTCTATGGAGTCTAAAACTATATCAATAATCTTCTAGGTGCTGCCAAACGCTAAGGATGCACGCACGGAAACATTGCTAGGGCGATCCTTCAAGAAGCAAACTCGTTGCAACGTTGATTATGAGTTCAGCACATTCACCTCACCATAGGCAGCATCTGCATTGATAAAGCTTTCAGTAAGGGCTACGCGATAGAACAATCCGCACGGCCACCGGGTAGAACTATTAGTAGCCAAATCTAAGGAGAATGGTAGTGCTCGGCCACCACCCACCACCTCTCAAGACCCGCTGCTCGTGGTAGCAAAAGCTAAGGCTCAATAGCCTAGTGTCCAATGGAGGCCTAAACAGCCGCAACCGTCACCTAGGAGTCATTGCACACAACCTCAGAAGACCCGAAGCTCTAAACCTATGACACCAAGGCACAATTAGAGAAATCAACGCATAATCAGGCAAAGGTAGGTCCCTAAAGCCCTCCTGCACGTGTAAGGCTACTATGAGGGAAATGCTTGGATATGGATCCCTAAAGCTCACATGGCAAAGAACACCACTCGTACGCTACCCTCAAGAGCCTGATCACCCCCATCCCTATAGAACCTCAAAACCATAAACCGCAGTGCGCCCCAGGCCCACATCCATCAAGCTCATCCACGCACATGCCCAAGAGAGTTGAACAAGCCTATCGACCCAAATGACAGAAATCGTCACATGAGCCATCACGCGCTAGAACCCATCCGACTACAATGATCCAATCTGAAGAGGCAGCCGTCCATCAGAAGTAGCTGTGCTACTCCCCCAACCCTAAGCCAGGAAGCCCAACTGGAACCTCAAGAGCACCCACAACCACAACTATCCATTGTCAAAGGCTCTAGTGCTATCAATTCCCAACCACCATCACGTCTAAAACCCTCCTACTAGCGGAAATCATTTTTGACACTGGCCTCAGATCTAGCCAAAGATATAGGGGATGACATGTTTGCTGTAGACGGCTCGATGCTACCTTTAGAGAGCTAGCTCTGAGGTACGACCACTTGGACTTAGGCTTATTGCCCGAACCTTTTGCAACCGAAGTTCGTACGATGCCTTGTCCTTGGGAGACGTTTGAACTCGCCTACGTAAAGGTAGCAAACTCCGCTGCTGTATTGCTCAACAGTGAGATCTCTAAAGAGCAAGCCCTCAAACAGCACCTCGTCACGTCATACAATCAGCGAACCACTTTTGCCATCACCGACCAAGAAATTGCGAAATTATCCAAACTTGTTGAGACTAAATCCCCATTCTCGTGGCACTGGTACACTTTTAGGTTGCAATGGGAAGTAGAGGGATGCCAAATCATGACAAACGCTGAGTAGCATCGCGTAATCAAAATAGCGGAGTACGACCCCACTTATATCGCGCCAACCTCGTATAGAGTGTTAACCTCTCTTTGCGACCGCCCCCTAAAAGAGCACATCAAGGGACACCCTTACCTCGATCGCCTACTGACTGAGGAAGAGCTACATATTGCTAGTCGCGGTGCCTCCGGTGACTTTCTAACAGATGTTCTCACTTACATTACACACGTTGGCACTCGCCCCTTTGATCTCGACCGCACAGCTCAGTTAGAATACAACCCTGATTTCTACAGTTGGTTCCTACGCCAGTAAATCCTAACCCATTGCCAAATGTCCTCAACCTCCAAAACCTTCAATCCTAGGAAGGATTCTTCTCGAGCTGGGAAGGGAAGGGGAGTGAGGTGAATCAATTAAAACCAATGAAAATCAAGCAAAACGCATAAGCACGTAAACAACGAGCGAGGTAGGAAAATGCCAAGAGAACTTTGAAATAAAGGGCAAAAAGTTAAAGCCGAAAGGGAAGACTCCACATTGGATAGGATTTTAATGCTTTCATTCAATAAACATATAGAGTCTTTCTTTTTAGACTATGACTTTTCTTGCGAAATGTTAAATGTGGAAGCACTAATGGAAACTTGGGATTATGACAAGAACAAAAGATGTTGCACTAAGACCGTGCCCACCGGCTTCCGTTCACGAAAGAGGAAAGAGCGCAGTACAGCATCACTCTTAAGAGCCGCACCTACAACCAGCTTAAGTTCCGAACCATTCACAACATAGAGGGTTTGGTGGCCAAGGAGGAAGCGGCCAGGAGAGTCATCGAACAATGCAACTTCACCAAGTACCTCGACAAATTTGCGCAAGAACCTGACCACACAAAGTGTGTGGAGTTTCTCAGGTCTTACAACCCTGAAAATGAGTGTGGCACCGTCAGAGTAGGGAGGGGAGAAAATGCCAAACAGGTACAGGTTCGTTAAACCCTTGCCTTGGTGGAGAAGGCATTGGGACTGGAGCCAAAGATAGAGAAGAAGCAGAAGAGGGATGTGTACACCATGCTGAAAACGAGAAAGGAGGACGTGCTAACAAACGATGGCATCAGCATCTAGGACATCCCTAATGTAGAAGCCAGATTGCAAGCAAAACTAGTACATGCGCTCTTCTCCAACCAGCGCTACAATGCCTTAATGCATCGAATCAACATGCATGTGCTGGAGAACATAGCGGCCCACACCCTGCATGAAGTCGACTGGAACGGTTATGTGCACAAAACTATCGACCAGGCGGCTAAAGCACTGGCTTTAGGAAGCACACCAACAAGAGGAGAGTCCCCAGCTTCCAAGGCCACGGAAAGAAAGAAGGCCTCGTCCAAGGCCTTGTTTATTGCCTATGGAAGCATTTTGACTGCGCTCATCCAGGAAGCAATGAAAGAGACACAAGATGCAAAAGAAGGGGAAGAAGAAACGCTCGACAAGTCACCCCCTCACCAGGACCAAGAGAGGTCCAGTGAGACAGGACCAAGACTGATAAGGAAGGGCAGGGGCAAGAAGAAAAATCGGGCAAAAAGCAGGCCAAGGAACCCAAGAAGAAGACAATGCAAAAGAAAAAGAGTTGGATGAAGGCCGCAGGAAGGAGAAAGAGGATTTGGAAAAGGCAAAAAGACAATCCCTCAAGGAGGCCGAGGAGAGGGAGAAGAAGAAGAAGAAACAAGAAGAAGAAAAAACAAAAGAAGATGTCAAGAGGGCTAAGAAGGTGTCAAAACAGGAGGCCGAGAAGAGAAAAAGAGAAGAGCAAGAAGAAAAAGAAAAACTGGAGGAAAGGTACAGGAAAGCTGAAGAAGAAAGGCAAAGAAGAGCTGCGAAGGAAGAAGAGGAACTAAGAAGGAAGGAGGAGGAGGACTTGGCTAAAGCCACACGACGGTCCATTGAGCAGCAGTTCAGGGCTGATGATCCAAGAGCCTTGAGCCCGCAGAGGGAAGAAGAGCCTAGCTCTAGCATGCAGGTATCAGAAATCACACCGCCTACTGTCTTTGAAGGCAAAGGCAAGGCCCTCCTCCATCCTATCCCCACCCTCATGGTGCCCTCCACCGAACCAACCACCCTCACCCCTAGCATCCCCACCAGCATGGAGGTTTCCAACTTCGTGGCCTGGATGCAATATTTCATCAATAAAGAAATGGCCTAGGGAAAGAGCAGAGAAGCCACAGCCACGGGGCAAAAGAGACCAACCCTAGATGCTAAGTCGAGACAAGACCAAAAGCGTCTGAGAGTGGAAGCCTCGACCAACCCAACCCACGCAACAATGACGCCACCAGCTAGTTACGACGAGTACGTCGCTGAGTTGCTCTCCCAACTGAAGCGGGAAAAGGAGGAAAAGAGGATGGTTGTGGCTAAGTTGTGGCGAAAAAGGAGTCAGTAGCCGCTTTCCAGCTTGAAAAAACCCGTACAATAGCCATGCAACAACAGATCCTTAACCTCAAGCAGGAATTAAAAGCCAAGGAATACATGGAAGAAAGCTACAAGCAGCGGCTTGAGGATGAGAATCAAGGACTGGTGTAGATGCAGCGGTGGGAATACAAGCTCCTCCTGATGCAACATGGGAAATTGGAGGCGAAAACCGCCAACATTGAGCAAATCATGGAGGAATCAAATGCCAAAGAGGAGGAGAGAAAGCAAGAGAGGGAGCAGCACCAAAAGGAGATCGATCAACTACACTTGGGAAGGAAAGAGCACGAGATTATGAGTAGAGAACTCAAATCCCAAGAGCATAAGCTCGTAACCCTAGCACAGAAGCAGGGGGAAAGCATGGAAGGAATGAACAAAAGAGCAGAGAAATGGGCAGCACAAAACAAGAAACGGGTGAAGACACTGGCACGGTGCCTTGCTTTGGTGGAGAAAGAAAAAATCATTGCAGAAAGTAAAGCAAACACCGCCCAAACAGCCTTCAGTGCCCAACAACAGGCCTTCCTAACACATTGTTGGACACGACCCGCCTAGAGGGAAAGGAGTCATTAGAGGTGTTGCATAAAAAACTGAGCATCACACGCAAAGCCTTGCACGCGGGGCTACAGATGCCACCCCAACCTACGGAGGTTAGGCTAAGCTTAGAAGAGCAACGGAAGTACCTACTACTGGCCGGCCTAACCCCCCACAAAATGGACGCAATGGGTTTTAAAGAAGGAGCGCAACTAGAAGACCGACCGAGGGAGGAGGTTAACCTTGAGTTCATTATGGGGAGAATCAGAGAAGAGGTAATCCCACAACCCCCCTCGCCACATATCCAAGAACAGCAGCTGACTAATCCATCCACGAAAAGACAAGACGCACTAAGGGAGAGACAAAGAAAATTAGTTGAGGAAACCAGGAAGCAGTTAAGAGCCAAACCGATCGTGCACCCATCGGCACCCCTTCCACCGTGCCCTGATGACCTCCCAGCTAGATTCCACGTGGAGCTGGTGATTTGGGAACGGCAAGAAAAAGAAAAAGACACATTCACCTTCAGCTTCCTCATGCCTAACAGCCTGCGAAGGGTCCTACCGATCAAGGTGATGGAGGTGATCACGACTGGCGGCCGACTCGGACAAAAATGGCTGGAAGAAAGGGAGAGGACCCCCACTCTGTAGGGAAGGGAAGAAGTAGAGTTTTGGCAAGACAATGTATTGAAAATACCACATAATGTACATGGCTACAAGTTCCAACCCCTATGGAGGAGGCAAATGTGCGATATTAGCATGCTCGCCTAGATGGCCTTTTGTAACACCCTGCCCTATGAGAGGAACAATCCCACATTCATGGTGTATCCTCATAGGGTAGGTGTGGATTTTGTTGCCACCCTCCATGGGCGTCATGATTTCCCCATCATCTACAACTCCAATGCCGCCTCCTTCGAACATGCCCTCCTTTTTGACTCAGGAAACCTAAATGATTCCATGATGCATTTTCTCGCAAACTTCTCTTCATGCCCCGATCCATCCTTTATAACTATCTGTAATTATCTTAGGCTACTTAAGCTGTTATTCAAGCAGGACCTGACCCCAAGAGAGCGTGGCTTGCCTCCCCTCTTTTTTGACCCTAATGCCATTGACAATTGTGCCATGGCACTTTTAATGATGAGAGATAGCCTTCTCCCCTCCTTTTGCCTAGCTCTCCTAGAGGATATGAACAATAGCCAGTTCACTAGGTGCAACCATCCCTTTCTCTCCACCACCTCCCTCCATGTCCACATGAACATCAAAGGGCACATGCAAAATTTTTTAGCAAATCCATCCAACCCCCTTCTTTGCCTAAATCAGACGAGGAAGATTAGGTACAGGATGTCGTTCTAGTAGTCTAGTAATACAAAAAAAAAAAGAGAAAAAGCATACAAGGAAGAGCAAGCGAAACATTACACATAGAATGGACAAACAACTCACTCACCGCAGCACTTAGCACCACGTAGAGCACGATCACTGCACCTAGGGGTCCTCAAGTTAGGCATGCCCGGTGGCTTTGGTCGACCGGCTCCGCTCCTAACCCCCTAGCCCCTTTTTGCTTCCCTATTTCATGCTTAGGGTCCATCAAGGGTAGGACATACCTAGGGAGGTCACACTTGCCTATGGCTAGACCTGTCACCCTAAGCTACTTGCACTGCACCTCTTGTACGAATGGGACCCCCAAGCGTGGGATATCACCCCGGCTCGCGGTGGTTAGACCCAACTCTCCATTCCACTAGCACGAGCACAAGGCACTGCACAATAAGGTAGACACCCCCCTTAGGATGAGCACCGCACCCTTTCCTTCCAAGCATCACAAAGGCGACCACCCACCAACTTCGGAGGCCCCCGTCAACCACTTGTTATCCATTCAACTTCTCCAACAAACTTTACTACGAAGCTTCCATGAGCACCCGAGTCTACATGTGGCTCTGCCCTTACATGACTACTGCACCAACTGCCCCTTAAACCCCAATAGTCGACAAGAGTGCCATGGGACTAGCACCTGTCTCGAAGGGGGGTAATGTTAACCCCAAGCCAAGAAGGCGAAAGAATGAATGAAAAAGCAGGAAGAAGATGGAAGAGGAGCAAAGACACGCAGTCGGCCTCTAAAGATAAGCTGGGGCCAAAAGTGTGATTTTAAATAAAAGACACCTCAAAAACTCCAAAAACTCTTGTAAAAGAGCGCCAGGCTCCCTCCTATGCCACTTGTAAAAGAATAGACGGGTATAGGCTTAGGGCATGAAGCAAGAAGAAGGAATTAGAAAAAGGGACCTTGCCACAATGATTGGTCATGTAAAAAGGGATGGGCGGCCAAGGGGTTTTAGGGTTTGTATATATAAAGTTCAAAAAGTGAATGGAAGCTCATTCTTTGGTGTGTGGCTAACAAGAGCTGTTCTCCTCTTCTCTTCTTCTCCTCTTCTTGCTTGTGTGTGCTCTTGAGAGAGGGAGCGCCCATGGGGTTTTAGGGTTTGTATATATAAAGTTCAAAAAGTGAATGGAAGCTCATTCTTTGGTGTGTGGCTAACAAGAGCTCTTCTCCTCTTCTCTTCTTCTCCTCTTCTTGCTTGTGTGTGCTCTCGAGAGAGGGAGTGTGAGAGTGTGAGAGAGTGAGTGTGTGAGAGTGAGGGATCAAGAGGGTGAAGCTATTCACCATCCCCTCTTCTCTTCTTCTCTTCTCTTCCCTTCTCTTGCGCACGCGGTTATGGTGGATGGAGCTTGGAGATGGAGGAGGCTTGAGGATGCTTGAGCTAGCATCTAGGATCGTGGAGCTACCGGTGTGTACAAGAGAGAAGGCAACTCATATCGGCATCAAGGTAGGCTCACTACACTTGTATGATCGACAACGTGTCAGCTATGTGAGAGGTAGCCATTAGAGCTCGCTTGGAACGCTTGAAACAATAAGCAGTCTGTGGGTCTTGGCGGTTGAGCGAAAGCTCCCACAATACTAAATTAGCAAGAAATAAGAAGATCAAGTATCAACATCTGACATTGAGCTCCAAGATAGTATATTTTTAATACTCATGTAGTGTTGTTAAACACTAATCATCTTGTGTCTCTTGACACATTGAAGTATAACTCTTTTGTTGGCTAATTTGTTGCTGATAAAAAATGGCAAGGCTTGAACAAATAGCAAAGTTCAATAATGAATAAGGAATCCATGTTTGGAAGGAAAAGACCATGTACCACCTCATGAGGAAAGACCTCTAAGATCTCTTTGAAGATAATGAAGGTTATGCAGATGGCAGGAAAGAAGATTCAAAAAGCGGGATCCTTGCAGTAGCTCCACCAAAAACCAAATAATCTAAGAAGATGAATAGCAAGGCATTAGGCATTATTGCTTGGGGACTAAGTGATAATGTGCTACATTATATCTCTGGCATCAGAGATGCTAGAACTGCTTGAGAGGAACTTGAGAGGATCCTCAGAGGATCTTTGGTACCCAAGCAAAGAATTCAAAGATAAAATTACTCATGCAATTTTATAAACTGGATATAAAAGATAGTGCTTATATGACCATACACATTAACAAGTTCAAGAGCATAAAAACCCAGCTTGCAACTCTTAAGAAGAATATTGATGAAGATGAAGCAATAGTTGTACTGCAAGTGTAAATAAGGATCCATATGAGAATCTTGTGTCCACCCTAAGTAATGTTCCAAGTCTCTCACTTAAAGATATTGAGCACTCACTACTTAATGGAGAAAGAAAAGTTAAAAGCAAGGATGCAAAGGAATACACCACCAACAACAATCTCTTGTACACGAAGGTCACTTATGAAGCAAGAGGCCGTGGTCAAGGACTCAGCATCAACAACAATAAGGATCGGATTATATGTCATTACTATGGCAAGACTGGCCATATAGCTAGTGAATGTTTCCACAAGAAAAGAGCATAGCAGATGCAGAATGATCACCACTAGAACTAGTTCATGAATGAAGAAGAAGAAGAAGAAGAAGAAGAAGAAGATGCTTCTGCTACCATCAACAACTCTGACAAATTGTTCTAAAGAAATTTTCATTGTATCTTTCATATGTTTTTCCAACAGTGGATGTCTATTTTTCCCTTAGTGGATTTTCTTTGCAAAAACCCTTGCCAAAGATGTAAAGTTTCAAGATTTAACTTAACTAGGCTACCTATGAGCTAGTCTCCTAGGCCATGTCACCATGTGGGGGGGGAGGGGGCAAAAGCCAGCAAGTGTAGAGACTCATCATTTGAGGGGGGTGTTGAGAAATGACAAATGATGTATGCTCCAGGGAGCTATCTTGAATCCCATATGCATAGTGAGAAGAGTGGAACAATCCAACTTCTATAAAGCATTATACTTGACTATCACTTTCATAATGATGAATACAATATCATGATGCTTCCTCTTTCAATTAGTGTCACTGCCATTATCAGTCCAATACACAACATTTCCTTTATGAGTGCAAGCTTCCATCTTGGAACCTAATTCACTTTTGTAACAGTTGTCTACTCATTGTCCATGTCAACATGAGTTTAGTCTTCATCTTCCAACCTCCATAGCTCCTGCCATGCTCTAGATCTGACATTTTAACACCACTACAAGGATTTAAACCTATAGCGACGGCGCGTAGCGACACAGGTAGTGGGATTGCCCTTGCACTTTTGGCCTTTTCTCCTATTCTTTCTTTAGTCAGACTACCTTTTTTCTACCTTTGCCCTGCGTCTTTTTTATTTCCTTTTGCTTTCTTTGTGTTGGGGTTAACACATTGCATGGTCAACTCCCGAACAAAATACCTTCGACAGATTGAAGCAAAGTTTGGTATCAGCACCTATTCTAAAACTTCCAGACCTCAATAAAGAGTTCGAGGTAGTAACTGATGCTAGCATACTTTCCTTGGGGTGTGTACTTATGCAGGAAGGTCATCCATTAGCATACTCTTCCAGGAAATTGAAGAGTAATGAAAAGAATTATGCTACGCATGATCTGGAATTGCTAGCTGTCATCTATGCTCTAAAGCTTTGGAGACACTACCTGTTGGGTAACAAGTTTACTCTAGTAACTGACCATAAGAGTCTTAAATGGATCTTTACCCAGAATGAGCTCAACATGAGGCAATGTCGGTGGATTGAAATGTTGGAGGAATATGACTTTGAAATCAAGTACCGACCAGGAAAAGAAAATGTAGTTGCCGATGCACTTAATCGCAAGGCATTCCTCAATTCCCTAATCTTGCAGAATCCATCAATAGCCAGATCTCTAGCTACAAAAGTATCTATGCTAAACAACCCTATACTTGAGCTAGCTAGAGAGGATGCATGCCATGACCCGGCCTACCAAACAATGCTAAGGGAGATCTCTATCAAGGATCATAATCAAAAGTTGCAGGCTAAGTATCATGAATTTTCTATCAATAGTGGACTTGTCTACTATAGAACAAGGCTATGTATACCAGTAAGCCAGTCACTTAAGCAGAAGATACTGTGGGAAGCTCATGATTCCCCTTTCGCAGGACATCCTGGCTATGCCAAGACTCTTAATGCAGTTAGGAAGAGCTACCATTGGGAGAGGCTCAAAGGTGACGTTCTTAAATATGTCACCGAGTGTTTGTCTTGTCAACATATCAAAGCCGAACATGTCAAGATGCCAGGGAAACTGCAACTGCTTGACATTCCCCAAATGAAATGGGAATTCATCAGTATGGATTTTGTTGTAGGCCTACCCCAAGTCCAAGGAGGATACAACTCCATCATGGTTGTGGTTGACATGCTTACTAAGGTTGCACACCTTATTCCAGTAAAGACAAACTATAAAGCCTCAAACATTGCAAGATTGTTTATCAAGGAGATATTCAAGCTACATGGTTTACCCAGAAGAATCATTAGTGATCGTGATTCTCTCTTCACATCACACTTCTGGAGAGCTATCTTTGAAGCTATTGGGACTCAACTCTGCTTTAGCACCACTTACCATCCCCAAACGGATGGCCAAACTGAGCGAGTAAATCAAGTCATCGAGGATATGCTTAGGGCCTACTGTTGTCGTGAGCCGAAGAGGTGGATTCAATACTTTCCTTTGGTCGAATTTGCCTACAATGCTTCTTACCAACAAAGCATTCAGATGACCCCTTTCCAAGCATTGTATGGTCATGATTGTCGAAGTCCCCTAAACTTCTCAGATCCAACCTTAAGGGTTGAAGCTTCAAGGCAGATATTGGAAGAGATGGACGACCAAATAAAATCAATAAGACAGGACATCCAAGATGCTAAGGATAGACAGAAGGCATACGCGGATTTGAAGCGTCAAGATAGAATCTTCAAAGAAGGAGACATGGTCTTCATTCGCGTACGCCCAAAGAAGAGTTCCCTATCCTTAGGAGATTGCAAGAAGCTAAGTCCAAGGTATTGTGGACCGTACAAGATCCTCAAATGCCTAGGACCTAATGCTTATAGATTTCAACTCCCTGAGAACCTAAAGGTTCACAATGTATTCCATATCAGCATATTGAAGAAATATGTACCTAATCCTAACCATGTACTTGACGAGCAACAAGTTGTAATCCTAGTCAAGGAGTCCTTGAACTAAGGCCTGACAAGATCTTAGATGTTAGGGAGAGACAATTAAGATCCAGAAACCTGAGAGAATGCCTCGTCCAGTGGAGAGATTATCCCAAAGAGGATGCCACTTGGGTAGATGAAGGCTCTCTCAACCATCAATATCCCCAGTTTATCTCGAGATGAGGACATCTCGATTTCTCCAAGGGGGAGAGAATGTAACATCCTGAATTAAACCATTGCTATGCCTCTTGAAACCCCTTTCACCCCCTCCCCCATGTTTAACCCTTAAGCCCCCTTTCCCTTGGGCTCCCCTCCGTGTTTAAACCCTTGGCCCCCTTCCCTTGTGCCATTTTGGAAACCCCCCTTCCCCCCCCCCCCCCCCCCCCGTGTCTTAAAAAAAAACCCCGTTAGGGCCCCTTCTTGTGGGATTGGAGATTTTCCCCCCATAAAAGGGTTTGACCTTAGGGTCTTATCTCTCCCCCCCCCCCCCCCCCATTTTTATTTCCTCCTTATGGCCCTTGTTCATTATAACCTTCGGGGCTACCCCCTTATATCTTCTCCTAAGGCCTCCTTAGGCCCCTTTTCCAACCAAGGCGCAACCGCGGGAGTGTCGTCTCCCAGCATCCACGTGGATATCTCACCCCAAACCCAGGTTTTCGTTCCTAATTTTTATTTGGCATTTGTTGTAATTCAATCACGCAAGGTTAATTGTTCAAAATAGGATATATCTTTTGTCCTAAATGCTCACGACGAAGGAACTTAGTCATTAATACTTTTAAATGAAACATGCAAATTAAAGAAATCATAAACGCATTTCTAGCAAATAGCTTATGCATTGAAATGAATTATAAGACTAGATTATTATCCATTAAAATAGTATACTTCGGTTAAGCCTAGAATTATAAACTGCATCTCGCACTATTAACCCATATCCTCTTCGTAATGAATCATCATGGAAAGTGCAAAGCGTGAAATGATTCTTACGATGCATAAACTCTATGAAATTATCGTTGTCAACTACATAAATTAGCAAGAAAGAGGTTGCTTATTTAGCATGAATTTTGTTCGCAAAGAAAAGGGAAGATTGGTTGAAATTAACATAACCTATGCCTGACCTCAAACCGATAAGTTAGGGTTGAAAAATCAATTTACGTATAGTCAACGAATCATGTGGAAGTAATCTTGAAATTATCTTCTAGAGTAAACCAAATTGGCATAAAACTAAAACACCTAAGCCGCAGAGTACTCGTTCGGAATAAGTTAAATTCCAAGAAATGCCTATACCTTAAATACTTGCCCACATTCACTAAAGGTAGGGACAATGAAATGTAATCGTAAAGTGAGCTAGGGTTTGTCCCTAAGAATCTTACAAGATGAAACTTGGAAACCCTAGGTCTAACGACGTCAGCCTAGTAACCTAAAATAGATTGTTTCGTGACTCCATTGTCGCATAGTTCGATGCGACACTGGCGCAACAAGTGCGAAGTCATACGACCTTGTGATTGGATCACAAGGGAATGGCCAAATTCTCACAACGAGGATGGCAAGTCCTTACGCAAGTTATCTTGCAAGAGGATGAATAATCATCCTAATTTAGTATCTTTCTTGAGTAAAGAAGATTGATTGGAAACTAAAGACCAGCCGCTGATAAACTGAAATAACTGATGAACTTAAGGTTTGACCAAGTCGGGTTAATAGGGTACACCCTAACCCAGGATATAGGGGATCTTGCCAAGTTGCAAGTCATCCCGGATCGAGTGCTGGATGCATTCAAAAGGAAAGATTCATTCCTTAGCAGTTTGCCAACAAAAACGATCAATGGAAATGTTTGTGCTTGTTACAAATTTTAGAGCACTGTTTGGCTTTGTTTGATCAATGAATTAAAAGATAAATGGATATCTATACTTCAGGTTGAAGGCCTAAAGGGAGAGGCAGCTTCAGTTACCCCCGACTGCCACCCTAACCAAGGGGGTTGTTGACCGCGCCGGGAAAGTGGACCGAACCCACCATGAGAGGTCTCTCCGTTGAGCGCTACTTGGAGCAAGAGGACGCTTGGGTGCCAGAGGGGGCTCTGGCCGTAAATCCCTCGCCTTCTGGGCCCTGCACAAGAAACTAACATGACTCAGGATTGGATCTCGAGGCCCGCATACTAGTCTGCAGGCGAAAACTTGGATTAGTGATCCCTGCATATTGCTGGATAGCCTTCGGGCAGATTGTGGATAAGCCTACGGCTAGACTCTTTGTATTTCAAAGATAATTATGATAACCTGTTAATAAGGAACTTGTCTGATATTGTTTTTCTATGTCAAGTGATAAGATTTCGTGAAGGAACCAGTGCCTAACGGGTTAATTAAAGAAGCTGGTTGTTACATGTCCAACTAAGGTGCTAGGTAATTAAATAACTAAAACAACCCGAGGAAAGTGCGATGGGCCATAGGTCCATCCTACGGATGGGTGGTCCCGATTGGCCGAGAACTTTTCTCAAAACATGATGGACAACAGGAAGATCGTCAAAGAACACAAACAACAAAAGCGTTGACCTAGAGTTATGATTGAACCCGATTTACGCTGTTTTAGGGGAACGGAATGGGACTATGCCTTATGGCAGAGAGGTTGAGCTTTGCATCCCTCTCGTTTCCCATTCTCCTTGAACCAAGTGCAGCGTGAATCCGCTTCGGGCCTGGCATTTCTACGTAAAGTAGTTTGCTCCGACGCTAGTTGCCGTTAGGAAATGACCAATGAGGATAACCCAAATTCAGGTCGATCCTAAGTGGGAATGGCCAGAATACTTCCATTACGTGGCAGACGCGAAAAGCCCTAGATCGCAAACCCCGTAACATTCCATGGGAGTGTCGGGCGGAGCTTTCTAGACACCCTTTCCGATGGACTGCTAAGACGTGTCCTGAAGATACAAGTGGACACGTTACATTCTAGGTCACATTTAATATTTATGTATGTGATATTCAATTACTTTGCAAATGTAAAGTATGATTGAGACATACTTTTTTTATTGTTTGCTCAAAGTCTGAGATCGCTTGGTCAATGATCTCCGATTAAAACTCACTAAAGCATTGTATGTATTCTATGGACAAGCGACACTTTCGTCTGATTACCAATTTGCACTAAGTGCAAGGACACAATACATGCTAATTAAGATATGCCTTGCCATCTTGGATGTCATGACTATCATCATTCTCCAGTTGGTCTATGTTATGACAAAGAATATGTTTTTATTTTCCTCATTGATAATCTTCCTCCATTTTAATTCCTCCATCTCTCTTTGCCTATTCCTTTTCTCTCCCTCTCTCTCTATCTTTATCTATCCTTCTCTATATTTATTTCCCCACCTCTCTTTCTCTCTCTCTTTCCCTTTCTTTATTTGCCTCCCTTCATCTTTCTTTGTTTCTCTCTCTCCCCTCTCTCTCATTGTTTCTCTCTCTCCCCCCATCTCCCCTTCCCACTCACTTCTTCTCTCTCTTTCTTTTCCTCACTTCTCTCTATTTCTCTCTCTTTTTCCCTCCCCACTCTTGCTCAACATATCTTGTTACAATCAAAATCAAAGATAGAAAATAAAAAACTTGAAAAACAAGGATATTAAAAGACCCTCTCTTCCTATCTCTCTTTGTCTTTCCCTTCCCCTTCCCCCTTAATTTTTCTATCTTTCCATTCTCTCTAATTCTCTCTTTGTTTCCTTATTTCTCTCTCCCTCTTGCTCTCTATTTAATTTTCTCTCTCTCTCTCTCTCTCTCTCTCTCTCTCTCTCTCTCTCTCTCTCTCTCTCTCTCTCTCTCTCTCTCTCTCTCTCTCTCTCTCTCTCTTTACCTCACCCTTCTTTTCTACCTCCTCCTCCTCTATTACTCTCTCTCTCTTCCCCCTTTCTTTCTTTCTCTCTTTCTCGTTCTTTGTTTTTGCTCTCTCTCTTCCATTATTTCTCTCTCGTCCCCCATTTTTCCTTCTCACTCACTTCTTCTCTTTCTTCATTTCCCTCCCTTCTTCTCTCTATTTCTCTCTCCTTCTCCCCCACTCTCACTCACAACACATCTCATTACAATCAAAATCAAAGATAGAAAATAAAAAACTTAAAAAAAAGGATATTGAAAGACACTCTCTCCCCACCTTTTTGTCTTTCTCTTCCCCCTCCTCCTTTACTTTTCTATGTTTCCATACTCTCTAATTCTCTCATTGTTTACCTATCTCTCTCTCCCTCTCTCTCATTCTCTATTTGTTTTTCTCTCTCTATCTCTCTTTTCATATCTTTTTCTCCCTCTCTCTCTCTCCCCCTTTCTCTCTCTTTTCTTTTCACTCTTCTTTCTCTCTTTACCTCACCTTTCTTTTCTACCTCCTCCTTCTCTCCCTCATTGTTTCTCTCACGCATTCTCCTCTTTGCCTTCCTTCATATCTCGTTTCTCTCTTTTTGTTTCTCGTTGTTATCTTTTCCCCTTTCTCTCTTCCTCTCCCTTTCTCTCTTCCTCCCTTTCTCTCTATCTTTCAATGCATTTCATTAGAAAGAAAAACGAAAAAATATAAGAATAAAACAAGAAGAGGTAATGTACCCACTTCAAAGGCTTGAATATGAATTCTTTTGTGTCTCCTCTTCACGGTTTCCCTTCTTTCTCCCTTGCACACTTCTCCCTCTTTTTCTCGTAGTACGATGGCGGCACGACAATGGTGATGAGCTCTCCTTCTCTCTCTCTCTCCCTCTCCCTCTCAAAGCAGTGATCTCTCTCACTCTCTCTTTTGCTCTTTGGAAAATGTTTGTAGCAAATGTGCTCGGATTCTTGATGCCTTTTTTTCCTAGAATGTTGTCGCTATTTGCATCGCAATTAGAATCACTAAGCATTGCTTTTGGCATTGCTAAGCATCGTTATAGCTATCACTATAAGTATCACTATATGCATCGTAAATTTCAATTTGTGATGCAAATAGCGAGGCCGTTGTTTCGCGTCACAAATCAATGTCGCTATCTCCCCATTCTCTTGTAGTGTATATACATATGCATACGAATATGTATACTCATATGCATATGCCATGCATGTGTGTGTGTGTGTGTGTGTGTGTGTGTGTGTGTGTGTGTGTGTGTGTGTGTGTGTGTGTGTGTGTGTGTGTGTGTGTGTGTGTGTGTGTGTGTGTGTGTGTGTGTGTGTGTGTGTGTGTGTGTGTGTGTGTGTGTGTGTGTGCTAGACATATGTGCATATATTTGCATATATATACTGAAGGGATTGAGCCCTGAGTGAAATTCCGTGAGTAAAAGTAGGAGCTATGGTGGAAGGAGCAAGAGAGCAATAGTAAGAAGCACAAGATGTGGGAACTCCAATAGTCATCACAACATGTAGCTGGCCTTTCCTTATTTAAATGTCAATGAAAGAATAAAGAATGAAGTGATAGTGATGGGCGCTCCTAACAACCTCCCAATTAAAAGTGAATGAGTCCCTAGTGAGAAGAGAATGAGAAAAAAGTGACAAAGTATAAATGTACATAGAGTACAAAAAGATGAGAAAAGATGTCATCTCATTCAATGCCCATCAACTTCATAAGGAAGGCAAGACACTTTGCTAAGAGACTTTTGGTGAGCAGATTTGCAGGATTTTGAGCACTTGAGATCTTGAAAATCTCAATGGACTTGTCCTCAACGACCTCTCGAATAAAGTGATTATGCATCTCAGAGTGCTTTGTCTTCGCATGAAAGACATGATTTCTTAGCCAATTGAATAGTGCTCATAGAATCTGAGTGCGATGTAGGGATCAGATTAGTAATACTAAGGTTTTCTACTAGACGGCCTAACCAGAGAGCCTCCTTGCATTATACTTTGCCTTTGTAGTGGAGAGGACCATGCATTTCTATAGCCTGGACATCCAAGAAACAACACATCCAGCAAAGGTAAAGATATAGCTAGAGGTGGACTTTCTACTATCTGTATGTTTTGTATAATTAGAGTTAGTGTATCCCATGACTTTTGTATCCTGGGCACCATAGCATATGCACATATATGCTCTGCCCTTCAAATACCTCATGATACATTTCATGACATCCCAATGTTGTCTACTAGGTGTAGCCATATAGTATGCTCGCCACAACTCCCACTACAAATGATATGTCAAGACGAGTGGCTATCACTACAAGATACAGGCCACATACCGATGTTCAAGCAATGCAAATATTCATCAAAAAAATGATCATTCATCGCTAAAAGTATCAGTATGGGCACCTCTATAAATTAGTCATAGATAGCATTGCTATTTGCATCACTTTGTGATAAAAATAATGATTGAAATAGTGACATATGTAGTAAATTAGTGATGCAAATAGCGACGATTTATATAGAAAAAAAATGGTGGCAAGTCAGCAAGCTGCCCTACCACCTATAGCACCATGTGCTCGATAATATTCTGTAGAGCAATTACATATTGGATACACAATCATCATCAAGATGGGCACAAAAACTACTTAAAACCACAAGACTAATAACTCCTATAATAAGTACAAGATTGCTGATGATAACTCATGAAATTACATGGAACCATGGAGAGGAGAGCCAAAACAAACATAAAAACCTATCTATAAATATCGCAAAGTGTGATTTCATACAAAGGATGATAAGCATATCTAAGGAATGATACATGGAAGAGGTCTACACAAATCAGAGGATCATAAAAGAAAATGATGTGTGCTCCATGAATCCAAGAATATGCACTACAGATCCTCACCATCTAAAAGCTTGTCCCGACACAAAGGAGCATTGAACAAACTCTGCAAAATAAACAACTAGACATTATTCCACCATACATAATGCATCACAAAAAAACTAATGACTACATATAAGAAAGAGGATTGACTTATTGGGCTGCCACGCGCATACAATCTATTGATAAGTGCAGTGAGATTGTGTCTCTCTACATATTGAGTCTCCAAACTTGTGGGATCACGATTTGTGATGGAGTGCTACAAAGAAAATAGAATAGCATTGTTAGAAACAAGGTTGTTAGTGCAAGTGATATTCCAAACAAGAAAGCAAGATGAACCAAAAGAAAACTTACAAAGTTCTCTAAACAAGTCATGTGGCCGCCACTCCCCAGATGATATACGAACCCTATCTCCAATCGTGGCCTCATTGCCTCCCACCTATTGTGCTGCCATTGTCCTATAGAATCTATGGCCTCCTCCATGAGTCTCTGTCGATCCACTGCATCTAGCCACTTGAGCTTTGATATGCCACTCTTGAATTGCATTTCGTGTGTCTGATCGTACATGTATGTATATATACACTCCATTATCCACCCAATGGAAAACCTTTCTACCACTGTATGTATCGGAAACTCCTCATGTAAAGATGCCACTACATAGTTCTTGCTCCCCTCCAATATATTCTTCCAATGATCTAGAACATTGTCCCTAAATACTTGTTGGTACAACTCTCTCATGTGAGACATCACTCTCCTCCCCTCATCATTCATGATCAAAGCACCTATTTTGTTATCTACTATGAGATATCCGTACTCTACTAGGGTATGTCTAAGGTGTGGACTCTCCCACCTACTATCATGCTCTTGGGCATAACCAAGAGACCCTTATACATCTGCTAGCATACCTATAGGAGTAGTATCTCTCAGAGTAGCACCCATAGGGGTGCCACTTGTGGATGGCTGAGCGAAACTCAAAGTCACGGTAGTAGATGTCCCTATAGGTATGACAAATCCTGGAGGTGATAAGTATCTAGTAGACCGACGAGACAAAGACACTGCATCGACGCCTCTACGATATCCACTTGAGCCACCCTCTCTAGAAATGATACCAGAGCGAGGAGTAGCAATCCTCTCTGAAATCAACCATAGGCTCATATCATCTACATCTCCACAACACCTCCCAAAACCACTTTCTCCATATGGGGTTAGTCTAGAGTGTCAACCTCACCTATTGGAGATTAAAGCATCGGAGTGTGCTGAAGTAGACCTCATAGAACATCCTGAAGATATCCATGACAACTCATGGTCTACTATACGTGTAAAATGGGCCATTTGATCTGGAGGCATACATGTGAATATCTCCTATAGCTTCTCATCAATTATCCCTCAATTCATATTGCTCTCTAGGTATCCTCAAAGGTAACCTACACAATGGAAAATGATTTTAGAATAATCAATATAAAGATTTAGGTATAGCACAACAACATAACTCTGAAAAAAAGGATGCTAATTAAAACGCATATATTAAAGTATTTCTTAAAAGTAATTTATCAATAAATCGAGCAAGCGGATGCAAATACAACCTAACTTATGGCTTCAGGTCAAGCTCTTGGCATAGCTAGGTGTACACAAGAAGGTCTATAGATAGGTCACTATAGAAAGAGAAGTCCACTTCATTCTCAAAAATTAATTTGCCTCTTATCTCTTCATCTGCGTTACATGTGCATGTCTTCCCTATACACTCCAAATCCTCTTCACCCTCCACCCTCCACAACATCAACTCCTCCACTTATGTACTCTCCTCATCTACACTACTAAGGATATTGCTTTCATCATACACTTTCACACTTCGAGAGGTATTGAGACGGTACAACATACCACCATCGAGATTTTTGAGGATTTGGATAGAAGATTACATGTTCAATATCATATATAAGAGGGAATCAATATTTGTGACTATTTTGTGTGGTGGAAAATTTTTAAAAATAAGTCATGCATATGTTCACAATGACCCGGTAGGGCAAATGTGTTGTGAAAATATGTCTATCTTTTCTTGAATCTATTTCTAGAAATCTAGATAACACTTTAAACCACTATACATCAAATATATGATCATGGAGAAGCTATGGTAATCCATTGAGATAACACTTTGTAAGTTGCCAAAATACTCCATCTCATCTACTATAGTATTCGAATCTGTGGCTCACTATCATCTCTCTTGCTTAAACTTTGGCATGACACCACAATCAGTTGTGGAATGCATTTTATCGATGCACTCAACATGGAAAGGTCACATACATGACCAATTGCATTGTAGATTTTGTACTATACACTGAAACAGTTAGATTACTTGTTGCACATAAAATCTAGATGTGATAGCAAATAAAGTATGCAATCGCCTTTGGACTACATCCCCTTGAGAATTCCCACTCCTTGGTAGAGACCTCTATCCCTTTGTGAGAAGCCGTGATCAAAGCTTCATGCAACCACCACATAGACATAAACTATGGTGTCTCCTCCATACCCTTGGGATATCAAATCAGTCGTGATGGCATGTACTACATCGAAATTCTGATCACGTTCTCTCTTGCTCTCTTATGGATTGCTCGTACCTAGAGAGCCACTTCTCCATGGATGCATGATGCAACATACAAAAACAATTCATTCACTTTCTCTTCCATGGGACCATCCATCCTTTTTTCTACCCCATTTTCAACCACCATATCATTATAAGTCTATTATCGTTCTTCAGTGACCATAGCAAGTGTTGTTTAAATCCACCATCAGTAGCTACTTTGAAATATGTACTAATGCCTCTGACACTAGCAAACATTCGGTCATGCTACCTTTTGGCCGAGCTCGTTGTCGCACAAATCTCTTCAAGGTTTTCATGAAGTGCTCTAAGAACAATATCCATTGTGTATGGATGGTCCCATAGTCTCCACTTCATCTATGAGATGTACTAGGAGGTGAGTTTGTATCGTGAGCATGCTCATGGGTAGGTATTTATCAAAGGGACAGATCGTCTCTACTGCTTTGTGCCTTGTAGATTCAATAGAGAATGTCTTGATATACTTTTGTGAGATCCATTGGACTAAATTTAACGATCTATAAATCACCAAGTGTATTTTTGAAGTGAGGCACTCCATGATTGCGATTGGTAGTATAAATTGTTAAAAATAGGGAAGCATTATGAACATCGAGTAGACACTAAATAGTAAAATACTGAGGTTACTTGCTATCAAGGTCAAGACAAACCTAGAATATCTTATGCTAGTCGTGGGATTTCAGCCCTGGTATTTGTTTGTCTTTAGAAAAAGTAGATCTGAGGGAATGCATGATACTCGTTGGGGTGTGGATAGATCTGATAATTTGCTTCACAGTGCGCTCTTCTTTAATGAATAGAGCCCAAGGAGCACGAGGTAGTTGCGAGCAACCATCAAGCTCTCAACTATGGCCAAAGCATCTCCATCTTTCCTACCTTCTTCAAATCCGTTCATGCCCGTATAACATATATTTTTCCTATGATATGGTCCCATAATAAGCTGCCCACATTTTGAAAATATACATGGGATCCAATAGATGATTGATTTGTAAGTGGGTTGAATATGGCAACTCGTAGAAAATTGAGAACCATTGCATTCTACTTGGATGTGACTCCTTGTGGACTATTTTCAACTCGTACCAACTTTGAGCATTCATTCGTACTAGAGGTCATCCAAGAAAACCTTCCTTGAGTTCATGACCCTTTGGCAAGGAAACGGTGTGTCCCTTATATACCATCTTCATGGTCTGTGGCCTTCAAGAGTCTACCTAACTATGACCTACACAATGGACATGCATGCTAACTTGAGGTAACCAAACCTATCACAACACCCCCTAACTAGTCAACACAAACTTGAACGAGCCATATTAGATATCAACAACGAGGACAAAAGCCTACTTACTTGACCACTCTCCAAATTCTAGGAGAGTCATGCATGGTCCCCATGAGAACGACTCATATATTAGCGGACTGTCTATCATCGTGCTTGCTCATGTCTTTCATAGCAACCCCCTCCTCCCACAAAATATTGATCTCATCAACTAATAGACAAAGATAGACCTCCATGTTCTAAACTTTATAGTGCCCAGGAATGAGCAAGCTAAGATTTATGTGTTTTCTTTCTTCGTAGAAATCCATGGCATAATGTTGTAGTTAACAAGGACTATAGGCCACACGCTGTAAGAAGTTGAGTAGAGACCAAATGGATTTATGCTATTCATAGTAAGACCAAGCCAAAGATTCCTTGGCTTATGTGCAAAGCCTAGAAAGGTGAAGTCAATGTGGCTCCATGCACGTGAATCTACTAATATTTGTTGACCTCCATCAGTGGATCTATTATGCACATGCCATGTTATCAAGCTCACCACATGTGACCTGTGAAACATGTGATGTATATGCATTATAAGTGAAAAGTGTTTGAGAACCTTCTGAGGGATGGTTTGCCCTTGCAAGTCCTGTCGATGCCTGTGGGCACCACACTTTGGACATGTCTTCAAAGTCCCGTAGTCTTCTCAAAACAACACACACTTGTTGACACATGCATGGATGCTATTGTAGTCCATGCTAAGTTTTCGTAACACCAATCGTGTATCATCACGGGAATCATGCATTTGTGTTTCCAAGTGGTCATATGTGATATTTTAGCAACTTGAAAAAAAATTGAAGTACCCTTGAAGAGCACAATAAGCATTTTTGATAATGGAGTCAAAAAATCAATCGAGCATTGAATGTACATGAGCAACTTTGTCACAGTCACATTACTCCACTTGTACTTTACCTGCACACTTAGGAGAGCAAATAGTATCTTTAAGTGAGATACTCAATACCCATCATAAAATGGTATGGATGCTTCCTCTCTTAGTGGATCATATGACTCGACTCTCTCTTGAAAATATTTATGAAAAATGCCACACTCGGGTTTTTTGTGCTATTTTTTCTCAGACTGGCATCTCTATTTGCGATGCTAATAAAGTAATGACGAAGATAGCAAGGCCGCTATTTTGCATCCCAAATCATTGTTGCTATTGTCCCATTCCCTTATAGTGTATCATGGCATACATCAAATTTCACATTGTGAATGCATAAGGGATCTTGGACATCTTGGCCTTCTACTCATCTAATTATGGACAATCGGCCTGATTAACCTTTATATGAGAAGGTAAAGGACGGTTAATAGGCTTACCATCTTGCATATGAAACTGCTCAATGACTTTTTGGATATACTCCTTTTATGATAGATAAAGGAGCCCCTTAGAGTGATCATGTGATATGCATCCCATGTCCTTTAGCTCAAAGCTCTTCTTGAGTTGAGTTTTCAAGGTATCAAGCTCATCATGAGCTCTCCCAAAAATAAGCATATCATCCATATAGAGTATCATAATTATAAGGCTACCACCACCATGGGCATTCTTTAAGTATAAACAAGGATCCATAGTACTACGGCTATATTTGTGTGAATGCATAAAAGCATCAAACTTGTGGTACTATTCCTCCCTAAGTGCCTGCCTATAGCCATAAAGGCTCTTTCTGAACTTGCACACTAGGTGTTCCTTGCCTTTTTTCTCAAATCCCTTTAGGGTGCTACATATAAATCTCATCATGTTAGTCCCCATGTAGAAAAGTTGTATTTATATCCATCTGATAAAGGTTAGAGCTAGCTAAGTAACCAATGCTAGTACTAAGCATAGGGTTGTCATTCAAACCATAGGAGAAAAGAAGTCATTGAAGTTAACACCATGTTCTTTCTTGAAACCCTCGACTACCAATCTAGCCTCATAAGCAAACTTGGGCCATTTAGGGATACTTTTCAACTTGTATATCCACTTGCATGGCAGTGCCTTCTTGCCACTAAGCAAAGGAACCAAATCCCATGTATAGTTTGTCTATAAGGAGTTAAACTCTAACTACATAGCCCTATCCTAGGAGTGACTATCATATCTATATATGGCCACATCATAAGAGAGAGACTCGCCTACATTTGTCACCATAACATAATCTATGGGGGGTATAAAATACTCAGGCTAATGTTTAACTCTACTAGAGCATCTCAAAAAAGACTCATCCTGCACAATAGGCAAAACTTGGGCCATGGGAGCATCAACTACTATAGGCTATCTAGCTAGCTATGCTTCTTTTGAAAGATCACCCCATGTATCTCAACTACCTGCTCAGGCTACTCATGTATTTTTTCCTCATGGAAAAATACATCATGGTTGTGGATACTCCGGCGAGCTTGCAGATCCCATAGGTGATAGGCCATCTCATCGACATCCCCATAACCAAAAAAGATGTACTTCACGGACTTAGGATCTAGCTCATTGCACTTATCCTTGGGAACATGATAGAATACCTCACAACCAAAGACATGCAAATGAGTATATGATGGAGGTTTCTAGCCCATACCTCCTTTGTAACAGCAATCAATAGCAATACAAGGAGACTTATTAATCAAGTGTACAATAGTAGTAATTGCCTCAATCCAAAAGTGTTGAGGTAAGCCTGCCTAGATAAGCATACTATGAGCTCTCTCCTGAATTGTCATATTCATGTGTTCAGTAATACCATTTTTGGGAGGGGTGTGGGGAGCAGTCAACTAATGCTTAATATCCTGTTCATCCCAAAACTACTCAAAAGCTTTCAAGACATAACACCCCCATTATTAAACCTTAGGTATTTCAACCTATACCTAGACTGGTTCTCAACAAGAGCAAGCCAATGTTGAAAGGTAGATAAGATATCAATTTTTACTTAATAGTGTAAGCCTAGACCTTATGTGAGCAATCATTAATGAAGTGACAAAGTACTTTGCATCACCTAGTAACTAATAAGCCATGGGACCACATACATTGGAATGGACAAGAGCCAAGGGCTCACCCATGTACATCAGGCCACACTTTTTATGCGTACTACGGGTTTGCCTTCCATATAAACAATGATCACAAGATTCAAAATAGATATAGTCTAGAGGCGAAAGATACTACAAATTGGTAACCATTTTTCATTTCTTTCAAAGACATGTATCCAAGGCGACGATGCCAAAGAGATACATGTGGAATTGCAACCACAACTAAAACATGGTCAACTGACCCAAATAAAAGCAAGGGATAAAGGGTACTGGACCTAGCACCACATGTAATTACAAGATTCCCATGGGTAATCTGTCATGAGATGAATCACCAAAAGAAACAAAATAACCTACATCATCTAAGGTGCCAATAGAGATAAAGCTCTTCATGAGAGCTAGTACATGATATATGTCATGAAGAATGAACATGCTGCATGAATTCAAACTACACCTAGACATCACCTAAACATGTTGCATGAACCAAACTACAGTTATTGGACATCACTGGAACATGCTGCATGAAACCAAACTGTAGCAAAGTTGGACATCACCAATACCAATTATCTCTATGCTAGGTCATTACCCAAATGGATAGATCCAATCATATTGTGATAGGAGTGAATCCATGCTCAATGAGGGATTATATGAAAGGAAGCCCCTGAATCTATCAACCAAAACTGAGTATATCTTGACAAAGCATCAGTTAACTTGAAGCATCCAAGGAAGAGGCTACCAATATGAGATCATCAGACACATCAAGCTGCACCACATTAATCTCCTCAATCTTGACACTAGACTTGCTAGACACAATGTTGCAGGCATGATTCTTCTCCTTCACTTTCTCTTTACCCTTTCCTTACACTTATCTTTGCACATTTTATGTTACTATAGTTGAATATGACCTGTTTTTCTATAATAATGACAAGTAAGACCATACTTACAACCACGGGACATACTCTAAGATTGTCCACATTTCCTAGATTGAGATCTTTGAGAGTCTCTACCATGGTCATTTTCATCCTTTCAGCCTCTCATAGTCAATGCATGGGACGTATGGGAAGCATCCACATTCTTTTTGTTCACTTCTTTTATAAAGAGGGCACTCTTAACATCCTGCAATTTTAGCCCATCGTTTGAGGTATTAGCACATAAAGCCATATGAAAAGTGTCCCACGACTCAAGTAGAGTACCAGATAGAAATAAAGAATGCAAAGGATCCTTGAACTTAATCTCTTGCAAAGCTAGGTGGCTGACAATGAAGTGAAACTCATTCAAATGTGTAGACATAGAAGTCCCTTCCTTCACAAAGGTCCATCAATTATTTTAGCCAATACATTTAAGATGCATGACTCTGCTTGTTATCAAGATTCTTAATCTGTGTCCAAAGCTCATATACGGTTTAATTTTTTAGTCACAGCATTGTAATCAACCCACTTCTAAAGGTCTCACCTTGCCTGACAGTCACCATGCCAATGTTCCTTTTGACATCAAAATTTCTTAAGAATTCAATGCATTTACTGTGGTCTATGTCTTGTCCCACCTTTGCCAAGTACTTGGTAAGGCTACATTGCTCCAATGTTTATGACACTGCCTCTTCTGCTGTCACCACTCCTAGATTATGTATGCTGCGATATTTTAATCAGTTGAATTCTCGGATCTCCACAGCTAATCCATATCTTCTATGCTCCTCCTTCAAGAAGGAGAGTCTGTTGGCTTTATCCTACTATCCTACCATTTTAGGTTCCTGTCACCACACACAACATACCACAATTAGTTCTCTTTAAAGGACATCTCTTACACAAAAAGTAAGATGACTAGAAAGATCAGTGTTCAAAAATAAGAATTCTCATACAATGAAAAATTTAACTCACAAAAACCCACAAATTAAGAATTCTCCTACCAATCAACCCACACCTTCATTCTTTTTTTTTAGAATTCAATTCCTATTTTGAGTTTTCATCCATTACTCCCCTTCCCCCTGTAAAGGATGAAAATCCTTCCTAGGATTAAGGAAACCAAAGTGTATGGGCATTCAACGTGTCCTTGGTATACCTTACTTTCTCAAGAACCAATCATAAAATCGAGTTATATTCAAGAGTCACATAATAGTCCAAATCCATGGACGAATGCCCACTTGTGTGATGTAAGTCAACACATCAGTCAAGAAGTCACCTGAGTTGAGACAACTTGCAAAGTGAAGTTCCTCCTCTGTGAGAATCTTATCCAAGCATGGGTGAATGTTGAGAGTGGAAAAGGACTGAATTTTTTACTGGATTTTGTTGTTTTTGAGGTCTGAATGATTGATTTTTTATAGATTTAGAGTGATTTTTGGTTGTTAATGGAAGTGTTTGAGAGTGTTTTGGATGATATTGATTATCTTTTGGAAGTTCATGATGATTCTCAGTAGAGATATGAAGCTCTATGATGTTCTGATAGGTTTTGTTGAGGTTCTGATTGGCTCTATATACCTTCTGTATAGCTTCTATTTTGTTCTGATTTTCTTCTATATGAAGCATGGATTGATGATTGATGAAGGTTGAAATCTTTTGGAAGCTTATTGAATAGTTTTTGATAGTTTGTGATGGTTTTAGTATAAGTTATGAGGTTCTTATGACCTTCTGTAACCCTCTGTAAACCTTATGTAAAGCCTTTGTCTCTGCTCTATAACTGTTCTGTAGCTGTTCTGGTACTGTACTATACTGTTCTATAGATCTTCTGTAAGTGTTCTATAGAATGTATGTGTGACTTTGGAAAAAATTTCTAACTTTTGGAAAGGATTAATCTAAGTTCAAAAGAGCTAAAACAAATGGAAGAAGCAGCTGATGAAGACTGAAGAGAAGACTGGAGTGACAGTGACAGTAGTGAGCTGTGAAGGGACACTGTAGTGGCTCTGGTGCCTCTTCACATCAGACATACCTCTTGGGAGGTGCATCCACGACCTAAGAAGGATTATTGAGAGTCATTGTGAGAGTATTGTAGTGAGGAGATGATATACTATTGATAGAGAGAAAGAGAGAGAGCCAGAGATAGTCAATTCTATCAAAACAGTGTAACTGTATATGAGAGATTGAGAGAGAGAACTATGAAGACATTGAAGATGAATACTATGTGATTGATTTCCATTCAAAGATGGTGTATTCTTTTGCATTCATTGTTGTATTGATGGATTCTGTGAAGTTGTTGAAGATTATGGTTGCTTTTATCAAATCTGTGGGAGATATCTATTATGATGATGCGTGAAGATTTGTTGTTTTCATTGTTTTGATCATCAAAAGAATGAAATAAAAGCTTGGTGATATTACAATATATATTTTCTTGCAGTAGAATCCCCTTTTCCTTGGTGTTCCTCTTGGGGCTCCATGTTTTTAGTGTGCAACCAGGGAAACTTGCTATCAACAAGCATTAGAAGAGGCTAAAAATGAAGGAAATGGCATTGCCAAGAAGAGGAGAATTCAATGGATGTTTACAAAGTTCCTTCCTCCACTAAAGAGTTGGATATTCTCATTATCAAAGCCACTTTCCATGAGAAGTTCATCCCACAATGGCGGAAACAAATTACCATCATGATGCATGCTCTATGCGGTGGATTGTTTCCTCTTCCTGTTGAAGCAGCAGAAACTTGCATCTTGGTGGCAAACTGTTTGGGAACAAACTGAAGAGCAGAAACTGAGAGAACAACCATCCATGGAAGATTTGGAATTCATTGAGAAGTTTCCAGACATCATCAAGTGGGAGATTGTGAAGAAGTTTCAAGAGTCGTGGTCCGTGGAGGTTCATGAAAACAAGAAGAAAAAGAGTTGGAATTTGTTCATGGATGCTCAACAACAAGATACGTGGGATGCTTGGTGCACTGACAATCTCCTATTTGTCCAATTAGCAACCCATTGAAAGTTGGTAGACAGAGTATTTTTCACAACATACATTGTTGAAACCCTCAGAAACTGGAATTATTATGATGGCACAACAACAATCCTAAGAAGAATGAGTTTTGATACTTTCAGAACGGAATATCTCCCCCTCTGTAGTGGTTTGAAAGCCGAATTTAGAGATGTTGAAAAGAGGGAAGTAGAAGAGATGTTGGCCAGAGAATCCCCCAGAGACTGAAGCCCTCTCTGATACTATCCTGTTGAGTACAGACCAACTGGTTGGAGCCAACCCCTTGATGAATGACACAATTAAGAGGCAAGCGTTAGAACAAGTCCAGAGGTACGTAAGAAGAGAGAAGGCAAAAATCAAGGCTAAGAATGAGCTCGCAGTAGAAGCCTCCTTTGATGCCCTAAAAGCACTCTTTACAAAAGTCCCCATGGCAACTCAAGGTCCCCTTCCAAGTCAGATTCGTCCTGGAAATATTGATGACTGGCCAGCAAATATAGTCCCATTGCCAGTTTCTAAGGGAGAGTACAATGAAGACCCTGATCTTCATGTAGCAGAATTCATGGTAGCATGTGTGGCTAACACTGCCAGAACCCCTAAGCATTGGTTAGCGATATTCCTTGCCACTTTCAAGGGTGCGGCGTTTCAATGGTATGAGAAACAAGCAGCAGGAACTTTTGGCACATGGGACGACCTGAAGTTGACCTTCCTCACTAAATCCAAGCGTGAAGGTTTTGAAGAGCGGATGCAAGAGGAGTTCATGAACCTAAGTTAGTCCTCTAGAGAAAGAGTAGAAGCTTATATCTCGCGAATGGAATCCATCCTGAAGAGATGGACTAACCATCATTTGGATGAAGGCATTCAAAAAGGAGTGTTCCTTAGAGGCCTACAACGAGAAGTTCGCAAGTTTGTGGAATTGAGAAGACCAGACAATCTGCAAGCTATAGTGGAAGGTGCAAGATTGTATGACGAAGTTGAAGCAAGGCTGTCAATGACTCCATGAAGAGGAGTCTTACCTCCTCCCATGCCTGGAATGGTACACCCACCAAATGCAATCCCAGGGACAGTTCCCTATCCCTAGATGCAAATAGTATCGCAGTATAATGCACCTAATCCACTGTGGTCTCCACAGACGACAGTACCTCAAATGATGGTTTAACAACAGTGGCCTCAAACAATTCCTCCAATGGCGACTCAACAACAATGGAACCCTACCAACTGGAATCAACAACCCCAAGTCTCAACAGGAGCTCTGAATCAGAACCAGAATAGAGGACCTTCTGGATCGACCCAACCAGTGTATGTAGTAATTACAGAAGCTTCCCAAAATCCCACTACAAGTACTTCAGGAGGTGAAAATCTGAAGGATTACTTATCCAACTTAGTTGCAAGTATCAAGAAAGAGCTTTATGGATGTGATTACAGAGTAGCTACAGACACTGAAGGTGGATACCGCCAATATATCCACTCCTACAAGAGCTGGAAGAGATGTGATGCGCTCTAATACATGGTGCGAAAAGTATCATCAAGCGGGACATTTAGCCACTGAATGTACCTGAAAACCAACCATTCCTGGAGCCTTCTGTTCCAACTGTTTGCGGAAGAACCATACAGAGGATATTTGCTCTTTGAAAGAGATGCATGAACGAAGACAGAAGGATGAAAATGCACGATTCAACTTGCTGGAATCCAAAATGACAACACAGGATATTGGACCAAAGCCTAGGAAAGTTGGTCCTAATTTTGGTCCAAGGAGGTTTCTCTCTCAAAGTTACAGAGGACGACAGTCTAGCGGTGGTCAGAGATCAGAAGTGGAATGTTACAGGTGTGGAGAAAAGGGTCATATCTCCCCAAATTGTCCAAACCCTAGACGATCTGTGGATTACAAGCCCTGATGCAGGCGATGCAAAGGAGAAGGCCACACTACAAAGGATTGTCCAAGCCCAGCCCCTATAAAGGCCAATGGAACTGATAGCCAACAAAAGGTACAAGAGCTTGCCTCCAATTTGATAGAGTTGGAAGTTGTCGCTATCACGTGCGCAAAGAAGAAGGAACCAATTGTTCAGAACGAAAATAACTCTCCTGCCAAGACTGTGAAGTTCAACCTGTCAACAAAGGGACAGAGCAGTACAGAATAGAATAGTATAGTACAGAGCATTGTAGTGCCATAGAGCGTCACAGAGATAGTCCTAGAGACAAGACCAGAGGTCCAGGAGATAGATGATACAGAAGCAACTCCAGCAACAGAGGAAGTGTCATGCTGAAATTACTAGAAGAAAAAGGAAATATGAAAATGGGTGTAGCCCCATTCCCTAACTGGCTGGAGAAGCCTGTGGATCCTATCAAAGATTATGACTTGGTCAAAGCCCTAGACACTTTTAAACCAAACTTAACATTCCGATAGTTACTAATGTTGTCTCCTAGCTGCCGAAAAAAATTCAAAAGCATCTTGATAAGAAGACGTGGATTAAGGATCGCTCCTTCAACAACGAACCAAGATCAATAAGGCCCCGGAGCTTGTAAAGGAAGTAGATGTGGCTAATGCCTTCCTAGATCCTGGAATCCCAAAGGTTAGTGTATGGATAGAAGGATGCTTTATTTCAAATGCATTGATTGATGGAGGCTCATCAGTAAACATAATGACAGATGTGATAATGAAGGACTTAGGGTTGCAAGGAATTCAACCTACATAGTGGCTTATCAAATTGGCAGACCAAAGCAGAATCAAACCATTGGGCATCCTCCCATACGTAAAAACAACCCTTGCAGGAAGAGATTATTGGCTGACATATTTGGTGGTTAAACTGAATTCTTATGGGACCTCATACCCTCTACTGTTGGGAAGACTTTGGCTTTTTGAAGCAAGAGCCAAGACGGATTGGTTCAAAGGAACCCTAACCCTAGGCAAAGGACTCAACAAAGTGGTGTTGAAGTTGTATGGATCACAAAAAGGCAATGGATCCACATCCAATGAAGTCATAACTGACTCCTCCAATGAGGTAACAGATGGTACATCAGGAGACGAAGAGGCTGTTAAGCAAATCTTTCCTAAGAAAACAAAGGCACGGTCCCTAATAGTGGGCACTGTAAGCCAACTACCAAGGGAAGCAAAATCCTTGTCCATGGGAGAATACCTCCTACCTCAACTAGATTTAACTTCTGAAATCACCTCTGACAGTGAAATAGAAGCATGGATGTATTGTTCTCCCTGTTACATGACAGTCGCAGAAATAAAACAGAGGCAGAACAGATACAGAGCAATAACAAATACAGAGACAGAGCAGATGCAGAACAGAGATAGAGTAGAGACAGAGACAGAAGTAGAAGCAGAAGCAGATGCAGAGGCAGAAGATCTGTTCTTCTCCTACACAGTCTCTACAGAAGCAGAGACAGAGCCTCCAGAGGAAGAGGATGAAAATGATGAGGAAGAAAACGAAGCAAGTTATGAAAGTGCAGATGAAGAATTTCCTCTGATAGCGGATGATCTTGTTGATGTCCCTACAGAGACCGAAGGTCTCAAAGTGTTGGATGGAATGACCATGGTTCCATTTGGGTGGATCAATGGACCACAAAGTATACAGAATCTGTACAAGCAATGGATTAAAGGCATAAAAATTAAGTTCACCGGTGGCTCCTGTCGCCCTAATCGTTCAATCTAGAGAAAAGACGATGATGATGCCCCCTGCCAACAAAAGCCAAAGCCCTCAGAGCCACGGCCCCTAGAAGGTCCGTGCTATGTGACATTACTAGATGCATCCTCTAAAGATGAATACCTAAGTCGAGAAGAAATCACCACTCACACAGAAGTAAGCAAAGCTCTGATATCCTTCCAACAACCTCAACAGACGAATGAGTCATCTGTTCAGAAGGAGGACACTGGTTCTAGTGGAACATCAGACAATGACACTACTCTCTTGAAAGAGTGAAACCTCTATCCAGAAGCAATCTGTGGGACATTCATCCACGAAGTGGAAGGTGAAAGACAAGTAACGTTCCCAGATATTGATAGTACTGAACGTCACCTGAAAGTGGGTCTCAATCTTCTAGAAGAAGAACTAGTGGTCCTACGAGACTTATTGAAGGAGAACTTAGACGTGTTTGACCTAAAGGGGATCAATCCCACAGTATGTCAACGTCACATTGACCTAGAGCCTGATGCCAAATTTATAAGGCAAAGACAAAGACATATGAATCCTAATTATTCTGTTCTGGTGAAGGCTAAATTATTGAAACTTCTTGAAGCCGAGTTCATTTACCCCGTGGCTAATATTGAATGGGTTTCACCCATTGTGGTAGTATCCAAGAAGAATGGGAAACTTCGAATATGTGTCGACTTTCGAAAGCTCAATTCGAAGACGAAGAAGGATCATTTCCCTATCCCTTTTACAGACCAACTGTTGGACACAGTGGCAGGCCATGAGCTGTATTCCCTCTTGGATGGATTCAATGGATATAACCAAGTCCAAATCACAGAAGAGAATCAATCCAAAACAACCTTCACCACAGAATGGGGGACCTATGCCTATAGAGTGATGCCATTTGGGCTCTGTAATGCTCTTGCCACCTTCCAACAAGTAATGATGGCTACCTTCCAGAATCATTTGCATGATTTCATTGAGGTTTATATTGACGACTTTTGTGTCTATAGTTTGATCCGTGAGCACTAGGGACACCTAGAGCAATGTTTTGACAGATGTCGAGAGTATGGGATTTCTCTTAACCCCGACAAATGTGTCTTTGGCTTCTCCTCGGGAGTTCTCTTGGGCCATATTGTCTTTGCATAAGAAATTGCAACAAACACGACGAAGATTGAGAAGATTGCCGCCTTAACAGCACCAACAAACCTGAAGCAATTGAGAGGATTTCTTGGCCATGTGGGCTACTACAAAAGATTTATTGTACATTTTGAACCAAGGCAGCCCCTCTACACAAGCTCCTAAGAAAAGATGCGGATTTTCTTTGGACTGATGATTGTGAAGAAGCCTTTAATACCCTAAAATAGTGCCTTATCCAAGCATCTATTTTACAACCTCCTAACTGGACGAAGGAGTTCCATGTGCACACAGATGCATCGATTGAAGGGCTAGGTACTGTCCTATGTCAAAAGGGCCCCTCTAAATTACATCAACCAATTTATAATGCAAGCCGAAAGGTCATTGATAGGGAACGGAACTACACAGTGACAGAGCTTGAGTGCTTGGCAATGGTGTTTGCACTGGAGAAGTTTCGACACTATTTATTATCAACGCATTTCAAGTTCTATGTGGATCATGAAGCCTGTCCTTCCTAATGAACAAAGCAGATGTTAAAGGACGATTGATGAGATGGTTACTCCTATTCCAGGAATTTGATTTTGAAGTGGTCACTGTGGGAGGTTTCACTCAACCGCCAAGACCCACAGACCGCTTATTGTTTCAAGCGTTCCAAGCCGAGCACTAATGGCTACCTCTCACATAACCGACGCGCCATCCATATCTACGGGTGTAGTGAGCTTACCTCTGTGCCGTTCGAGTTACCTCCTCTCCCGCGCACTCCGGTAGCTCCACGATCCAAGTGCAAGCTTCAAGCAAGCTCGATCCTCCCGCTCCAAGCTTCAAGCTCCATTGCCACGAGCAAGACAAGAGAAGAGAAGAGAAGAGAAGAAGAGAGGAGAAGATGGAGAGCTTCTCCACCCCACGGTCCCTCACCCTCACACACTCACTCCCTCACACTCTCACACTCCCTCTCTCAAGCACAAGCTCAAGCAAGCAAGAACAAGAAGAAGAAGAAGAAGAAGAGGAGAGCTACTTTTGGCCACACACAAGAATGAGCTTGTCATTCACTTTTCAACTTTATATACAAAACCCTAAATCCCTTTTGGGCAGTCATCCCCTTTTTTACATGGCCGGCCGTAGCCTAGGCCCTTTTTCCCATTGTCCTTCTATCTTCCTAGATTCCTTTCCACCGCCCGTCTACATTTACAAATTGCACGAGTGAGAGCCCGGTGCTCCTTGAATTAAACCATGATGTGCTTGCGCTCTTTTACAAAAGTTGTGACTTGCACTTTTCCTTGTGCGCCTTTCTCCCTTATTTAGGACTCTTCTCCTTGTGCGTCTTTGTCTTCCGTTTCTCTTTGCCTTGGCCTTTGTCTTTGTCTTCTGCTTTAGCTTTTCCGAAATTTCCACCTTCGTTCATTTGAGGGTTAACAGTCACTAAGGCTGTCCGTTCCCATATCCTAGCTAATCATCTATCACGGATCCCTCAAACGGAAGCAGAGGAATAGGATGATCCAAACCTTCCTGATGCTTCTTTATTTCTAGTTAAAACAATTACTCCCTGGTATGTAGACATAGCCAATCTCCTGGCAACTCAACAGTATCCTCCTGGCATCTCAAGCCGTGAGAAGAAGAAGCTTATGTTAGAATCAGCCCCCTACACTTTGCTAGGCGGAACCATGTGTTGAAGTATTGCAAAGATGTGTTGGAGGGGATGAAGTATTGCAAAGATGAAGTATTGCAAAGATGAAGAGAGGCAAAGATGAAGTATTGCAAAGATGTGTTGGAGGGGATGAAATCGGCATAGTATTGAAAGCATGCCATGACGAACCATGTGGTGGACACTTCACAGGAGAAGTAACAGCTAGAAAGACTCTGTTAGCAGGATACTAGTGGCCGACTCTCCATAAGGATGCACATGGCTATTACAAGAGATGTGATGCTTGTCAGCGAATGGGAAAACCCACCAAAACAAGTGCCATGCCACTGCAACCTATTCTTCCCCTCAAGCTGTTCGAGAAGTGGGGGATTGATTTCGTGGGTCCTATTGATCCACCCACCAGACGAAAGCAGAACAGATACATCTTAGTATGTACGGATTATGTCACAAAGTGGTGTGAAGCTAAAGCTATGAAGCAGGATGATGGTAATAGCGTAGCCCTATTAATATACAAGAATATTATCACCCATTTTGGCAATCCCCTCGAGCTGATAAGTGACAGAGGTACTCATTTCCTTAACAAAGTTATGGAGGAACTGATAGAGTTGTATAAGATCCGCCATCGCAAGTCCACTCCCTATTACCCCAAGCCAACGGCCAAGTTGAAGTCACCAATCGCATCCTTTGCTCGATTCTGACAAGAACGATTGCCGCACACCGTTGCGACTGGGACGATCGACTTACAGAGGCCCTCAGGGCATACCGAACTTCCCATAAGGCAGCTACAGGACAGACCCCTTTCCAGCTAGTGTATGGTATAGAAGTCATCTTTCCTATTGAATTGGAATTACCCTCTTTGCGAGTGGCAGCTAAAGAACGCTTGGGAGATGATGAGTCACTACAACACTGTCTCCTATACTTGGAATGCTTGGATGAGATACGGCAGATGGCCCTACAGTGCATGGAAACTACTCAAGCGCGACACAAGGCCTATCATGACAATTTCATCAAGCACAAGGAGTTCAAAGAAGGTGATCTTGTTCTAGCCTATGATTCAAGATTTGGCAAGTTTCCTGGCAAGCTTCAACAACAGTGGATGGACCCGTACAAGGTACTTGCTGTCAATCCTAACGGCTCTGTTCGGGTCCAGACCGTTGATGCCTCTGATGATCCCTTCCTGCTCAATGGTTGTCGTCTGAAGAAGTACTTTTCTCCTTGGGAATCTTGACAATCACAGTCGACCCACCCTTTCCCTTTTGGGTGTCACACTGTCCTTCTCTTGGTGCTTCTAATAGCCCTTATGATTCTCCTCATGAGGCAGTCTCATTCTGCTAGCCCCTCACAGATACCTCTCAACCCAACCTTGTTCTCTTCTCGTCTAATCCAACAACGGTGGCGAGGATGGTCCTGACAGTATTTCTACCATTTTTTTTCTTAACGAAAAAAACAAAGAAAATAAAAAAAACAAAAAAAAAACTATTATGGGAGAAAAGGAAGAAATTCCTTGTCATAACAAGCCTCGTTCCAAGAAAAGGTGGAAACACTCTTGGGCGAGAAGCTGACTGTGAAAAAGGTGGTAACACCCTACAGTTCAGGATAGCTGACTCACCAGTAGAACCTTTTCAGTAAGTAATTCAAAGCCACCTCCCTTGGTGCACTGTCTCTGTAATATCAGTGTGTCTGCCCTTCTTAACAAATGACTTTTCTTACAAATTATTGAAATACCAAACTTGTTGGCTGCCTCCCTGGGTACGCCTCATTTTCAAGATCCTGATGACAACAATAGCCGACATGATCTTCATCACCAATCCCTTGAGTGATGTGAGCTTTCATCCTAACAGGATGGGGATGTGAGTATGGGCTGCTCTCTGTATCTATCAGCGAGTGAGACAGAGGGTGGGGTGAGTGACCAGTTTTTTCCTTCAAATCACATGAGAGGTGAGATGTGTGAACGGAGTGTTGCACGCACGGGTTGGGCCTCTCAATGCACAACGCACGAAGGCATACATTTGCACCATCAAATGTGTACAAGGCATACAACCTCTGCACAAGTGATAGTGAGGATTACATCAATGGGTTTCAAGAATGGGCTGCCCTCTGTATCTTTCAACAGAGTGTGAGACAGAGGGTGGGCTAAGTGTGACTGGCGTTTCTTCAATCAATTATCGAGAGGTGAGGATTGACGGACGTTATGACCATTGGAGTCAAGTACGTTCTCATTTCCATTTGCCCCCACGGGATGGGTCTTTGCCATCAGCACAGGACATGTTACTCTATTTTGTACACTGCACTACAAGGCTCCCTGGCCTTCCTGCTTGTACCTATACCAGACGGGGTTGGACGTATTGATGCACCATCAATTGTGCACCTTGGCATACTTTCTTTGCACCATTCCTTTGTCGATTTCTAAACCGGGTGTGAGCTCTGGGTTTTCATCATTCTTTCCTCAAGTGATGTTAGTAATGGGGCGAGTGACTGTTCTTTCAATCCATTTGAGTGATCGTGAGTTGAGTATAATATCCCTCATCATCGACGAATTTTCGGCGATTCCTTCTACTGGCTACTTCCCTGGGTGCTGCCACATGGTCCCTGCCACGAAGGACTTGTGCTGTGAAGACATCTAGGTACCTCCTACAACCGACAACGATACAAGACGCAACCTCGATAGTCAACATTACTCCTCGACAATATAAACCAAGTTTCTCTAACCCTACACCTTATGTTTCTCAGTGACGGTCATGTCTTAAGTGTGGGGACGTTCATGGTTGGTTTGATGTGTGGTATTAGGTCCTTGTTGTTCGGTTTACCCTTCCTGCTAAGGTTTTAAGTGTGGGGACGCATCCCTGCGCGTCTATGTTGCATACCTCCCATGCATATACCCGGCTATAATCATGCATCTATGCCATGACTTTATTTTACCCTGCTGGGGTCCCTTCCCCCCTTTTCGTTCTATTTCACCTTGTCCCCGGAGCTGTTCCTTGACAGTTTGCCTTTATCCTTTGTTTTGTGATTTTTCCATGAGAACGTATCCTACGTTCACTGACAATTACATCCAATCTTACAACCGTGTTTGTCCCTTTGAACTACCCATTTTTCCTTTTTACCAACCCCTGTTCTAACAGACGGTTCTAAAGTTATTAATTTTTGAAGCACTTCCCGTAAAATGGATGATTTTTCATGTGAACGCACCTTTATTACTTCGGAACACTGATCTGAGGTGCCAACCCTGCCCTATCCATTTCTCCTGACATTTTTTCTTTTTACTCCATGTCATTTCAAGGCACGATTAGTCCGTTATTAATTTTGCGGGTTTTCGGGCCCTTTTCGTGCCTATTTTTTACATTTTTCCATGTAAATATGCCCTATTTTCACCACAATTCTAGTTTAATTTGACAGTCATGTCTTGCCAGCCTTTCCCCCACTTTTCTTTTTTCCTCCCCCCTCTTCCCACAGTCGAATTTATAGTTATTAATTTTTTCGAGTGTTTTCGGGTGTGTTTTTGCGTTTTTTCCATGTGAGCCCCTCTTAATTTCCCCCAAATGGAGTTTTGATGCACCAACCCTATGAATCCCTTTTTCTTGGACATTTTTCTTTTTACTGTCCTCTATTCCGGTGCACGGTTCTTCCCGTATTAATTTTTGAGTTCATTTTCGGGTCTGTTTTTTGGATTTTTTCCATGTGAACACCCTGATTTTGCCCCAAAAATAGTGTTGCATTTTTCAATCATCTTCCCCTCATCTCCTAGCACATTTTTCCTTTTTACGGTTTTTCGATCCGATATACGATTTGGGTTTTACTAATTTTTATTCATTTTTGCTGTGTGGCCATATTTCTCGTGTCACGCGTGAACGCGCCTGTTTTTTGTTTTACGCACCTCAGGACGCCCCCATGACCTCGGTGCCTCGTGCGTTGCCATCCCTGCCCCATTTGATCCCATCATTGCAAATTTTTTTACTCCCGTCCCGTGAATACTCGCGGGACGAGGGTGCATTCCTTTTTCACACCCATAACCAATTTCTTTATTTATTTTTTTAACGCCCAAAAAACACAATAATTTATAAAAAAAACAAACACAAAAACAATCCACATTACAAAAATACTAATAATAAACACACAAACAACAGACAACACTTTTATTTAAAACAAAAAAACCAACAAACATCCACATTAAAATTCAAAAAAAAAAACAACCACACACATATAAACAAACACTAAAAAACACAAATAAAATAAAATAATCATACAATACACTTTAAACAAAAAAAAATACAATTTTATTTTTTTTAACACACCAACACACATTAATAACCAATTAAAAAACAAAAACAAAAAACAAAATTGTTTACCTATTTTTCCACGCGCTCCCTGCAGTCATCACCATCACTCCTTCCTCTCCTCCGTGTGCGCAGGCCGTCGCCATCACTCCTTCCTCTCCTCCGCATGCGCAAGCCGTCGCCATCACTCCTTCCTCTCCACCCTCTGCGTCGCCATCACTCTTCCCTCTCCACCCTCTGCCCCGTGTGCGCAAGCCGTCGCCATCACTCCTTCCTCTCCTCCGTGTGCGCAGGCCGTCGCCATCACTCCTTCCTCTCCTCCGCATGCGCAAGCCGTCACCATCACTCCTTCCTCTCCACCCTCTGCGTCGCCATCACTCTTCCCTCTCCACCCTCTGCCCCGTGTGTGCAAGCCGTCGCCATCACTCCTTCCTCTCCTCCGTGTGCGCAGGCCGTCGCCATCACTCCTTCCTCTCCTCCGCATGCGCAAGCCGTCGCCATCACGCCCTCTTCCTCCTCCTCCTCCTCCCCCCTTCAGCCCCGTCTTCTCCTCTCCTCCTCTCCTCTTCCGCCGCCACCACCCACCAACTCTCCTCTCCTCCTCTCCTGGTTAGTCTCTACTAACTCATTGACTTACCCTACTAAGTTAACTTTCATTGACTTAGGTTACTAAGTTAACCTAATTCACTTAGGTTACTAACTTCACCTAATTCCCTTAGGTTACCCCACTCATATCCTTAACTCCGGTTACTACCCTAACCAAATTACCCTTCTTCTAACCATCGTTTTCCCGTGTAGCCCCCGTTCTTGCCCCTTTGCCCCTATTATTCTTTTTTATTCCTCCGTCGCGCGCGCACGTGTTCGTGAGCTGCTAGCGGGCGATCACGCGCGAGGACGCGCTTTTGGTTTGTTTGTGTGGTGGTGTGTTGCAATCAGCCATTCACACGCAATCATCCTCTGTAGTTCACACGTAGCGCGGGTACTGCCTTTTATTTCTAAACCCGACAAATATATAAAAACACATAAAAATACACATAAAACATCTAAAACCTTCAAATTTTCATTAAATTTTATTTAAAATCTAAAAATTTGTTTTAAAAATCCTAAAAATTTTCCAATATTGCTGAAATCATTTGGAATATTTTCTAAAGTGGGAATTTAAGAAAATCAATTGCAAAAAAATCAAATTTTCAAAATGCCTTCAAAAATATATGTAAAATAAGTAAAATTCATTAAAAATTAGTAAAAATTTAAAAAAAATCCAAAAAATTCCGCAAACGCCCTTGCCACTTTTGCCAATAATTTCTCAATTGAAAATGCTTCCATACATGGCCAAAGTATTATTTGAAGTTAAAACCCTAAAGTTAATACTTCACCTCATGAAAATTTATTTTAAATTCCAAAAAAACAGTTGAAAATTCATGGATAAATTAAAACACATTGTTGGCACCACTTGTTGGATTGCTGAAATTCCACCCTTACACTTCACAACATATTCATGTGTTCTATATCTTATTTTAATCATTAAAAAAATATATTTTTAAAAAATAAAAAAGAGAAAAAAAACCACACAATATACAAAATACAAACACACCTAAATTACACTTTTTTCTTTAAAAAATGATAAGAGAAAAAATATAAAAATATAAAAATAACACAAAAACACTAAGGTGCTTTATTTTTTCTGATCACAGTGTTGTTTGTTTTTTTTTACTGGATTCCTTGCATTTGGGAACTACTCAGTGCGCCTTAAGTCTTTTACATAAACACCCCTACCATGTATTTATTTTTAAGTTTTATTCATTTTCATTATCCCTTAACCACAATTAATTGCTAAATTAAACTATATTCACCCACTTTTTCACGTGCACTCGCGCTAAACACACAATTTTTTAATTATTTAAAATCAACCAGTCATTCACTTTGCCCACATTATGCACACTTCAGAGGCACCTTAATTTTTAATAAAAATGAACCAATCGTCACAAAAAAGCACGTGCTGGCAAAAAAGCACTCCACATCACTATTAATTTCTAATTAATAAATTTGCATTTAGAGACCCCAGTCAAGAAATCGCAGCTCGAATTTCGTTTAAGCACCACTTCACCCCAATAAATTGTGATTAAAATTTTAATAATGAACCGTCGTTTTCTTATTAAGGTTTATAACCTAATAAAATTTCACCCATTGTTAATAATTTCTTAAAATGAACCCTTCATTAAAACCATTTCCCCTCACTGCACTTTTTTTTCCCTTTTGATAAACACGCTTCATGGGATGGGCACGTAAAGTCCTCTTAGCTGAAATTGTTGGTCAAAGTTATGGTTAGGTCTTGATTAGGTTTTTAAAGTATTATGGTTTGCTTATATGCTACGATTACAAGTGCGGTTTGAAGTTTTTCTTTTTTTTTTTGCCTGATACGGGGTTTTGGATGCCTGCTTGTTGCATGGCATGAAGTTTTCGATCGCATATGTGTAGAGGTCATGCCGAATTTTTTTCTAGGATGTGGGTTGTTTGGGGTGGTAAATTGGTTAGTTACGTCTATGTGTGTTTCCTTCTTTTGCTTGATTTCTTTTTTATATCTATTTTGGTTATTTTGCAGGCATTCTTTGTGATTGTCTGTGTTTGTGGTGTGTGTGTTTTCCATTTGAATGGTGCCTCTCATTCCTCCTCCTATCCAGTATGTCCCATTGATCAGTAGGGATTATTCTTCCCTACTGGCTTTTGAGCCTATAGCGAAAGCAGGACTTGCAACTTTCGTGGCTACTTCACTCCCATTGATTCCAAATGATCCATCCCTGTGTGATGAGTTTCTTGCATCATACAGTAAGAAGTTAGATCTAGTTCATGGTGCTTCCATGGCGTTGACACCTAGAGGGTTGGGGAAGGCTTTGTCTCTTCCCTACAAAGCAAAGCCCTTTGCTACAGCCAGACAATTATTCTCCAATGATGAGGTTTTCAAGCTATTACAAAAGCAAACCAAAGAGATTCTGGATATCAAGAAAATGATAAACACTTCAGGCGTATCTTTTTCCACGATCACTGATCCTCTTTGGAAGTTAGTCTGCGAGTTCCTCCAAGACAGGTTTATGCCTACCAAAACACCATCTCATTATTTGTCCAAAGAACTCTTCACAGCTTCCAAGATGGTGTTAAAAGGGGTGGCCATTGATTGGAGTTACCTACTTACGAAGATGGACCAACATTTTGTCAAAGTAACTAGAGGAAATGTCACAAATGTCACTTATGGTTCCTACTTATATGCTTTCTTGACATACTCATGCCTTAAGAAGGGTGTGCTACCACCTTCTCCATCTGATCCAGTACCTCCCCCTCCACCTTCAGAAGAGTCATAACCTATTGACATAGAGGATCTTGATTCCCCTCCTCCATTAGTCATTCAACAGAAGCACTTGAAGCATGTAGGAGATAAAACTCCCTCAGTCCTTCCTTCAGTCACAATTCCTGCTACATCTGGCAGTGACCTCCCTGCCTATCTTACATGCAACAATTTATTCAGGGCACAAAGAGAGGGTTCTTTGGAAATATCAGTCCCTTCACTGAACAGTTTAGTATCAAGAGATGCCATTCCATTCCTTTGTAATGACATCCAGAGTTCGATTGAACTTTCAGTGAGCTTATGTTCAACAACTGTATGCTTCTTTCTATGAAGAACTGATGCAATCCCTTCTCCATCTATCCATATACCTTCTACTTTTCCTGTTTATCAATTGACACCTTTCCTAACTGATTCATTTAAATTTTTAGCCACTCCTTTATCTTATTCATCCATTTATGATTTTGCCTACCCATCTCTTCATCCTCTTTTACTTATTCCACTTCCATCTATTGCCACTTCTATTTCTCAACCCCCTCAATTGGTTAGCGAGTACGAAGGATTTGATCAGCAGATTCCAGGAAGAAGAGGATGGAGCTCGACTGATTCTCTCAGAGGACCACAAATAAACTGGCCATTAATTCTAAGGGACTGGACTAGTGCTAGTCAAGCATACCAGAATTACCTTCATTTTGCTCACCAATATTCACAATCTTTAGATCCTTCAGTGAGATTGACAGCTCATTTTGCTTGGTATCTAGCATATATGCACATGCATTCCCATAATGATCAAAAGTCCATTCCAAAGCTTTGTATGAATGTCAATGTGAACATTGATTCTCAATAGTTGGATGTCCTCTATTTTCATGCCCTATGTCTACCTAGCAGATACCTTGTTTTGCTAGAAAGGATGTGTTGCCTATAGTTCTTTCAAAATCCTCCCAAGACATTTGTGGATGAGTCCTTCTCTATGGATCATTTTCGAAACCACCAAGCCTTCAAAAGGGATCACCTTCATTGATGCCTTTGCAATGTATTTTCGATGATTCTTAATGATATATATCTCTTTTTTGGAGGTGTCATTCAGATGGTTGTGTTTTTGTATGTGTTGTAATAATTGTATGTGATGAGTTCGTGCTGATTGAGAATAATTTGTTCAAGAGCTCTTTTCAAACTATTGATGGTGGATGGAATGCCTATGGTGGAAAGCTGAAGAAGAACCTTTTATATCCTTTACAAATTTATTATGAATTTTAATTGATTATCAGATGTGTTAATGAATAACGAAAGTTTTCCTTTAGAAGTATTTTTCTATCAGATACAAGTGATAAGTTGGGATCATGGTTTGGCGAGACTATTGAAGATCCTACGGAAGATAAAATTGAGCTCTTTAATGAACTTATATTCTTCTTTTCCTTAGGTCACAAGGACGCTTCCTTTCTAAGTGTGGGGATATGTTGAGAGTGGAAAAAGACTGAATTTTTTACTGGATTTTATTGTTTTTGAGGTCTGAATGATTGATTTTTTATGGATTTAGAGTGATTTTTGGTTTTTAATGGAAGTGTTTGAGAGTTTTTTGGATGATATTGATTATGTTTTGAAAGTTCATGATGATTCTCAGTAGAGATATGAAGCGCTGTGATGTTCTAATAGGTTCTGTTGAGGTTCTGATTGGCTCTGTATACCTTCTGTATAGCTTCTATTTTGTTCTGATTTTCTTCTATATGAAGCATGGATTGATGATTGATGAAGGTTGAAATCTTTTGGAAGCTTATTGAATAGTTTTTGATAGTTTGGAATGGTTTTAGTATAAGTTATGAGGTTCTGATGACCTTCTGTAACCCTCTGTAAACCTTCTGTAGAGCCTCTATCTCTGCTCTATAACTGTTTTGTAGCTATTTTGGTACTGTACTGTACTGTTCTATAGATCTTCTGTAAGTGTTCTGTAGAATGTATTTGTGACTTTGGAAAAGTTTTCTAACTTTTGGAAAGGATGAATCTAAGTTCAAAAGAGCTAAAACAAATGGAAGAAGCAATTGATGAAGACTGAAGAGAAGACTGGAGTGACAGTGACAATAGTGAGCTGTGAAGGGACACTGTAGTGGCTCTAGTGCCTCTTCACATCAGACATACCTCTTAGGAGGTGCATCCACGACCTAAGAAGGATTATTGAGAGTCATTATGAGAGTATTGTAGTGAGGAGATGATATACTATTGATAGAGAGAAAGAGAGAGAGCCAAAGATAGTCAATTCTATCAAAACAATGTAACTGTATATGAGAGATTGAGAGAGAGAACTATGAAGACATTGAAGATGAATACTATGTGATTGATTTCCATTCAAAGATTGTGTATTCTTTTGCATTCATTGTTCTATTGATGGATTCTGTGAAGATGTTGAAGATTATGGTTGATTTTATCAAATCCGTGGGAGATATCTACTATGATGATGCGTGAAGATTGGCTATTTTCTTTGTTTTGATCATCAAAAGAATGAAATAAAAGCTTATTGATGTTACATGATATATTTTCTTGCAGTAGAAACCCCTTTTCCTTGGTGTTCCTCTTGGGGCTCCAGTGAAGCATGACATTGTCTTCTAATGGGCTGATTCCTGGTTATGGCTAACACTCTAAATGAGGTGAGGACCACATAGATCGAGTTGTACTCAAGAGTCTTGATTTTGCATCTTTGCTCCGCAGTATTGGCCATGATTTGGTGTCCCTCTTGGGCCCATGAAAGATGCAAATTATACCACTTGTGTATGAAATTGGACTCAGATACAAGGAGTTGTTGAAGTTCAGAAAGTTCTTGGTGTGACATGGAAATTTTACATTTTTAATAAGATATGATCAAGCATTGGCTTACGGCCTTTTCGTGTGAGATTTCATTACTAATCATATCGTTTGTAATAATAAACTTTTAATAAAGATGTATTTGTATTCTTCCCATGAACACAATAAGGAATGTACCTCATTTGATATAGTTTCATCAAGTAGGCCCAGGTCTAAATGTTCATAACTTTTAGCAAACAATGTGAAAGTTGAATCCATCCCCATCAACTGCATGTAGCCAAGTCATCCCCTGTGTCTATGGCCACATTGGATGCCACTTCAAGTATGGATCATCATGGTAGCGGTAGCTTAAGGTGGTTTGGTGGCTTGGGTTTAGTTGAATAGGAGAAGTTGACTCAAGGCACTGCCATTGGAAGGATCTCAGTGGGTGTGATAGGCTTGGATTGTGAGGTTTGCAATTCATTTGATACTTTGTCGTTGGGTCTTTTGATCACTATCTTAAAGTCTTTATGTAGGGCCTTGCTTGGTTGCTCGTGGACTCTTGGTGTGTCAATAGACTATTTGAGCACTCAAGGATTGAGCACCCTCCGTTTTAGTTCTTCTCCTCCCCTATTTCGATTGATGGTGCAAAATCTTGGGTTTTCGGCCGTGATATTGAGGATTCAACTTAGCATAAGCAAGTTTGGGCAACCACAAGGAGTTGTTACCCTCATAGTATCCTTGAGCTCACAACAAGGCTTTCGGAACCCAATGTTGTTCAATCACATGTGCAGTATGGGAGTTCCAACTCCATTGTTTAGGCCTAGAGCATGAGGTATGGAAATTATGCATACTCAGTGTTTGACACTAGCGAAACTGTGGTTTATGATTTGAAACCCACTTGAGTGTTTGAGCCATGGTTATTTGATGCAATAGGGTAGGTACCCTTGAAGCACGTTGGGATATACTACTCCCCTCCTTAGGGTGGATACTAGGTTTAGTTATAGGTAGCATTACAAGTTTTGGGACAACTATGATGCTCTTGCTGAAAGTCGTTTACGATTCCAACGTGCCTGATGGCAAGGTGGATGCGATGCAAATCGTAGTCTACATTGCAATGAACTTGTTTTTTGAATGCTCACCCCAACAAGGTCTCCTTACCAACACTGTTGCTTGTTAGGTAGCACATAGAAGATGATAGGTAGACTCTCAGTCTCGATAAAAACCATCAATTTGCGTTTCCCTAAGAGTGGGTAGGATTACCCCCCAAATGGGCTCAGTTTCATGTTGGTTGGTTGCACTTGGGGTTGATTCCATTGTTCATTCATTAAGATATTAGCATTGGTTCCGTCGTTAATTCATGCATCAAGTGTGCACACTGTTTGGGAGGTTACAGTGATCCACAAGTAAGCTGGTGCTACTGCTTCCTCATCCACTTCCTCAAGCTTTATGATGAACCCTCACATTTGATGGTGTGTCCATTATCGAAGGTTCATGAAGTGGATGTGATGGGGGGGTAGTACTTTTTGATGTGGCTTCCATTGAAGAAACCTATAGCCTATCCTTCTAGGGTTTCTAATTCCACATTCCCCGTTCTATTGACAATATAATCCTTGAAGGATCCCAATCCCCTAAACTTCATTTTCTATGTCCTCTTACAGAGTATAGCAAGACTAAATCTCCCTACCCAAAGTTTTGTTGCTTGATATATTTGTCAAACCAACTCTTGCAGCATGCCTTTTTGCATATTAGAGCATGGTTTGCAATGAGGTAGGTCTCAGAGAGGCGTTCAAGCTCCAAAAGGCAATTTGTCCAAGATTCTTGGCCCTCCCATCACTCTTGGGCTGCTATTCTCAAGCTGGGAACAAAGAATTCCACTGGCAAAATAGCTTCAATTCCATAGGTCAACTTGAATGAAGTCTGACATGTGGGTGTTTTATAGGCCATTCGATATGCCCATAAATTAGCTGCCATAAGTTTGTTGTCACAATCATTGCATGAGGCAGAAAACACTTTCATTAGAAAACCCACCAAGATCTTGTTTGTGGATTCGACTTGACCATTGGCCTATGAATAGTATGGAGAGGACTTCCTATGGATTATTAGGAAGGTGGATAACAAATGAGCAATCACTTTGTTGATAAATTGTGTGCCTTGGTCACTAACCAACTCTATGGGGTAGCCAAACCGTGAGATTACTTGATCCCAAAGAAAATTGGTTGTGGTCCTTGCATCATTTTGCGAGTTGCTTGAGCTTTTGCCCACTTGGTGAGATAGTCTGTGGCAACAATGATGTATTTGGCTTGGGAGTATTGAGTTGCAAGGCTGATTGGGCCAATGAAATTGATTCCTCACTTCTTGAATTGTTGGTGCACGATCACTGGGGTCAACTCCATTTTGTCCTTATTACGAGTAGGGACTTTAGTCCATTGACACTCATTGCAATGCTTTACAAACTTAGTTGCATCGTGGGAATAATGTTGGCCACCACAATTGGGATTGGAGCACCTTGCATGTGGTAGTGTCCCCACCACTAAAGTACCCTCTAACCATGCCACTATATGCTTCCTTGTGTACATCATACTGTTTACCACAGCGCAGAGGAATGAAAAATGGAGCAGAAGTGCAAGAGAAATGGAAGAAGGAGACAACCAAGAAGGCATAGGACAAAGAAAGGAAAAGGCATCCTGGATGGAGATCAGACTCTGAAAATCTGAACAGCGGTGTCGCCTTGAGAAAAGAAAAGAGTAAAAGCGCGCCATTAAATATGAAGGCGCTCCCGAATCCTTGTAAAAAGAGCGCCGGGTTCACTCCCATGCCAATTATATGCATTAGTGGGAACGAGATAAGTTAGAATGGTGGAAAATAGGAAAAGAGAGCCTAGTAGGCTAATGGCCAGCCATGTAAAAAGTGGGGATGACCACCCAAAAAGTAGGGCATGTATATAAAGTTCAAAAGTGAATGAGAAGTTCATTCTTGGGTGTGGCTAAAGCTCCTTCTTCTACTTCTCTTACTTCTTACCTTCTTTCTTGTGCTTGAGTGAGGGATTGAGGGAGTGTGAGGGAGTGAGGGAGTGAGTGTGTGTGAGTGAGGGATCATGGAGAAGAAGCTCCCCATCTTCTCTCTTCATCTTTCCTTCCCTTCTTCTCTTCTCTCGTCTCGCGCGGCTATGGAGGATGGAGCTTGACGGAGAGGGATTGAGGTTGCTTGAGCTTGCCACAAGGATCGTGGAGATACCAGAGTGTCAGAGAGAGGAGGGAACTCGATCGAGCATCAAGGTAAGCTTACTACACCCACAAGCTAGGCATTGTGCGTCAACTATGTGAGAGGTAGCCATGGCTGCTCGGCTTAAAACGCTTGATCAATAAGCGGTCCGTAGCTCTTGGGGTAGAGCTCTGTAGCTCCCCTACATTTTGGTTCTGTTGCCGGGACCGACAGAATTGAGCCTTGAGCGCCACGTGCATCGTATCGAGCATGGCAGTAGGGTTTGCAGCCTGAACTGGTGCTTGAGATAGTTAGGAGGATTAGGAGGTTTTAATCCCTGGAGCAAGTAAGTATTTGGATTTACTGCTGAATGTAGAGTAGGACCGTCTATCTTTATTTCTGTTTTTGTTTTCTGTTGCAATAGGTTAAGGGTAGGATAGGAAAAAGAAGGGAATAGAAGGGCTCTGTTGTTACTGGAGACAGGGAAGTTGGGGCGCATATTCAGACATCTGGCTGGTGGAGTGTATGAGATTAGTCTCTGAGTCTACAACAAATTGAGGGAGGTAATAAGGGGCACAACAGACTAGGGTGCCCACATTTGACACCTTGTTCTCTGAGATGACTATGAGACTGGGAGCCTGGGAGAGAGCGAGAGAGGGAGAGAGCTGCGGGAGATCGTGAAGTGCCAACTAATCGAGCACCCCATTGCTTTGAGGTATGCCAGACATTTCCCTCTGTCGCTCGCATTGATTTGGAAAGTGCAGCACGATTTGATAGAGTAGGCATTGACCTAAAGGTGCCATGCACAACTTGCAAGCCGTTGGCCACGCCGTCGGACCAGTCCATCCGATTTCGAGAGTCAGATCATCTGATTTCCATAATCGGACCAATTGAAAATTGGACCAATTGAATCTGATTCCTAGAATTGGACCAGCCCACCAAGTTGGGCCACGTGTCCGAGTCCCAAACTTGAGCCACTCGACCCATTGCAGTGGTCGGACCACCCCGACTAAGGGAAGCCCAGACCAAAGTAAGACTAGACCCGCCCGTCCAATTCCCTGAATCGGACCAGACCCGTTCGATTCCCAGAATCGGACCAGAGCACCAGAGCTTGAACGGAAGGTGGTTCACCTAGGCCACAGTCCTGGGTACCCTGGTCACGTCTCTGACTCCCTAGGGAACCCAGTTTAATCTTGGAAGCCGGAGACCAGACAAGGTGACCGAGGATTCACCCCGAATAGCTAGACACCGAGCTGACATAATTGGGATTGGATGCAATGTTCGGTGACCAGCCAACCAACTAACCAACCCTGAAGTAGGATAGGAAATGCAACAGGGTCTTTCTGTAAGACTTTAGAGTGGCCAGGACCTGCACCAAAAACCACATCAGGCCACAACCGGAGGTAGTGGGGTGGAGCCTGCATCAGGCATTTAGTGTATCCTCATCTCACCTTTTGATTTCATCACCTGGGGTGCACTACAAGGAAAGGGAAATCCTGCTTCCACACTGAGCACTAGAAAGCACTAAGCACAAGTTGTGGATAAGATTAACGACAATTTTTAGTAACAAGGAGCTTAATAAGAAACATAATAATATCAAGGAACCCACTACTAGGAGAGGATCCCAAGGCATAGCGGGCTACTAGGGAACTCCATCTATAGGGCTCGAGAGGACACAAAGATCCGGAGGACTGCAACATAGAGAATCGGACGCCGCTAGAGCTACTCAAGTTGATCAATAACCCAGTGAGACGGGAAGTGGAAGCGATGTCAGTATCCCAAGGCGGATCAGGAGAGGACAGACTGGACTTGGGAGAATTCCCAATCATGGTGCAGGAGATGGTCAACGAGTATGACTTGCTGGCCAGGACGGTAGTTCAGGGTAGGCCAGTAGAGGAAGTGGTAGCGACCCTAGAAGAGGAACGAAGGGCAAGCAGAAGGGCGCTAGAGAGCACGATTGCCTATAACCACAAGCAAAAGGCTAGGAAACTCCAACAAGACGTGGATATGTACGAGGCTTGGCCCTGGTTGGAGCAGCAAAGGCAGGACCAAATGCGGAGAGAGAGCGGGTAGTGGAGGCTGACTTGTCATTAAGTGAACTTGTAGCTAGGCGGCTCATGGACAACACGTCCGCTGAGCAAAGCATGGCAGCCTTAGCCACAACCTTACTCTCAGGATTAGGGGTCACACAAGGGGCAAAGGGGCAATCTAGGATCCCTATAGTGGCGAAAAAACTGGACAAGTACGAACCTAGCAACGACCCATATAGCTTTGTGGAGCAGTTTGAACAGGTTTGTGAAGCAAATGGCCTCACAGACCCTGCACAATGCTCCCAAGCTTTTGGGCTATGCTTAGGTGACAAGGGGAGGGTGTAGCCGAGCACGGGCACTTTGCCCATCTTAAGGACCACTTTATCAAGAGGTTCTCTGAGGCAGGATACTCCAACAACCTCATCGTCCGCTTGATGAATGTCAGCCAAAGAGAAAAGGAGGATGTAAGAGACTATGTCACGCATGTACATAGCCTCTTCAAGAGGATCCCGGCCAATGAGTGACCTAACGAAAAGGCTGTGTCTACAGTGTTCATAAATGGAATCCGTAGCAAGGAACTCTACAAGGCCTTGGCTAGTAACTCCACACTACACAGAGATGTGCTGGCTAGGGTTTTTGATGAAGCAATAAGGGTAGATGACCAGCTGAGGGAGCGAAGCATGAGGAACGCCAATCGGGACGGTGCAGGCGAGAGGGCTTCAGAACGGTCAATGACGGTGGGTGAGAGAGAGAGCTCTAGCGCGCCGGATAAGGGAAAGGGAGTCAACCAAGGCCAGGACCTGGCTAAGGTGAGAATGGAGCTTGCGCATTTGCAAGAACAAATAAGGAAGCCTATGCGAGCCCACATGCAGTGTATAGACTGTGGTGGAAACCACCTCCCATCCGAGTATCAAGATCCTAGATCTAGACCGTGTTCTAACTGTGGTAGGTTCGGACATGACGCGTTGCACTGCAGATTGCCCAGGAGGTTTCTGTATGTGCAGCAATACAACCCTCCTTACCTAGGCAACAGGCCATCTAACTTCCTTGGCAGGGGAGCCCAACTAGCACTCCCAGCACCAAATGACACGAGACCAATCATCCCTAGGCTAGAGATGAACCCAACAGGCATACCCAGACCACCAGGACCCTACGTAACCCAACCACCGAGTGACGCTCATGTTCATTATGTGGAGGAACCTAGTGAAAAAGAAAGCTATGTAAACCCGTACATCTCCTATGACGAGGAATGCAATCCAGTCCTGATAGATTATCGACCGGTGCTGGTGATGGCACTGGGCAAAGGAAGAGGCAAAGGATTTGGAGGACCAAGCCAGGACCCAATCTCATGTTGGACCTGCAGTCATCCAAGCCATATATCATCACGCTGCCCAGAAAGGGAACAGGCAAATCAGGACAAGGCTGACCTTAGGTGCGCCGAATGTGGGATTATGCACTTGTTTCTTGACTGCCCTAGGCGGAAACCATCAGCCAGTCTGGCCAATGTGCCCTCTGTGCCCTTGGGGCTATTTGGCATAGAGACCTTTGGCAGAGAGGACACACCCATCCCGTTGCATGTCATGACATGAGCGCAAACAAGACGAACAGGCATCTCACTACCTGGGCCAAGTAACCTAGACACAGCCTCGCTGGGAAAGAAAAGCCAGAGGAGAAGGAGAAAGAAAGCAAACGCAAGGATCACTCTTAAGACTGAGGAAGATACAACCTTAGTGGCGGGAAGAGGGGTCACAGATGCCGAGGCAGAGACCTCTGTCCCCAAGACGGTGGAACCATGTAGTGCCAAGGTGGGGGAATACCCTCATCCCAGGCGGCAACTCGAGGCTATCGCCAAGGTAAAGGAGTGGGTCAAGGATGCCCAAGAATACCTTAAAGATGTAGAACCCATATTGGAGGATCCGATGGAGGACCTTTCTAGTGCAAGCACACCCGATTCGCCATCGCGACCTCAATCGAGGAATGTGCTAACACCACGAGAGATGCCACAAAGGCAAGACTAGGAAGAAGCTTATCAACAAGCTAGCCACAACATGTGGCCGAAGAATGGTGACCGAGGAGAAAGCCAGCTACCCAGCAATCTCCTCACCACCGTAGTAACCACCTCAGTGACCATTAATTTGGGAGACCTGCTTCGGCAGCACCCTCCATTGTGGCGAGAATTGAGACACTTGGTGGAGGGAAAGGGGGAGCATGCTGCCTCTAACTTGCACGAGCAGGACGCAGTCATGCAAATTCCAAGCCAAACGCTGCACTTGGCTCCAAGGTCACTACACATCAACGCTTTCTAGGAAGGCACGGAGATGCATGCAGTCCTACCTATCCTAGCCTTAGGGGATGCAACACGGAAAGGAATTGTGGACACCGGCACAAGGGTCAGTGTCTTGAGCCATGCAGTCCTACATGCCTGGGGAAACCCACCTGTGGAAGCGACTAGGTTCAATGTTACATTGGTTAACGGAATGAAGGTCAGACCATTCGGGGTCTTAAAAAACTAGCCAGTGAAGATCGCAAGAGTGCAGTTTTCCGTAAACTTCATTGTCATGAAGGCGGTGGACTACGATATACTGCTAGGCCGGCCATGGATGAGGAATGCACGACTGGTCAAAGACTGGGGAAACAACCTCATATTCTTGGGGAATAGGATGGAGGTAGTGAGAGTTGAGATGGACACATGGAAGACTACCCCAGCCAACCTCGATGCCATCTCGACCATGCTAAAAGGCGATACCCAGGCACACGAGCACTATGGGACGCTGACCAAGTATATTCTCTGCCTTGAGGACGAGAGGGATTGGATGAATTTCTTGGCAACCATTGACCTGCCATTCTCAGATGAGGAAGAGTTGTATAAGCAAGTGGCTAAGTCACCGAGCATGCCAGCAGAGGAGCCCACTGTGCCACTCTGCATGTTGGCAAGGAGCTTGCAGGATCTAGGGAGACCGGTCCCGTTCCACACCCCCACGAACAAGCTCGAGCTTCATGAAATCGTAGGGTACCTAACCACTAAACTGAAAGGCAGAGAAGCAGCTAATCTAAAGCTCCTAAGCGATCTCTTGGCTCGGCCTGAATGGGAATGGACCAAAGTGCACGATCTCAACCTATCATACAACTAGGCTTTAATCACCAACGAAGAGGAGATCAGAGAGGAGAACCTAGGGGATGACAAGCAATCGGAGGGGCAAGATTCCGGTGATAAGGAGTATGAGCACTGTCACTCTGAGATGGACAAGAGTGAGGAAGGGTTTAACACGATAGATTATGACACTGAATGAAGAGCAATCGAGCAGATTGAGGCAGACTCTAGGCTGAAACGGGAAAGGGATGAAAAAGGAGTCATGCAGATGGAATGCGACAGGACATGGCTGGAGCAGGTGGGAGCTATGGATTATGAGCAGGTAGGGGTGGCACAATCGCTGGTAGTCCCAATACTGAAGGCGGAAGAACCTATTGAACTACGACCCTCGGGCGAAACCCCTCCCTCAAGCGAGGGATGCGAGTTTAAATCGAAGTCTGAAGTCAGTACAGAGAGTGATCCCGAAATACCCCAACCCTCTAATGTCAAACACACTAAAGGGGACTTGCCAGTCCACTTAAGGCGCAAGCGGATTAAGGAGGGGATCAGGAAGCAAACTAGAGACTCAGAAGGAGAGAGGCAAAAGAAACCACAAGACCTACCCAAACACTTCACAAAGTTTAAGAAGGGTGATAGAGTGGTGGTTCTGCTAAGAGCAAAGAGACAAGGGCAAGCCAGGGAACCAATTGAGGGACCCGCCAAGGTCAAGGAAGTCGACTTGGCAGAGGAGGGCAAGAAACCACGACCCGTGTTCATTGCTGATGACCTGACCAAGGAGGAGGAGGCTAAGTTGGTTGCTCTCCTGCGGGAGTATGTCGATGTGTTCACCTGGTCCTTGGAGGAACTGAGAGGAGCCGATCCTAGGGTTGTGACCCATAACATTCCCATGATCCCAGAAGCAGTAAGCAGCGACCTTACCCTATGAATCCCAAACAGACTCATGCGGTGAAGGAGGAGATCGATAAGCTCATGAAGGCGGGATTTATATATGAGATCGAGCACACAGATTGGGTATCACCCATAGTGATAGTTATGAAAAAGAATGGTAAGATTCGAGTGTGCGTGAATTACAAGAAGGTGAATGCCGCTACGAAGAGAGACAACTACCCTTTGCCATATACCAAGCACATGCTGGAGAGAGTAGCAAGCAAAGAAGCTTACAACTTTCTAGATGGATTCTCAGGCTCCAATCAAGTACAAGTGCATCCTGACAACAGGCACAAGACTGCCTTCGCCATAGAGTGGGGTGTCTTTGCCTACATCATTATGCCCTTTAGGCTAATGAATGCTCCTGTAACCTTCCAACAATTAATGTGCACGATCTTCAAGGTTATGCTGCGAGGCGAGCTGGAGGCGTTTATGGATGGCCTATGCATACACTCTAGTTGGGCCGAACACTTAGAGAGGCTGGGAGCCATCTTCAAACGATGCCGACTATACAAACTCTCGCTGAACCCCTTGAAGTGCTAGTTATGGGTGAAGCACGGATGCATCCTAGGGCATGTAGTGTCACGAAATGGCATTGCCACTGACTTCTCAAAAGTCAGGGCCATTACCGACCTCCTACCGCCCACCAATTACGAGGGTGTCCAGTGTTTCTTAGGCCACACAGGATACTACCGACGCTTTGTACTAAACTATGCGTTGATTGCTAGACCATTGTACAAGCTACTGATTGTATTCGAGTGGACTGAGGAATGCCAACGCGCGTATGAACAGTTAAAGGCTCTCACCACTGCACCCATCTTGCAAGCCCCAGACTGGAGTGTAGCATTCCATGTACACATAGATGCCTCCAAATGTGCCATCGGAGCCATTCTATGCCAACCAGTTGGTGAACATAGTCTTGATTACCCCGTGAGCTTTGTTAGCATGCAGCTCACCGAAACAGAAATGAACTACTCCCTACGGAAAGGGAAGGGCTAGCCATGGTGTTTGCCATGAAAAAATTTAGGCATTACCTGTTGGCCACGCCCTTCGTCTTTTACGTGGACCATCAAGCCATGTTGTATCTCGTAAACAAGCCATGCGCCACATGCCGCATAGCAAGGTGGTTACTTCTCCTACTGGAGTTTGATTTCTCAGTGACTGTGCGTAAAGGGAAGCAGCACTACATGGCGGATCACATGTCCCGCATACCCACTAGGGAAGCTTCTGGCCAAGGCATCCCTGACGATTTATCGGACGCGCACCTCTTTGGCATGTCTAGCGAAGGGGACTTGTTTAGAGCTGATTTGACACCCTACTGGGCAGACGATGTTGTCCAAGTGTTAGAAAACGGCCTGCCCGAGAGACCTATTGAGAAAGCCAGGCTAAGGAGACTCATCTTTAAAATCCAGCCATACCAATTAATTGCTGGCCAACTCTATAGGTTGGGACAGGACGGGCTGTTATGTAGATGTGTGTGCAAGCACGAGATGTACAATGTATTGAGAGAGGCGCATGGCGGGATAGCTGGCAGGCACTTTAGTGGGGACACGACTACCCGTAAGGTATTACAATCCCAACTCTGGTGGCCCACCCTATTCCACGACGCTGCTAAGTTCGTCAAACACTGCGATGAATGCCAGAGGACTAAGATACCTATGCGCAAAGATAAGATGGAGTTAACCCCCATAATAGCTCGATAGCCCTTCGAGAAATGGGGCATTGACTTCATCGGACCTATTAGTCCAGCGGCTCAATACTCCTAGGCGCGCTACATCATTGTGGCAACGGACTACCTGACGAAGTGGGCAGAGGTGCAAGCCACCAGAAGGAATGACACTAGGACCACTGCGAAGTTCCTATGGGAATAGGTCTTTTCATGGTTTGGTTGTCCAATCGAACTAGTGAGTGATCAAGGTGCACACTTCGTTAACGAAGTAATATCCCACCTGCTCTCAACCTTTTTAATCATTCATAGAAGGTCTTCCCCCTACTACCCACAGGCAAATGGCCAAGCGGAGTCAACGTGCTTACTAAGGTAGTATCCACACCACAAAGAGACTGGGATAATAAGCTGATGGCTGCCTTGTGGGCTTATCGGACAGCTTATAAGACGGCTGTCGGGCAAACACCCTTTAGGCTGACCTACGAGACGAAGGCCATTCTACCTCTAGAATTTTTTGTCCCTAGCTTGAGAATAGCAGTGCAAGAGCGTTGGGAGGGGAGAGAGGCTTGGACTAATCGCTTAGAGAAACTAGAATGTCTCATAGAAACTCGGCTTTTAGCCACCCACGCTCTAATCTGCGAAAAGGCACGACGAAAGCTCTGGTATAACAAGCACGTCAACCAACGCAACTTTGATCATGGGGACCTCGTGTTGCTCTACTCATTGAAAGGGCACAAACAGAAAATGAAATTTCGAGGGCTGGGGCCTTTCCGAGTGTGTGCAAGTAGCAGAACGGACAATGTCGAGTTGGAGATGCTCGAAGGGGAAGGAATAGGCTTCTTCAATGGCAGTTGCATGAAAAAATACTACCCCCCTTCCCACCCACTGCACGAACCACCGATGCACGAACCCCCCGTCGCTGTATGCATGGCCACAATCACCGAACTAACCGATCACAATGAAGAAGCAGTGGCACCCGCCTACCTTCGAGTCACGGTCACCCTAGAGCGGACATATTCTTTTGATGATTTGATCGACGAAGGGGCCAACCGGAATGTCTTGACACATGACCATTGGACAAGCATTGGTCAGCCCAAATTACAGCCCACAAACGCGAAACTTAGCCCATTTGGGGGCAACACTTACCCTCTCTTAGGGAAATGCCAAGCGGTTGTCTCCGTTGAGTCTGGGAGTATCCTAATCATCTTTTATGTGTTACTAAACACTAAAGGGACCGGTGATAAATCACTACTAGGGTGCACTTTCAAAAAGCAGACAAGCTGCAATGTGGACTACAACCTAGACCACATTCACCTGACCATGGGCAGTGTGTGTATAGTAGCTACTTTCAGCAAGGGCCATCTTGCGCCTTCTACAACTGCAAAGCCACCGATAGAGACCCATGCAGCCAAGCCTAAGGAAAAGGGTAGGGATGCCTTACCCCGTATCCCAACCGCTAGAGGCAAACCCACCCAAGTCGTCCACATGGCCAGGGAGCCCACGCACATATGGGTGCCGAAACGACAAGCATCGCCTCCTGCTAGACCACAGAAACACACTCCTAAACGCAAAAATTATTAGTCGCGGTCTAAGAGGAAGCCCAGGTGCCATCAACATGGGTGCACCACCACACCATGATGGATGCCGAAAGATCTCATGTGAGCGCATGGATACTATGAGGGCAACCCCTAGATATGGGTGCCTAAGGTCAGACACCCGAAAGAGTCAACTTTGGGCAGCCCCACTCTAGCTGGACAGACTGGCACAAGCAAGGCACAAGTCGCACGGAACGTCAAACCAACAACGGTGACGGTTAAGGCCACCCAGCACCTTCAATGCCCCAAACCGGATGATCCAGCACCATCCAGGTCAGACAAGGTGCACACCCCCATGCCCACTCAAATGAATTGCAGCACACTCCCAGGGCATGGGAGCTTGCCATAGCATTTCCAAATGATCCAAAGTGCACAATTCCATTAACGACCCTTGCAAGGGAGTCACTACTATTCAGCCCAACTGCTCCATCGCCACCAGCGGGTCTGAAACCTTCGTAAGAAAGACGGTCCTTCCTATTAGCGGCCAAGGATCTCGCTGAGACATCCGGGAATGACGTAGTGACGTGCATCAAGGAGTTGGACGACACCTTCACTACATTCGCTAGAAGCTACGAGAGACTTGATCTAGGACTTCTTAACGAACTCCTCGCTTCTGAGGTTCGCTCGTTGCCATGCACTTGGGAGGACTACAAGTTCATGACCATTAAGTTTCCCAAAATTGCGGCCAAGCTAATCGCTAATGGAGAGATCTCGAAGGAATAGGCTGTTCTCAGATGACTAGTCACCTCATACCGCAAGCCTGCTCGCTCTATGCCGGAACGTGAACTGGAGGAGCTTGTGCAGCTCGCCAGCTCTGCTTCTCCATTCCTACAACTGTGGTATACCTTACGACTCCAATGGGAGGAAAAAGGCCGCCGGATCATGACTAATGCTAAGCAAAGGAGGGCAATCAAAACAATTGAACGTGACCCTACGTACGTGGCACCTCTTTCATTCAGAGTTCTAGCCATTACACACAACTTACACTTAGATGATCAGATACTGGCCCACCCGTACATCGACCAATTCCTCACAGAGGAGGAGTTGCACATTGCTAGTCGCCTCAACTTGGGAGACATATTCCATGACGTCTTAACCTACATCACTCAAGCTTCCCTGCAACCAGGCGAACTTGATCTCCATGCCCAGTTTGAATACAACCCTAACCTATATACCTGGCTTATGGTCAAGTAGCCCACCCCACACAGCCCATGTGAGCCTTCCCTCCCACGTGCCACTTAGAAAAGAGGGGGGAAGAGCCAATGACGATCAAGGGACTGACCGAGTGAGGTAACAAAAGGGTGAAGGCTAACAATGCTCTACTAAATTCAAAAGAGGAAAGGAAGCAAGGAGGAAAAGATGTTGGTTGATAATTATTTCTAAAAAAGTTTCATCTCCTTAAATCTGTCAGTAAACTAGCGCACACGTTTTTTCTTGGTATATGCTAGGAGTGAATCAAATCATAACTCTAACGTTGACTGGGGTAATGACAGCCACATACCATGGCAAGACATGGCAGACTTCCATTTACGGAAGCAGAGATGACGAAATATGGAATCAGCATCAAAACACGGGGATTTAGCCAATTTACTTTCAAGCATACCATGAACCTGGATGAGGCTATCTCGGAGAAGCCGACCGTAAGAGAGCTAGTGAACAAATGCAGCCTCCAAAAGTACGTAGAGAAAGTCGGGCAGGCTGTCGACTACAGCATGTGCATAGAGTTCTTGAGAAATTTCAATGAGGAACGAAGGTGTAGCATGGTCACGGTAAGGGAAGGTCATCAAGAAAGACGGGTACAGGTGCCCCTTGACACCACCACTGTCAAAAGAGCCCTGGGACTCGTGCCCAAAAAGGAAAGACGCCCAAAAAGGGACATATACGCCATACTGGGAGTCAAAAAGGAAGATGTACACACAGTCAATGGAATTAGTCTAGCCGACATTCTAGACCTGGCGACAAGGATGTAGGCTAAAATGATCCGTTCTCTCTTCTCCAGCCACAGGTACAACGCCCTCATGAACAGGATCAGCGTACCACTGCTGGAAAGCATTGCAGCAAGGGTCTCAGAAGAGATGGACTGGAACGGTTTCTTCAAGAAGCCTATAAAGAGTTCAACCGCCCTTCTAGCTCCAGCCGCAACGCAGCCGGTGGGGAATCCCCAGCCTCCCACGAGGAAAAAACCTACCATCAAGGCCTCCACAATTAGGTACGGAGGTATACTTACAACAATCATTGATGAGGCCATCAAGGGTGCTAGCGTGGAGGGAGAGCAGATTGAGCACCAAGACTCACCACGTCGAGAGGAGGAAGTCTCAAGTGAAAGGATGGCTAGCAATGTAGGGGACCTTGAAGCACCACCCCTGCAAAAGGCTGGGCCTCAAATGCAAACGAAGGACAACAAGGGCCAAAAGAGGGCGGAGACACTGAGCAAAAGGGAGCGAGCCGAGGTGAACAGGGCTCGAAAAGAGTCATGTGGGTTGGAAGAACAACTGCAAAAGGAGGAGGAGGAAGAACTCACAAGAGTTAAAGAGGAGTCAAAAAGGGTAGAAGAGGAACGACAGAGAAGGGCGGAAGAGGAAGCCTATGAACTGAGCATGAAGAAACTGGCCGAGTTGGCTGAGGCCACTCGCAGGTCTGTTGAAGAAGCTCACAGACCAGGAGAAATCAACCCCTATGGTCCTCACTATGAAGCCGAAGCGAGTGGCAGCGCGAGGGCAGCCCCGATGACCGCAGGCAAGGGAAAGTCGCTGTTACACCCCCTGCCTCCCTCCTTCGTGCCGACGCCAACGAACACCCCAAATGCCCCACAGACCGTGCCTTCTCTGGACACGGCCCAACTGATGAGCATGATGCAGATGCTCGTCAGTAAGGTGGCAAAGATTGTCCCAGAACCTAGCGCGAAAAGACCTGCCACCACCGCTGATGCTGAATCCAAGAAAGACCCTAAATGGCAAAAACTCAAAGCATCGACCACCACAACTCCCATCCCCCTGTCACTGGGAGTAGACTACGACGCCTACGTGGCCAAGCTCTTAGCACAACTGGAGGCCGCAAAGGAGGAAAAGAAGGTGGCCCTACTGGAGCTGGAGAAAGAAAGGGAAACCTCGGCGGCCCTGAAGCTCGAAGTTTCAAAGCAAGAAAGAGAGATAGAATTCCTAGCACAGGGCCGATCCACAACCCTCACAACGAAAGTGCAAGAACGACAACAGAAGGTACAACGACTGCAAGGGGCGTTGGAAGTTGCCAATGAAGACATTGAGGCCCTCATGGCCATGGCCTTCGTGCAACGGAGACTGCACCTTGCAGAAATCCAGAGCCATGAGTAGCTGGCACAAGAGAGATCAGAACGAATTAACGAGGCAGAGCATAAATTCAGTATCGCAACTCAAGTGAAGGAAATCACCGAAGCGCAGCTGGCTCGAAAATCCAGGGAGTGGCATCAACTCTGGGCTTTAATGAACGAACAACTACAAATGATGACCACACTGGCGAGTGCGATGGAAGAGGAAAGACAAAAGATGGATGAAAGGGCCAACGCTTGGGAAGCAAATAACTTTGACAAAATCAGGCAATTAACAGAGCGCTTGGCTGTGGCAGAGTGCGAGAGAGTACTTGCCGAATCTAGAGCTGAAGCAACCAATGTATGCACCCACGCACAAAGGCAAGCCTTCCTTAGCACCGTGCTATATGTCACCCAAGCGCAGGGCGATGATTCAGTGGAAAGGGTAAGAAGAAAACTGGAATTGACTACCCAGGCACTAAGGTGCGGTCTTTAGGAACGGGAGCTCCCTACTAGCACGGGACTCACCAAGGAACAACAATTCAACTACCTACGCAGTGTCAGCCTCTCCACTGTTGAGCTCAAGGACCTGGGATTCAAAGAACAGGAGCCGCCCGCACCACCATCGCAAACAATCCCAGCTGAGGCCGCACAAGATACTGAGGAAGGCCCGGATTCGGACCAAGAGGCTGACGAAGAACTACAGAAAGCGCCCAGTCTCCCTCTACCAGAACTCCCACCAGACGAGACTGAAGACGCCCACATGCAGGAGTGCATTGTGGCAGCCACAAGAAGGAGACAGGAGCTAGCAGAGGATGCACAATGCAAAGCCCGATCACTGCCAAGACAATTCTCTGACGAGCCAGTACCACTACAAAGGGACCCCAACCCCATTGGTTGGCCGTAGGAATTGGTCATCTGGCGTGACCGAGAGTTTCAGACGAGGCCTTTTGAGATGTCCTTCTCCTACCCATACTCGCTGGACCGGGCGTTGCCACTTAGTACCCTATCCAAAATCAAGGATCTAGCCAATGACCTAGCAAACTGTTGGGTGGAAGAAAGGAACCTAATTATGTCCCGATGGAGGCAGGAGCCTGCAGACTACTGGCAGGACAAGGTGAACCGGATTCCCAAATCCATCCAAGGCTATGAGGCATAGCCAAAGTGGCGGCGGAGGATTTGGGACGCCAATTTTGACGCCTAGACCGCCTTTTGCAACTCACTCCTTGAGGAGCGAAATGACCCCTCCTACATGCCCTACCCCCCTCGGCATGGAGTGGACTATGACCGTGCCATTCATGGAGATTTTGACTTTCCTAAAATATATAATGCAAATGCGCAAACTCCTGAGGAATGCTTAGTCTTTAGACAACAGGATATTCTTCCATCCATCACCCGCTTCCTCGCGGACTTCTCCTCCTGTCCACCGGATCCTGCCTTCCTAACCACCTGCAACTATCTTAGGTTGCTCAAATTCCTATTGCTACAAAAGCCTACCACTGAAGAAGCTCACCTCCCCCCCTCTTTTTTGACATCAATCTAGGCATCGATAGTAGAGCCATGACTCGATTAATGATGAGGGCATCACAAAAGCCTACCGCTGAAGAAGCTCACCTCCCCCTCTCTTTTTTGACATCAATCTAGGCATCGATAGTAGAGCCATGACTCCATTAATGATGAGGGCATCCCTCCTCCCCTCCTTTTGCTTGGAGCTCTTAGAAAACATGAATGACACCCGCTTCACAAGATGTAACCACCCATTTTTATCATCCACACCTCTGAAGGCCCGAGTGCAATTAAAGAATATCTCCAAAGTCGTGCCTTTCTATCCCAATGCCTGCAACCTTCCCGCGCTTCAACTGACAGTGATCCCAAACGCCTTCCAAAAAAAAAGAGAGAGAGAGAGAAGCACACACTTTGCTCACGGCACCTAGGGATCGCCCCTAGCCTCTCTCCCCACTCCATGCTTAGGGCACATCAAGGGCAGGACTTTCAAACCTGTCACCCTAAGCTCTGCACTGCACTACACCTCCAACAACGCACGAACTGGGTCCTCAAGTGTAAGACATTACCAAGGGCTTGCCCAAGGTTAGACCCACCTCCTAGTTCCACTACACATGCACTTACACCTCACCGTGAGACAGATACCCCCTTAGGGAGTGCAGAACTTTCTCTTGCAGGTTGTTCATAACTCAGTCGAGCAGCCATTGGCTATATCTTGGCACCATGTGTTCTTCAACTGATAACGGAGCCCCGGTTTGGGCAGTCATCGCCGAGGACGATTTCCAACTATGTAAACAAGGCCGACCATCTTCATGCAGATCAAAGCAAGCTGGAACCTCTCCAAATCACCAGGAACCAACACCCCACCATCTCTCATCGCAACACCACATTTTCGACAGTGGTCATCTACCCGCCATTTCCACTTAGCACCAATCCCAACTACCCTGCTGCTCCCCACCCCAGTGCCATGGGACTGGCACTCCACTAGGAGGGGGGTAATGTTTACCGCAGCACAGAGGAACGAAAAATGGAGCAGAAGTGCTGTAGAAATGTAATAAGGAGACAACCAAGAAGGCACAGGACAAAGAAAGGAAAAGGCATCCTGGATGGAGGTCAGACTCTGAAAATCTGAACGACGGTGTCGCCTCGAGAAAAGAAAAGAGTAAAAGCGCGCCATTAAATATGAAGGCGCTCCTGAATCCTTGTAAAAAGAGTGTTGGGCTCACTCCCATGCCAATTATATGCATTAGTGGGAACGGGATAAGTTAGAATGGTGGGAAATAGGAAAAGAGGGCCTAGGCTAATGGCCGGCCATGTAAAAAGTGGGGATGACCGCCCAAAAAGTAGGGCATGTATATAAAGTTCAAAAATGAACGAGAAGTTCATTCTTGGGTGTGGCTAAAGCTCCTTCTTCTTCTTCTCTTGCTTCTTACCTTCTTTCTTGTGCTTGAGTGAGGGATTGAGGGAGTGTGAGGGAGTGAGTGTGAGTGAGTGAGGGATCGTGGAGAAGAATCTCCCCATCTTCTCTCTTCATCTTTCCTTCCCTTCTTCTCTTCTCTCGTCTCGCGCGGCTATGGAGGATGGAGCTTGACGGAGAGGGATTGAGGTTGCTTGAGCTTGCCATAAGGATCGTGGAGCTACCAGAGTGTGAGAGAGAGTAGGGAACTCAATCAAACATCAAGGTAAGCTCACTACACCCACAAGGTAGGCATTGCGCGTCGACTATGTGAGAGGTAGCCATGGCCGCTCGGCTTGAAATGCTTGATCAATAAGCGGTCCGTAGGTCTTGGGGTAGAGCTCCATAGCTCCCCTACACATACATTTTGTGCTCATCACATATACATCTCCTTAAAATTCCATCATGTCCTACCCCCGCCGCCGATACAATTGGCCTACAACAATCAACTAATACAATTGGATCTTCAAGATTAGTCTTTTTAATCTAGATTTCTATATTGGTCATTCTAGTAGTTTGTTCTCAAGTATGTAGACTATGTCATCTACCCAATATGGCGTGAAGTCTACTCTAAACAATTCTCGTTCGTCAGACATTTTAAAAAGGTGTGCTTTCGGTAGGTTGTCATTGATTCCTTATCCAACGGCCTCTCCTGTGGGTATGTGGTACATATGATTCGCCATATAATGTCATTTTCCCTTGCGTACAACCACAGAGAAGCCAAATTCCAAGAGCAAAACAACCATCGAGCAATGCATCCTATTGTGCAAGGTTTATTCACAAGATAAAGTAATGTTTGATGGTCCACATAGAAGGTGAAGGGTGTCACTAGAAGTTAGTTTCTGAACTTATTTATGGCGGTGAACTCCATGGCTAATCCTTCTCTCTCTGTTGTGGAGTAGTTTATTTTTTCCTCTATGAGCTATATGCTAGCAAAATTCACTAGATAATTTAGGTTATGCTTGCCAAGCTGGCACAACACTGCTTCCACGAAAAATCTTGATGCATCAATGTGCACGTGAAACATGATGGACCAATCTTGATGCATCAATGTACACATGAAACGTGATGGACCAATTTGGGTCTCTTAAGATAGGAGCTGCTTTAAGCCTTTCATAAGCCTATTGACATTCTTGGGTCCACTCAAATACTATCAGTAGCTTGTACAAAGGTCTAGCAATCAATGCATAGGTCAATACAAATCATTAGTACTATCTTGTGTGGCCTAAGAATCATTGAACTTCCTTGAAGTTGGTTGGAGGGGAAAGGTCTATAATCACCTTGACTTTAGAAAAGTCTGCAGCTATCCCATTCTTTGACATAACATCCCTAAGATGTAACCATGCTTTACCCAAAATTGGCACTTTAAGGGGTTCAATGAGAGACTCTATTGCCAACACTGTTCAAAGACTATTTGACACAACATGCCGTAAGATGCAACCATGCTTTACCCAAAATTGGCACTTTAAGGGGTTCAATGAGAGACTGTATTGCCAACACCATTCAAAGACTATTTGTAGCTTTTTCAAGTGCTTTTCTTCCCAATTGGTATGGATGTGTAGGTCATCGACAAAGACCTCCAATCATTTCCTAAGCATGTCCTTGAAAATGGCACACATGAGGAGCTGGAAAGTAGTAAGAGCATTAATCAATCCAAACGGCATGACTATATAGGCAAAACCCCCCCATTCGGTGGCAAACATCGTTTTGTGCCTATCATCTGGATAGACTTGCACTTGGTAATACCCTAAGAAGTCATCCAAAAACCTGTAGGCTTTCTTTCGTGCCACTCTCTCTAGCATGTGTTTCATGTATGGTAGTGGGTAATTGTCTCACTTTGGTGGTTGCATTGACCTTATTATAGTTTACACACACTCGAATCTTCCCATTCCTTTTTATGACTACAACTATGGGTGATACCCAGGTCCATATGCTCTGTCTTGTAAATGAATTGTTAACCCTCATTCGAACAAGGTGAAAAATCCAAAAAATATAAAGTAGAAAACAAGGCCAAGGCAAAAGTGAAATGGAAGATGAAGGTACGCCAAGAAAAATCTGGAAACACAAGAAGTGCAAATCAAGGAGAGAGGCACACAGAAAAAGTGCAGGTCAATACTTTTATAAAAGAGCGCAAATTTTGCAAAAGAGCGCTGGTGGGCTCTCACCCGTGCAAATTGTAAATGGTTAGAGGCACGGATTGAGGCTATGCCACCCGATAGGGAAGAAGAGGAAAAGGGTTGCACGAATGGCAGACCAAAAAGGGGATGATCGCCCAAAGGGAATTAGGATTAGGGTTTTGTATAAAAGATAAAAAGTGAATGAAGAAGCTCATTCTTATGTGTGGCCAAAAGTAGCTCTCTTCTTCTTCTTCTTCTTGCTTGCTTGCTTGAGCTTGTGCTTGTGCTTACGCTTGGGAGAGAGTGTGTGAGAGTGTGAGGAAGTGAGTGTGTGAGGGTGAGGGATTGTGGTGGAGAAGCTCTCCATCTTCTCCTCTCTTCTTCTCTTCTCTTCTCTTCTCTTCTCTTGCTTGTGGCAATGGAGCTTGGAGTGTGGAGCTTGAGGATCGAGCTTGCTTGAAGCTTACACTTGGATTTTGGAGCTGCCAGAGTGCGGGTGAGGAGGCAACTCAATCGGGCATGGAGGTAAGCTTACTACACTCGTAGAGAGAGATAGCGCGTCGGCTATGTGAGAGGTAGCCATAAGTGCTCCACTTAAAATGCTTGAAAGAATAAGCAGTCTGTGGGTCTTGGCAATTAAGCTTGAGAGCTTGAGCTCACCTCTACATTTTGGTTTCCTTTGCCGGGACCGATGGATTCAAGCCTTGAATGCTTGCGCACTTCGAATCAAGCATTGAAGTAGGGTTTTCCCAGAACCGATACTTGAGGTAGATAGGTAGGAAGCAAGGGAGTTTGAAGAGGTATTTAATCTCCTTAGCATGTAAGTTTTTGGTTTTTTGGATTTGGAAAAGTAGGTTGGAGTAGTATAGGTATTTGCTTTGTGATTTGGATGCATTAGGGTAGGAAAAAACAAAGAAAAAAAATAAGTATTAGGGTTTCTACTATCATAACAAGGCAAGAGGATTTGATTTGTTTGTGGATTTGTATTTTGGAGTTTATTTGCTATTCTAGGTATATGTAATCCTTCATTAGGGTCTATTCTTACATTCTGGAAGTTGTGTGACCTCTCATAACCAAAACCATTAGAATCGAATTGATTTTTGTCATCACTAGAAACTCATCCATAAGAATTGGACAATGTTACCAGAGTCCAATTCCCAAAATCAGACTGCATGATTTTTGGACTGGGATACCCTAAAAACCCATTCGATTAAACACACGGGACTCATCCGATTCAGATGCTCAGACAATTGGACGCTAAAATTGGACTACTTGGGAATCGAGCACACAAAATTTGAACACACAAAAATCAAACCAATCCATAATTGAACCATCCAAATCGAACCAGCAAAATCAGACCACTTGGACTTGGACCATCCGATCGACCAATCGGACCAACCCAAAATGGAACGTCCAATTCTGATAATTGGACTCTTGAGAAACGAACCTCTGAGAATCGAACAAAAAATTGTCAAAATTGGATAGGTGAATAGAATACAAATTTGACACATCTAGCCCTTAAAATCGACCAAAGACCGTATAGAGCTAAAAGCACATCATAGATCTATCACTAGGCTGAAATCTAGGCAAGTAGTTCAAAACTTGGCTACGAACAGTCCTTCAAATCGTGCATAGTATTTAGTGTAACAGCCCTGTAGGTCGGGGGGATTGCTCCCCGGACCCCCGTAGAGGGGGCTCTGTCCCCTCAAGTAGGCTAGAGAGAAAACGTACGCTGTGATAGGTCCTCCAAATTACATCCTTGTGTAGTAATGGCTATGCACAAGCATAAATTCTCACTTGCAAAGTAGCAACCAAAAACCCACACCCACAAACAGAGACCCTAGAGCCTCAATGGGCCAATCTAGCCAACAAGGGCAAAAAGGCCACATAACAAAAACATGTATATGTTGCATTCGAACTGCATCTAGTCAAAGAGGAATGCAATAACATCAAGCTACAACTGCAAGGATGACTAGACATGACAGTCCTGATAATAGATGCACCTTGAATGACACTGCACAGAAGACCCAAGGCATCAGTAGAGAATCCACATCTAGTTGTGCAGTTGGGGACTCAAAGACATGTATCAGAAGGCTTGAACTTATAAGCCAAGACTCAGAAGATGAAGACATAGTATCACCTACTTATCTTAGGGTCAAACTCACCGCAAAAAGAGAGCACAATGTCGATGCTCTCATCGATGAAGGAGCTGATTTTAATATCTTGACCTATGAAGCATGGACTCGACTAGGCCAACCAGAGCTTACACTGACTAATCAACTCTTAATCCTTATGGGGGACACCCAAAGCACTTATAGGGAAGTGCATGATCCTTGTAACTATTGAATTTGAAAGCTTGCCTATCCTATTCCATGTTCCTCCAAATAGTAAAAATTGTGGTAAGAAAACCCTCCTACGAACACCCTTCAAAAGGGCAACAAAGTGTAAGGCAAATTATGTAGCACAGAGGATACACTTGACACTACCGGGTGTGAGGATAATCACAACCTTTAGCACAAGGTGACCTCATCAAACCTCAAGGGAAAGACAATGAATATTTTGACATACCAAGCAATCCTAATAACAAAAGCAAGGACTTGTTGAAAGAGTAGATACAAGCGCATGTTGAACAGAGAGAACCAGTGAGCGAGGCCAAGCTTGAAACAAGAAGGTTAGGAGACAATGCCAAGGATAGGATTTGGACTTAAAATATCGTAGAAGACCACAAAAGAAGCCCCAGCCTGATAGATGAAGGTATCAATGGAGAGCCAGCACAACGCCGCGATGGATATCCAAAATGTTGCTATGTGCTCAAGGATATTACACAGGTAACCAATTGATTTGGGTACCAAAACCCCTAGTTAAACCACCTCTGTCTAAATGCAAGATCGTATCAAAAGCGAAGAAATGCATAAGGAAATCTAAACGAAAATCCAAGTCTCGAGTCAAAAACATTGGAGTGACTAAGCCCCTCTCGATTGAAATCAAGAAACCAAACATGACTATTCAAAAGGTAGATCCTTAGCCTAGAGTGCTTAACAAGTGGATATCAGATGTAACTGTCGAGTGTGCACAAAGATCAGCAATGCCCAAGGAGCCTTTAGCTTCCCAAGATGATAATGAGCACCACATCCACAATGTTGCTCATGATAAGGTTGATTACTCAACAAAGGAAATGGATGAATCGTCTGATAGCCACGAGCAAATCTTCCAGCGAGTGCCAAGTCAACCTAGGAGTCCCAAATCTCCTACACCCTTTTTTCTTAAACGAACACAGCAGTCATCCAAGTGCAGCTGTTGAATCCCAATCTTTATATCCATCTGAGCTTCCAAATGTCCAAGGTGCAGGATATGACACCACCCCTAATTCTCAACCTAAGGATATGCTTGTGCAATCCACCGTGACTAGCTCAACTAATGCACCATGATCTGCACAAGTGAAGGTGCAAAGGGCAACAAAAGACATGACCACTTTTGATCTGCCTAAGGATTTGACACCATAGTCTACCAACACTAGTCAGTCCAATGAACTAGCCGCTACTACTTTCAATCAAGAATCACAACAGTCATAGCCTTTGGCCATGACGACACCCCCTTGGAGAATGTGTCCTTAGCAATTCACCTATGGAAGAGATGTCGCAACCAACATCCTTGACACCTCTAGCTATTCCAAGGCACCTAAAGCCTAGTCTTGAGGAGAAACCTCTCAAATATTTGGCCAAAGAGATAGCGCATCTGACCAATGAACTAGAGATGAAGTGTATGATGAAGCTTGATCACAAGCTGACAGCCATCACATGTGCATACATCCATGTGGATATCAGAAAACCAATATCAAAGCACAAAAAGCCCATAGCCAAACCCCTGACTTGGGACAAGCAACAACATGTTTGCTCCTGCTATGTAGCTGTCGTCGCTGAAGAAGTCATGAAAGACATCCCAAAAGCCACAGCTAGAGAATTGCGCTTAATACCCTCACTCTATACTGTTCAATGTGAGACAAACAAGAAAAAGCTCAAAGCAGTCAAACAAAAAGGGAAAGGATAATGTAACTTTGTGTAGAAATGGTTCTCCAACTTGGCAACCAAAATTGGCCACTGACCAATGACACTCGCTGAGCAAAGGAAAGCCCTTTGGACATCAATACTTGATCCCACATACATTGCCCTGACATCATTAAGAGTATTAGCAACGGTCCATGAGGTCCAACTTTCTGCCAACGTCCCTTGTACAATAAACTACTTATAGAAAAAGATCTACACGTGGCTAGTAGGCTAGGAGTAGGGAGCATGGTACTTGATGTTAGCACATATATCTTCTGCCTCACTCAAGACCCTGCAATCCTAGATCTCTATGCTACAACCATGACTTCTTCAAGTGGTTTTGTCCAAGCCTACATGACAAGAACCCTAAACCCATCTCTTGGTTCTACACTAGTCACCTGAACTTCCAGAGCAAGAGAAAAACAGCTCTAAACACAACACCCACTCTGATAAGAAGCAATGGAGGCATGTTCTAATGGGTAAGGACAAGAGTCTAGAGCAAACAACTTACCAGGAGCAACTTCCAATGCAATCAGATGAGGGGCTAAACGGAGGGGGATTAGTTGAAGAGCTAGACTCTCCAAAAAGAGAGGTAGTTGTACCCTCACAACTTAGCAAGGCTATTCAGTAGGCTACAGCTATGTCCCATGAGGACACACAAGAGAAAGAGAATGCTAGGGCCCACAACCAAGCAAATCAATGGCTGACCTAGTTCAAGGTCCTAAGTCTTTAAAGGATGCACCTCAATTGCCCAAGAAAAAGAGGAGAAAACAACGAAAGTGATGGCAGTTGCAAGTGGTTGTAGACGCCAAGAAGATTGAGACTAAGAGTGCTGAAGAGTTGAGGAATAAAGCATTGAGTCCACCCATGAATGAACCCATTGCCATCTCTCCTAATAATGGCGGTGAAAGCTCAAACACATTCGTGTGTTTTGATAAATCAAAGAAACCATTACCATCAATGGTTGCATGCAACACTCGATCCACCGATAGAGTAGAACTTACATTGAACAATCAAGAGTGGATACAGCATTGTCACAATAGGTTGACAAAACTATACCAATCACATCCAAGGAGAACCATGACACAATAGCAACAAAGCCTCAAGAGAAACATGAAAACCCCAAGGACATGAGCAATCCTAGCATTGACCAATCTTGCTCACCTAGGCCCGAGCCCCCAACTATGCTAAAGCCTAGGGATACTCCCAGAACCTTGCATGAGATAGCAACAGAGCAAGCCCTCATCGAACATAGAAGTGTCACAAAGTGCTTGATCTAGTTGGATACTAGACTCAAATTATTTGTACGTGCCTACATCCTTGTAGACATGGGCACATTCCCTAGGGAGAACTTGGGGAATATTTGTCATATCCACTATCCTAGGAAGATCAAGAATATCTTAACAAGCATTATAACAAGCTCCTACATGAATACATGCAACTCATCTCTGACGAGGAAGCCAACGAGCTACACTTAATTGTGGCATTCAATGAAGCGCTTTGCCAACCAAATCTCTTAGAGATAGAGCAACTAAAGTGACATCAGTGGGTCGAACTCAATTTGAAAAACGTTGGTTTGAAAACCGCACTACAATGGCCGAACTTGGAGCCCAGATTATGACAATCTCAAAGGAGCAACTGGCAATCTCAAAGAGACCCGACCTATGTGGTGCCAATTTCCTTTCGAGTAGTACTGACTATTGTTTGGGGTATGGACTTATCTGAAACTAGCCAAGAGAACTCTATGATTGATAAAATTCTCACTATGAAGAGGAGCTACATGTTACTAGGCGACTTGGACAAGGCACCATGCTACTCAATGTTGCAAAATATATGTTGTTACTGAGTAAATTGCCACGATTACTAGACATGTATGCCTTACTCTAGTACAATCATGAGTTCTACAATTAGTTTTTATACTCACAAAGTGACATGGATTCATAAACATGCACATAAATAAATAATGTGCTTTGCGATTGTGTATAAATAATATCAAAAGAAGCAAAGCCAGCACACACACAAGCAATGATAATCAAGCACAGGTGATATGCATCAAAGTCAACACTATGGGATTCAAATAAGTGATGTCTTTTTGAGCTGCACCTATTCATTATGGTTGAAGCATATGATTTGCATGTACTCTCACAAGTTGCCAAGTGAATGCAGGGGATGACACAGGTCTGTGTACGAAAGCATCCAATGTCCAAGTCACCATAAGACCACCAACCCCACAAAGAACCATTATGGAGAAAACAACAGAAATACCAATGACAATGACCCATGACAAAAGCCCCGTTGCTGGTTAAAAGAGAAAATCACCCCTACAGAAAGCACACATTGCATTTGAGCATGGCCAAAAGCATAGTCATTGTCTACTCTCTCTTTATTGGCCAAACTCTATATCTGGGTAGGAGCCACACTCTCAACAACAACAACCGTTTCTTCATTCAATTCACCAAATGCTATGTCCCTTGTCCATGCACAACTCACTCCAGTTGCTACCTCAATTGGTCTAACGTTTCACATGTTACAAAGAGGTTTGCAATATCTCAAGTGTATCTCTTCATCTCAACAATTGTTCCTCTAGCATCAAGGCTAGTGACACAATCATCTTTGTAATATCCATTTTTCATAGCCTTTGGATCTCGACATTTCTCAATCCAAATGAAAGGCTAATAGCCTCAACATATTGCATGGATTGTATTTATTTTATCCCAAAAAAAGGGAAAAATAAATGAAATGAAATGAAAAAAGTCGGTTGGCTCTATCCCTAGTCCCCTGGCCCTTTACACATCCCCCACAATTATTCAGGACACATCAAGGGCAAGACATACCTAGGGACCTGTCACCCTGAACCATTTGCACGATTGTTTTTCGCACTCCATCTCAGTACCATTGCAATCAATAGTGGTAAGAAAGGTATGAAAGACCATGGAAAGTACACCGTACTCTTCAAACACTACAAGTAGCCACCAGCTATCAAAAGCTAAGGCTTCAATGAGCTCAATTATGCTACATCACATTATCAAAATCACAAATGATGTCTTAAGAAGCCTTCAAGTATACTTCTTCTCAACATTGACAATTTTTTCTACCCCATTGAACCCTCGCTTCATCCACAAATTGCTACAAGGAACCAGACCACTAGTCTTCTAACTATGTAATATCTAAGTATGCACGTGCACTCAGATAATATCTGCACCACAATCTATACATACTTTGAGTCCTCAAGTGTAGGACAATACTCTCATCTTGCTTAGAGTTTGACATGTCTCCCAAACTAATCAAACTACGTCTTGTGCATGATAAGAAGACTAGCACTAACCCCTAGGGAGAGACCATATGAGAGGTTTTCAATTGTAGGTATTGAAGACTCCAACAAAAGTACCGTCAACTCTTCATCGACACTCAACTTTGAACTCTTGTCCTTTATCATCATGCAAGCCCACCAAAGAATCAGTCACGCATAGAATCCCCAAAATACCAATACCTGTGCCAGCCAGGAGTGCAACTCCCAACAAAGAACAGTCCTATCACCAAGTACAATAACCCTATCAACAGCCAATCATGCCAACAAAGTGTCACCAATGACCTTCATCCGCACCACCACCAAAACTCCTCCACGACAAACCATAGCAGTCCCTTCCACCCGCATCTTTGGTGCATGCCAAAGCCTGCTACCTACGATAGTGAGTGCCATGGGACTGGCACTCATCTAAGAGGGGGGTAATGTTAACCCTCAGGTGAACAAGGTGGAAAATCTGGATGATGACACCAAAAGAAACATAAAAACAAGGCACAAAAGAATCCAAGCATGAATCATATTTTCATCTTTTTGTCAAGAGAATAATACTAAGTTATTGCAAAAACAACAAAAAGAGATATACCATATGAGGGGGGGGAAGGGGCACATCCACATCCATCATTAATAAATGATATGCATAAAAGTGTGTGTATGCATTTGCAAAAAGTTAGAAAGAATTAAAATGTAGAGGCTAAAGCCTTATGAATACAAATGTATCAAAATTCAAATAAATAATAAAAAATATGAAGGATTATGTATCTTTTGGGAAAAAGGTGGGGTGAAGTGCATGACTAATTATGTGCCTCTCTCTTCCCTTTTTTCCAAGATACATACATTCTCCTATTGGATGGTCCTAATCTTTTTCTCTCCTCTCTCCTCCTATGTCTTTTGTGTAGAAATTTATATTTTCCCTTTTGCTATTTCCTTTTCTGCATAATGGTTGAAGCTATGGATGAAGAAGATGAAGATGATGAATTTGTTCATTATAAAGAGAGAGATTTATGGTTTCTTTTCAGTTTTGAGATTAATGGCAGAGCCATACACATAGATTTTGTGTGCTTTGTCCTTGGTTTTGTCGTTGTTTTTGTTCGTGTGAGAGGGTTGCTTTCACCGAAAAATCTAAAGTAGAAGACAAGGCCAAGGCAAAAGTGAAATAGAAGACGAAGATGTGCCAATAAAAATTTCGAAACACAAGAAGTGCAAAATCAAGGAGAGAGGTGCACAAGAAAAGCGCAAATTGATACTTTTGTAAAAGAAAACAAGGCACACTATGATTTGTTTTGTAAAAGAGTGCTAGGCTCTCACCAGTGCAAATTGTAAATGGTTAGAGGCACGAATTGAGGCCATGCCAATAGGAAAGAGGAGAAGAAGGGTTAGAGGAATGGGCCAAGCCCGAACCAAAAAGGGGATGACCACCCAAAGGGAATTAGGGTTAGGGTTTTGTATAAAAGGCAAAAAGTGAATGAAGAAGCTCATTCTTGTGTGTGGCCAAAAGTAGCTCTCCTCCTCCTCCTCCTCCTCCTCTTCTTCTTCTTCTTGCTTGCTTGAGCTTGTGCTCGAGAGAGAGTGTGAGGGAGTGAGTGTGTGAGAGTGAGGGACTGTGGTGGAGAAGCTCTCCATCTTCTCCTCTTCTCTTCTGTTCTCTTCTCTTACTCGTGGAAATGGAGCTTGGAGCATGGAGCTTGAGAATTGATCTCGCTTGAAGCTTGCACTTGGATCATGGAGCTATCGGAGTGCTCGAGAGAGGAGGCAACTCGATCGGGCATGGAGGTAAGCTCACTACACTCGTAGAGAGAGATACCGCATCGGCTATGTGAGAGGTAGCCATTAGTGTTCAGCTTGAAATGCTTGAAAGAATAAGCAGTTCATGGGTCTTGGCGGTTAATCTTGAGCTCACATCTACATGAATCCTACCTTCAATAGCTTATCAATCTCCTCCTTTACAGTTTGCATGCTTAGGATTCATTGCATATGGTCATTGCTTGACTAGTGCTACATCGGGGATCATGGGAATGTTATGAGTCACAATACTCAGATCTATTCCCTTTAGTTCATCTAAAGACCATGCAAACACATCAATGAAATCCCTTATGAGATTTATGAGATCAGGCTCTTTCTTCTCAGTTATGTCATCCACTATGTACACGAGTCAAGGCTTATCCTACCCTCTTGCCAAGTTGACCTCCTTGGTCCTTTGATGGGTTCACTTTGCTTGCCCTTTCCATTTGGCTCCTACCAATACCACTATTCTATCACCCTTTTTATACCTCGTGAAGCGCTTGGGTAGGTCCTAAGGTTTCCTCTATCATTCAACATCTATCGATTTTGATTGTTTCCTTTTTTCCTTCTTTAACTTCATGTGCCCTTAGGTGGACTGGAAGGTTCTCCTTGGTGCAGCAAGTCCCAAGTGATTGAGGTATCTCAGGGTCACTATAGGAGCTTGCCTCTGACTCGGAATTGTACTCGCCCTCCTCATCACTGGAATAAGTTGTCTCCTCTAGTGCTCGCAACTCTGAAACTATCTCAACTCCAAATAGCGGTGGGATGCAAGGACGAGATGGTCATGCCTTGCTCGTGATTTACCACTTCGAGACATTCTAGCTAAGCTCAATTGCAATCTACCTTGACAACTCATTTGCTCACTCAAAACATGTTTATCTATCGGGGTTTAGAGTCTACTCTAATATGCTCAATTATTCTTCCTTCTGTATCATATTCTATGGTTTGTACTTCCTCCTTGCTCTCCTCACTAGTGGAACAATAGTCCTTGTACTCATCGTCAGAATTTTCAAACTAGGGTTGTAGGTTGCTTACAGGGTTCGTACTTCCGAATGCAGTCTCACTTGTCATGAGATCTGAGTTATATGACAAATTTAGGTCATGTGTCTTAGTCCATTACCACTTTCTACTTTCCATAAGATCCTTGAGGGCCTTCAAGTTGGTGGCTAGGTTACCCACAAGCTTTCTTGACAAGTGCTCAAGGATTTTGTAAAGCTCAAGTTTGTTTGTTGGGACATGACAAGTGATTGATGTTGGTTGGCCCATGGGGCTTTCGGCCATGATGCACATAGGTACTTTGGGCAACTTAGAAGTGATGGCACACTTAGGGTTGCTAGTGGAGTCTACAGCTTGCATGTATTCATCCTCTTCCTTTGAGAATGGGATATCAATGGTTTCCAATACATGGATCCAATCCTGCTCATCCTTAGGGCCAGGAATGTACTTTGTTAGAGACCCATAATCGCTTCTCGATTTCGAGTCCCCTTTAGTAGGTTAGAGATGGCATCTGAATCTGCAAGTGAGGTCTTCCAAGGGTCCTTCTCTACTTAGATTGCTTCAAATCTATTGCACAAGAATATTAGGCTATTACCCTAGTCCTCTATGACTTTGGCATTTCTCATCCATGGCCTCCCTAGCATGATATCATAATCCACTCCCTTCACAACTATGAAGTTCACTGAGAATTGGATTCCTACTATCTTTAGTGGCTAGTCCTTTAGAACTCCAAAGGGTCTAACCTTCATCCCATTCACTAGGGTGACATTAAACCTTGCGGTTTCCACAGGTGGGTTTCCCCAAGTTTGCAAGACTACATGACTAAGTACACTAACCCTTGAATTTGGAGTGCGCAAGCACTCAAAGCTTGAAACCGTTGGTCTTGGCAATGGAACCAAAATGTGAGAGTTTCTCGCTCAACTTCCAAGACCCACGGACCACTTATTGCTTCAAGCATTTCAAGCCAAGTGCAATGGCTATCTCTCACACAACTGTACGCGCTCTCACACCTAATAGTGTAGTGAGATTACCTCCATGCTTGATTGAGTTGCCTCCCTCAAGTACTCTGGTAGCTCCACAATCCAAAGTGCAAGCTCGATTCTCAAGCTCCAAGATCCATTCTCTAGTGCCACACACGAGACAGGAGAAGAGAAGAGAAGAAGAAGAAGAGAGGAGAAGACGGAGAGCTTCTCTACCATAGTCCCTCACCTTGACATACTCACACACTCACTCCCTCACACCCTCTCTTAAGCATAAGCTTAGGCAAGCAAGAAGCCATGTCCACTATCCCTTTTTGTATAGTATCTCCTAAGACAATAACATGTAAGACTATGTCCATCTCAATGCCCTCCCAAAAGGCATTTATTTGTGGGGACTTAGATATGGGATTCAATGTTAGTCTTGGTATGTGTGCCACGATATCGTGGTTTGGAAAGTCTTGTGGCTTATGGTCATTACTGTGTTCTACCTATTGCTTCAATTCTTCCCAAAGTGTGGGGTTTTGTCTAAGCAGTTCTCCCAATGACAATGTCATAGGACTTGTTATGAGTGTGCCTAGCAAGCCGCCATCCCTCTTTCTCTCCTTAGCTTCATGGGTTCCTTGCTAATGTTCTTGGACTATTTGTATATTCTTGGTCTTCTCATTTTGTCCATGCAGTTGTTAACATGGTGTCGTTGTCTCTCCTACCCTCAAATATGTGGGTGAGACTGGTGGGCTCCTTGAGAGGTCCTCAATCTCTTCCTCAACTATAGGTTCAGCATCTTGAAGGTGAGCGTGCACTTCTTTTATCCACTCCTCCTTAACTTTATATGCAACCTTCAGTTGCTGCTGGTTAGAATTAGGGTACTCTCCAACCTTAACGCTTCCCTTCTCTCTCATCTTAGGAGCAGATGTTTCTACTTAGCATCTATAACTTGATTTCCTTTGGTTAATGTGGTCCCACTCTTGGTCTTGAGCATTGTTTTTACCTTGATTCTCTTTTTCCTCCGTCATTGACTCTTCTTCCCTATGGAGGATTCATCCAAGTTGCTAGGGCCGGGTAGTGAGATACTGGCCTGCTTCATCTGAGCTCATGTCATGAATTTTAGGGGAATAAGTGTGGCATCATTGTCGAGTGACTCGACACAAAAGAGCCCAAGCAGCATAGATGGTACAATTATCAAGCTACTGGAGGGCTTCCTCCTAGGGTAATCATTGGAATAGATGTGTGACTCCGCATTCGGGGCACCTCAAGTCAGTCTTCTCTCTATTTGCTTGCTCCTTTTTAGGGCAGTGAAACAAGATATGCCCTGGATAACCACATGTCCAATATGCTATGAGTTCCTAGTTCTGAGCTCCTCCTAGGCCTCTACATCATCCTCTGCCTAAGGCCATGAACGACATGGGTCTATAGTCCATCAATATGGGATTTTCTTCTTTGTCATAAGAGATATAAGGGTTCAAATAAGAATCTTCCTCTAGGGGTTCCTCCACAAAGTGCATTGGAGCTTCACTCGACGGATGGGTAGTAATAATAGATGCAGGAGGCCTAGGGATCCCCATAGGGTTAATATCCATTCTTGGAGGCATGGTTGGCTTTGGATCATTGGGAGCAGGGAGGGCGAAAGGGGCTCTCCTTCCAAAATATGGTTGTCTAAGCCCTAGATAGTATGGCTGCATGTAAGGCTGCTGATAAGGCAACTGACTTGGCAATTGCAGTGCATGGCATCATGCCCAAATCTTCCACAATTGGCGCAAGGCCTTGATTTGGAGTTAGGGCATTCATATGGCAAGGGATTTCCTCCACACTGTGTACACATTGCACGTTGCATGGAGATCGCATAGGTATTTGTATTAACTCTTGCAATCTAGCCAGCTCTGCTTTTAATTAGGTCTAGTCAACACTCTTCCCTTTCTCCTATTCGCCACAGAGACTGCTTGTTCTCTAGTTACTACAACTCTCTTAATGTTTATAATTGCATTGCTGCCCTGTTGCCTTGCTGCATCGTCTGAGAGCTTCTCTCCCTAAGCAAGTCATCCACCTATATGGCTTTCTCAATGACTCTTGCAAGCACATCCCTCTACATGTTCGAGTTTCTTGCTAGGGCCTTATAGAGTTCTTTGTTGCAAATCCCGTTAATGAATACGGTAGAGAAACCGCTCTCTCATTGGGTTGCTCAACTACATGTATCCTCTTATAAAGACTTCTTACATAGGTGACGCAGTCTCGGATGTCCTCTTTGTCTTTCTCATTGACATTCATAAACTTAACAATGAGGTTATGAGAGTATTTCGCCTCCAAGAATCTCTTGATGAAGAGATCCTTCAGTTGGGTGAAGTCATTATGTTCAACAGTGTCTAGACTAGTGAACCAAGTCCATTCCCTATCTCCCAGGCAAAGCCCAAATGCTTGTGCTTGTTGAGTGGGGTCCGTGAGGTTATTAGCCTCACGTACTTGCTCAAACTGCTTGACGAAGCTATAGGGATCATTCCCTGCATGGTATTAATCAAGTTGCTTAGCAACTATGGGAATTTTTGTTTGTGTGGGAGCTTTTGCTCAACCGCCAAGACCCCCGAACCGCTTATTGTTTCAAGCGTTCCAAGCCGAGCACTAATGGCTACCTCTCACATAGCCGACGTGCCATCCATATCTACGGGTGTAGTGAGCTTACCTCCATGCCGTTCGAGTTACCTCCTCTCCCGCACACTCCGGTAGCTCCACGATCCAAGTGCGAGCTTCAAGCAAGCTCCATGAGCTCCACGCTTCGAGCTCCATCATCGCGAGCAAGAGAAGAGAAGAGAAGAGAAGAGAAGAAGAGAGGAGAAGATGGAGAGCTTCTCCACCCCACGGTCCCTCACCCTCACACACTCACACTCCGTCTCTCAAGCACAAGCTCAAGTAAGCAAGAAGAATAAGAATAAGAATAAGAGGAGAGCTACTTTTGGCCACACACAAGAATGAGCTTCTCATTCACTTTTCAACTTTATATACAAAACCCTAAATCCCTTTTGGGCAGTCGTCCCTTTTTCCCTTTTTTACATGGCCGGCCGTAGCCTAGGCCCTTTTTCCCATTGTCCTTCTATCTTCCTAGCTTCCTTTCCGCCGCCCATCTATATTTACAATTTGCACGGGTGAGAGCCCGACGCTCTTTTACAAGATTTCAGGGTGCGCCTTTTTATTTTAAAATGCACATTTTCCCTTTCGCATTTGCCTTAGACTTTTAAGGTTGCCCTTGCGCTTTTGGCCTTTTCTCCTCTTCTTTCTTTAGTTGGGCTACCTTTTTTCCACCTTTGCCCTGCGTCTTTTTTATTTCCTTTTGCTTTCTTTGTGTTGGGGTTAACAGTTTGGCTCCTGGCATTTGGGGTAACTCCCTACGCTCGGCTAGTAATGATGTCACTAAGGCTATCCCACTCTTCTCAACTCTAGTAGTATCTAGCAATCTCTTAATGATTAGCTCACTTAGTGTGAGATTGGTTTCAAGAACTCTCTCCCTATCGGCACTACCTCCCGTTCTATTCCTACCCAATTATATGGCTAGGATCCTATGAGCCTCATTAAGCTCCCTCCTCTCATGATGCAACCTCTGAGCCCTTTGCTCCTGACTATAACTTGCCATGCATGGCAATGTTATCCTTACCAGTCTACTCTCTTCCTCAAGATCAGCTATGACATCTGCCATTGATCTTCCATCTTATGTTATCCTCATCTGCTTGTTGCATTGTGTGACAAGTCATTGGATATCATCGGGGTGCCTAGCCATGCTAAGGTCAAGGTCGAGACTGTTCTCATTTGAGCTAGTGCCTACCATAGTAGTTGCCTCCTAACCCAGCTAGCAATGATGTCAACTAAGTCAGCTAGAGACATATCCCTAATGGTGACAAGCCTTTTCTTCACTTGGTGATGTGACAATTTGGTTCCCTCTATGTCTTTGTCCCTAGTTTTTTGGGTATCTTGTCTGATTCCTGGGGTTGTACTCCTATTGGTGGGTTTGTTTTTAAATTGACTTCCCTTAGTGTGCTCCTTGTCAATCCACTCATTTACAACTGTGCAACACATACACTAGTAGTGGATCCTGATGTGCACTGTAAAATCAGGCTTTCTAGTTTCCATACGTGCTTATATGCCTACATTCTCAAGTGTGACATTTGATGGAGTCAACTACCTCGATCTATTTCCCACTCTTGATGCAGTTAGAAGGGGTTTTAATCACTCTCGACCAGTTGAGCCTGAGCTCTCTATGGGTCGCAAGACAAATAGTCTGTTGGGCGTCCAGTCCAGTGAGTCAGCTTGGGTCTGTAATCAGTTAGTGACCAAAGTTCAAGTCTTTTAATCCCCCACATACTGCTAGGTTGAGGTTCCTTCTTTCCATTGGTGCAAACAATACTATGGGTTTGTTTATAGGTTCGACACTCTAGCCTGGTCACTAGTCAATTGGGGGCAACAGGCCTTAGCAAGCTGCTATAGAAGGCTAAAAACTCAGTCAAACAGGGTTCTAGTTATCTAGTCAAAGTCTCAAACTCGAATGTCCAGAGCAGTTTGGCTCGAACTTAGACAAGGGATGCCCATCCGAGTGGTGTAGGTTGGCCATTCAAGGCTAAATATTTGAGGTCAGCTATCCAAGGCCCAAACTCTACCATCTAAGGCTGAGTGGTTCCTATTCGAGTGTGCCCATCCGAGACCGAGAGGTTCGACGATTGGACGCTTAAGTGGCTCGGACGTCCAAGCAGTGCACAAAACCCACCAAATGGCACAAATATGCTTTTATTTCACTTAATGCACCCTAATCAATGCTACCAGGATTCTAGAGCAATACAAGAGATAGCAACAAGAATTTCGAGCATACCTAGAAGGGTTGAATGCATCAAAGCCAAGGATCGTAGGTATTGTAGTCTGGAAACTTGCAACTCCCTATCCCCCTCTCTCTCTCTCTCTCTCTCTCTCTCTCTCTCTCTCTCTCTCTCTCTCTCTCTCTCTCTCTCTCTCTCTCTCTCTCTCTCTCTCTCTCTCTCTCTCTCTCTCTCTCTTTGAATGCAAATGAGCTCTCTCTCCTCCTTGTTTCACCTTTTGTGTTCTCTCTTTCTCCCCTTACCTCTGTTTTTTTCTTCTTGGATATGCAAAATCTAATTCATTTCTTCCCTTGTTTCCTATTTTTTGGTTATCCCGTTTTCTTATTTTTCCTTATTTCCCAAACCTTAGTGTCTCAAATCTGATACAAAACACAAATTTCCTATTCCAACCAATGCATAGAAAGCTTCCTACACCTAGACTAATCCACAAAAGAGATCGAGCAAACTCTAACTCCCTTGCTTCTTACCCAAAACCAAGTGCCATTTTCAAAGTTCAACTCCTACTTCATCGCTCAAATTGAAGCATGCAAGCACTCAAAGCTTGAATCCATTGGTCTCGCCAATTGAACCAAAGTGTGTAAACTTCTCACTCTAGACCACCAAGACCCACGGACCACTTATTGTTTCAAGTGTTTCAAGTGTTTCAAGTCAAGTGCAATGGCTACCTCTCACATAGTTGTATGCACTCTCACACCTATGAGAGTAGTGAGCTTACCTCCATGCTTGATAGAGTTGCCTCCTCCCTCAAGCACTTCGGTAGGTCCACGATCCAAGTGCAAGCTCAATCCTCAAGCTCCAAGCTCCAAGCTCCATGCTCCATTGCCGCACGCAGGATAAGAGAAGAGAAAAGAAGAAGAGAAGAAGAGAGGAGAAGATAGAGAGTTGCTCCACCACAATCCCTCACCCTCACACTCCCTCTCTCTAGCACAAGCTCAAGCAAGCAAGAAAACGAAGAAGAAGAGAAGAGCTAGTTTTGGCCTCACACAAAAATGATATTCTCCATTCCCTTTTTGCCTTTTTACATGCCCTCCTCCTCTTTGGGTGCCCATCCCTTTTTACATGTCCAGTCGTTTTAGCCAAGGTCTTCTTTCCTTATTTCTTCCCTCTTTTCACAGTTCCTTCACTTGTGCTTGTCTATCTTTACAAATAGCACATGAGGGAGCCTGGCACTCTTTTATCAAATGAATTACAATGTGCCTAGTGATTTCTTTGCTAGAATATTTGGTGCCTTTTACATTAAGGCTTTTCCTACATTTTTTTGAGCTTGCCTTTCTTTTTCGCTTTTCTTGTCTTGGCGTGTCTTCCATTTCTAACTTTCTGGGGCCTTTCTATCTTGGCTTCCTTTTAGGCTATAACACTTCTACTTCTACTAGAATTTGATCTCTCTCACTAGTCATAAACAAAGGGAAGCATGATTTCATTGCCGACCACATGTCTCACATCACCAATAGAGATGAAGCAGTTGGGATTAACAATAATCTCCCCAACATCCATTTGTTCCAATAGGAATTTCCACTATTCAAAGCAAATTTTATACCTCATTGGATAGATGAAATTGACCATATATTAAAAATGGATGGGGGAGAGAGAGAGAGAGAGAGAGAGAGAGAGAGAGAGAGAGAGGGGGGGGGAGAGGGAGAGGATAAATGAGAGAAAGAGGGTGAGAAAGATAGAGAGAGACAATTAGGGGGAGATGGAAAATGAAAGACACAGAGAGAGAGAGAGAGACACGCACACATATAGACTAAAGGAGATGGAGAGAGAAAGATGGAGAATCTGAGAGTGAGAAAAATAGAGGGGGGAGTTAGGGAGAGAGGGAGATGTAGAGATAAAGAAATTGAGGGATTTAGAGAGAGAGAGAGAGAGAGAGAGAGAGAGAGAGAGAGAGAGAGAGAGAGAGAGAGAGAGAGAGAGAGAGAGAGAGAGAGAGAGAGAGAGAAGTGGAGAAGGGAGAGTGAGAGAGAAAGAGGGTGAGAAAGATAGAAAAATAAGGAGAAAGTTAAAGGGGGAGAGAGACAGAGCTAGGCAGGGAGGGGGATATAGAGACAAAGAAAGAGAGGGAGTGAGAAAAAGAGAAGTGGATGAGGAGAGAGAGAGAGAGAGAGAGAGAGAGAGAGAGTAAAAGAAAGAGAGTTTGTAGACATGCTAGGGAGAGAGAAGGGGGGAGTTAGGGAGAGACAAGAAAGACAGGGAGTGTGTGTGACAAAAGAGAAGGGGAGAAATAGAAAGAGAAATTGAGAGAGAGAGAGAGAGAGAGAGAGAGAGAGCATGGCATGTCATCATGGATAATCTATTGCCCGAATTGTAGCAAAAATGAGCAAAAATGACAAGAAATTTCAACACTACTTACTAGTAGTCTCATTCACATTTTTTGTAGATCATCATGCACTACTTTATTTGGTCAAACGAGACCTGCACCATAGATCACATTGCTATATGGCTTCTACTACTACTAGAATTTCATCTCTCTCACTGGTCATAAACAAAGGGAAGCAACATTTCATTGCTGACCACATGTCTCACATGACCAGCAGAGATGAAGCAATTGGGATTGATGATAATCTCCCCAGCATACATTTGTTCCAATTGGAATTTCAACTATTCAAGGCAAAACTTATACCTCATTGGATAGATGACATTGTCCATACATTAAAAAATGGAGTATCAAAAAGTCCCATCGAAAAGACACATCTCACTTGACAATACCTGACCCTATCATATGATTGCTAGTCAACTCTATCAATTAGGGCAAGACAATCTTCTTCACATATGTGTTTGTGAGCGTGAAATCAAGGGTGTGTTGGAAGAAGCACATGGAGGAATTCAAGGGGACATGTTGACACAAATGCCATAGTGAGGAAAGTTCTACATTCTCACTTGTGGTGGCCCACTCTCTTTCAAGATGAGGCTCATTTCATCCAAACACTATGAGTGTGTCAATGCACTAAACTTCCAATCAAAAATTACAAAATGGAACTCTCCCTTATTGTTTCTCATCCAATCAGTCAAAAAGTAGGGGATAAACTTTATGGAACCCATTAGCCCTGCCACCCAATACTCACAAAAGCATGCTACATTATTGTAGGAAACTGACTACGCGACAAAGTGGATAGAGGTAAGGGCCACCACCATAAGGAATGATGACAAAACAATGACTAAGTTCTTATGGGAGCAGATCATCACAAACAAAGTTATTGAACATCTTCTATACATGTACTTGGTTCTACATCAAAAGTCTAGTCCCTATTATCCACAAGCAAATGGCTTAGTAGAAGCAAGTAATAAACTCTTGGTTAATGTGCAATCAAAAACTATACGTCAACCTCTAGATCAAACTTAGATAATAAGCTCATGGCTACACTTTGGGCTCATCAAACAACTTCTAAAATGGTCACAAGGCAAGTTGACTTAGGGGATCATACCAAGAAACCCAATCCACTAATGCAAGATCCCAACCTTCAAGGACTCCTACTTGTTTGAAGCAAACATATAAGCACTATCACAAACCTCGAGCAACACACCCTCACACTCAAGAACCACAACAACAATGGTCTAGTATTGCTACTACGATTCAAGAGTCATAGGCTAAACCCATTTACACCATCACAGAACTGATCACCCTGGGCCACACTTAGACCAACCACTGCCATTAATACCCAAAAGGATGCTATTCCCACCATGGTTTTATCAATCCAAGCAAACCTTAGAGACCCCCTTAACCTTTCCAAAAACATTTGGAACATGAGAAACTATGAGCTTAGCTAACAATTGACCATGTCATGCTGAACATCTGGTTGTGAGCCATAGCCCACTCCATCATCCCTATGCAGGAACTCAGTGCACTCCATTTAGAGTAAATGATCATGAGCTACTTCCCCTAGGCCACCTAAAGAAGAGTAGGCAATGTTGCTCCATTTATGAAATGGCAGAAGAAACCCAATGTAGCCCAATTGAATGTTATTTAAAACTAGACTCTAGCTTTGGTACTTTTGCCAAACTTTTCACGATGATAGATTTGGGTCTAGGTAATGCTAACATGGCCAAACTTGCAACCCAATGGCATCCCACATGAGAAGAGCATGAGTATCTATTTCATAATAGCATTCCTATTCAAGAGCAACTCTCTTTTGAACTACCCAAGCCTTGACTCCAAAATGCCAAATCTAGCAAGATTAATCAACACATCAAACTATAAGGGAGTTGATAACCAAGTGTGGCTTAGCCAACCATGTCCTAGGTGTGGACACCAACATTCACTTTATGGCATACTTGGCGCTCATAAAAAACTTTGATCTAGATACTAAATCTAGCAAGTTCTCATATGTCATAGGGAAAAACCCAAAAATAATGACATAGAAGCATGAGAATACATCCTACAATATTCACAAACAATAAATTAGAGACATAAATCAGAGAATATATTAGAAATATATAAAAAACAAAGAGGAAGTCATGATGCCAACCATTAGATCTCATTGATGATAAAAAATCCCATCATACATCCATTTGTAATCATGTAAGATGACCAAAAACATGAGAGACACCCATAATACATCTTTAGGTCATGCTTGAAAATTGCCTTTATAACTACACTTCATGAGGCATTTAGAGACTACTCACATATGGAAATACTAAGACTAAGGTAATAGACCATGCTAAGGATAAAAATCATGTATCAATCTATGGATATAGCCTAGTGGATGGCTGGAACAGCCATGACTCCAACCCTTGCATGTCATGGTGTCAAATGCCTTATCAAAAGTAGACATACCTAATGAGATATATTATGCCTTACTCAAAGCCTTGCACAATGAAATAAGCCACACAAAGAAATGATGAGTAGAGTCTCTATAGTTTGATACTCATAGCCCTCTATTGCAATTGTGAAGGGAGTGAGTGTAGAGTGGAAGCATGTAAGCGAAAGCAAGAGCTATGGTGGAGAGAGAGAGAGAGAGAGAGAGAGAGAGAGAGAGAGAGAGAGAGAGAGAGAGAGAGAGAGATGTGAAAACTCCAACAATCATAATGCATGACTAGCCTTCCCTTTATTTAAATGTCACTAAAAGAATAAAAAATAAAGTTATAGTGATGGGCACCCACCACCTGCAATATGCAGGTATGCGGGTATTGTCATTGCAGTAATACATAAGCGACTAGGCATAGGTACCTTTAGTCCCAACAACCTCCTACTTAAAGGCAAATGTGTCCCTAGTGAGAAGAGAATTTTAAAAAAGTGACAAAGTACAAATGGACATAGGAAAAATAGGATGAGGAAAGATGTCATCTCATCCAATGTCCATCAACTTTGTAAGGAAGACAAAACACTCCATTGAGAGATTTTCTATGAGCAAATCTGTAAGATTTTGGTCAATTGAGATCTTGACAATGTCAACAAACATGTCCTCAATGACGTCTCTGATGAAGTGGTAATGCACCTCAATGTATTTCATCTTCACATGGAAGATTAGATTCTTAGCTAACTGGATAGCACTCATAGAATTTGAATGCAGTGTAGGGACCACATCAGTAATACCAAGGTCTTCCACTAGATAGCCTAACCAGAGAGCCTCCTTGCAAGCCTCAATGGCTGTAACATACTTGGCCTCAGAGGTCCATGCATTTCTACACCCTGGACATCTAAGAAATAGCATGTAGAGATGATCAACCGCCAAGACCCATGGACCGCTTATTGTTTCAAGTGTTCCAAGCCAAGCACTAATGGCTACCTCTCACATAGTCGATGCGCTATCCATCCCTACAAGTGTAGTGAGCTTACCTCCATGCCCAATCGAGTTGCCTCCTCTCCCGAGCACTCTGGTAGCTCCACGATTCAAGTGCAAGATTCAAGCAAGGTAGGAATATGTGGATGAAACAAGAGTTTAGTGGGGTGGAAAAAGTTGTCAATGTTGAGGAGAAGTACACATGAAGGAGGATGAGACATGATTTGTGATGTTACAACATAATGGAGCATAATTGAACTCATCGACGCCTTAACTTTTGGTAGCTGGTAGCTACTTGTGTTACTTGACGAGTACGATGTACTTTCCATGGTTGTTCGTGCATTGCTTACGATTGCAATGGTATTGAAATGGAGTGCAAAAAAGGAATCGTGCAAATGGGTTGGGGTGACAGGTCTAACCATAGCTCACTAGGTATGTCATGCCCTGATGTGCCCTGAACAATTGTGGGGGATGTGAAAAGGGCTAGGGGACTAGGGATAGAGCCAGCCGACAAAGGTCACTGGATGCACCTAGAATTGAGGACCCCTAGGTGTTGTGTTGTGATTGTGAGTGTTTTTTGCTTTTTCTTTCGTTGTTTCTTGCTTTCTTTTCTTTTATTGTCTTTTCTTTTTGTTTTCTCTTTTTCTTTCTTCTTCTTCTTTTAAAATCGAATACAACCATTGCAATACGTTGAGGCCATCATCCTTCTTCTTCTTCTTCTTCTTTTAAAATCGAATACAACCATTGCAATACGTTGAGGCCATCAGCCTTTCATTTGGATTGGGAAATGTAGAGATTCAAAGGTTGTGAAAATGGATATTACAATGATGATTGTGTTATTAGCCTCGTTGCTAGGGGAATAGTTGTTGAGATGGGGAGATACACTTGAGATTTTTCAAAACCTCTTTATAACATGCAATGTGGGTACAATTGAGGTAACAATTGCCGTGAGCCAAATGTAGAGTTTGACTTAGAAAGAGAGAGTAGTCAATGACTATGCTTTGGGCCATGCAATGCAAACGAGCTGCAACGATGATTTTCGCTTTCGATAGTGAGGCTTTCATCATGGCTCTTTGTGGTGTTGGGGGTCTGGTGGTACCTTGGACATTGAATGCTTTCGTATAGAGACCTGTGAGGGTACATGCAAGTCATACATTTCAATTATAATGAACAGGTGCAACGCAAAGAGACATCACTTATCTGAATCCCATGGTGTTGACTTAGATGCATATCACATGTGCTTGATTTTTGTTAAAGTTGTGAAATATATTAAAAGTAGATATGGAAAGTTTGCACAATTGGAGATTTTGCCCCTTTTAACCATATAATGACAAAAAGTCATGGCCAGATAGCACTTGGTAAGCATTTTGTACAAAACAGGGGCTATTCTATTTGTATGAGGTGGGGTGAGTTTGGGTGAGCACAGGAGACTGGGGCGTTGTCGATGGGGGGGCTCCTATCAGGTCGGGCACGGGAGATATCGGCTGGGACCCAAATGGTGTAGTCCTTGGTTACTGTCGTATTAAGAATCTCAGGCATGTTGGGCGACTTATTATCTTGAGAATAACACAACGCCACAATCTCTCACCAATAAGGTCCTTGAGTGTGGGACAACATTCCAAGCTTACTTGGAATTTGACAAACTCCTAGTTACACTTGCACGTGCACAAATCACTGCATAAGTAAGGTAGACACACCCTATAAGAAAACCACGAGTGAATTAATAGGTATGGTGGAGCTCTTCAAAACCCATCAACATTGGTGACTCATAACCATCATGATTCTTTGAGCATCAACCATCACTACTCTCCCCCTCTTTGAGACGATCTACCCAACATTGAGTTTTTTGGCACTACTACTCTACAACTACACACCATCATTCCCTACTAGGATTCCCCATCAGATGTCCCAAAGCCTCTCGCCAATAGCAACACTATATCTTCAATGCAAGTGCCATGGACTAGCACTCATCGAGGAGGGGACTAATATTAATTGCAAGGAAAAAAGAGGGCTACAAATTTTTGAAAAGAAAAAACAGTTTTGTAACAGCTTATGCTATTACTTTGTTGAGAGTTGGGCTTCAACCATGCAAATTGTAACAAACAATTTGATACTTTGAAGTTATTGTGTTATATTAGTCAAATTTTTATTAAAGATTGAGGTTTGGAAGCATGAACAAAAGCCATGACAAGTAGAAAATTTCAGAAAAGGGGCAGGATGCCCACTGGATATGGGAAAACCCTAACCCTAAATTTCTTGTATAAAAGGATGAGAAATGATGGAAAAGGCTATTCATGTGTGTGTGAACTTTGCCTTCTTGATTTCTTGCAACTATTGGCTTGAGATCAAGAGTGAAGGAGAGTGAATTGAGAGCTCATGGGAGAGTGAGAGGCATGGAGTACGAAGCTTTTTGCATGCTAATCTTCTCTTCTCCATCTCATCATGGTGAGCAAGAGAGTGTGAGATGAGAGTGAAAGAGGGTCAAGGATATATAGCAAGAAACGATTTTCTTCTCTTGAACTCATTCCATGTATCTCCTCTTCATGGTGGTGAAAAGGAAGCAATATTGAAGACAAAGGAGCGTGCACTTGGATTGAGAATGAGGCAAATCAATATGTGGGCTACAACGAATAAGGTAAGTATAGGTAAGGGCATTCACTCATCTTGTGTGGATCCATCATGTGAGTAGGCTAGGTGACAGCTAGTCATGGGTTGCATATATTGAACTCTTAAAATAACAAACGCATGTATGATGGTCCAAACGTCAAGCTTATAGAGCATGACAAGAAGAAAGAGTAGGGAGTAGAATCTTTAACAAGCATAAATCATTAGGGTTGCTATACAAAATGACAATTGAAGATATCAACATGGATATGAGTATCGAAATAGTTGTCACCAGAATGCGAAATGAACTCAATGATTTAATTAAACTTTGTGAAGATTTTTAATTGAAATGAACTTTAATTCTGGTACCCCTAGCTCTTGGCATGGTGACCATTCTATCAACAATGAAGGATTTGACAAGGCATGTGGTGGATAAGTGTATGTGCTATGGGTTACAAGAGCAATGGAAAAGTAATAAGGCGCAATGTGAAACTTTCATTAAATTGAAAGTTTGCACCTTAGAATTAAGTTACATTGAAAGTTTTGTCCAATAAGTAGCTCACTTAGGGCACTTGAGTTATAAAGTAGGCCTCAAGCTTAAGTTTGGTCCAATGAGTAGCTCACTTATGAACAATGATTAATTCATTAATTACTCCTTAATAAAAAATGAGATTTGATTAAGGAGCAATTGGTTACTCATTTGGAAAGCTTATCTTAGCTATTTGGGGTCTCTTCTCTATCATTTTAAGTAGCCCAGGTCTAAATAGCCATTCTTATCTTCTTTGCTACAAAAATTGGATGCTTCAACCATAGAATTTGAGTTGATAACATGGATGGAGTATGGAAAACAACCAACCTCCTCTTGGCATAGGAATTCTAATTGGGTAGCCTTGTAGCTCCATACACAACAAGGTATGCTATTGTTATTGGACTAAATATGAGAAAAATAGGTTGTTACACACTAGGATTGAGACCCTATGTTCTCCTTCGAGATCTCAAGCTTAGTGTACTTTCAATGCAAGCAATGTTCTCATAGTTCCATCTCAAGAAATCTCTTTGTTTGTGAGAGAAACAACACAAGATTGCATAAGAACTATGCAAGATAGTTGTCTAGGTGAAAGCTCTGTGAAATTGGGCTCAAATGCTCGATGCAATTTTTAGGGTTTGGTGGGCAAAAGCATTCATTCACATTTTAAAACTCTATAAGAGACCAACATTGAAGGTGACAAAGGTCATTGTGCACCCATGGATCGGTTGTGTTGCGGGAAATTGTAACCAATTTCACACATACATGGGTAATCTAAATAATTACTGAAAGAGGCATTAAGCTTTGGGGCCAACATGTGTCATATGTGGAATAAGAGCACTCTGGCTCCAAATTGTGTGAGGATTTCTATTGTTGAATTTATTATCAAGCCAAAATAAGTGTTTGCTTAAATGTGGTCTATTGCTCTTTGAGCTTTTAAATGTCACTTTCATAAGGTGTACCACAAAATGCTCAATGGATGATTGAGACAAGATCATATTGCATAGATATAATTAGTATTAAAAACCTTTCACTTCAATGGGATGGGTTTGCACTACTTAATAAGAGCAATGTAGGAGACAAAGTAAACATTCTTGCCTTATTCAACAGAAGAAAGTTCAACTCAATGTTACGACTCCTTCTAGAAGAGAGTAGTAATGAAGATAATAATGTACACAAAATGGGCCATGGCCATATGCTTCATAGTGCTGATGGGAGAGCCTCTAGTATGGTCTAACAAGACATCTAAACTAGGATAACAAGGAACCAAAGAAGAGAAACTAGTCACATGAGTTATATCCTTATAAATTTAAGTAGACTCATAAGATCATGCTTATAGAATTACATAGAAGAACTCACAACAACAAAAAATCATCCTAGCCTACTTGTAGTGCTTTTAGTAGGCATCTTCTTTTCTTCCTATGTCCTCTATTACAAATACTCTTTGTTGTGTGAACTTCACCATATAGTACAACATTTCATATACTATATTGACTTAGTTCCACAACTATAATTGGTCAATCACAAAAACATAAAGCTTTGCGATAAGATTGTATATAACGTCTACAAGTACATGACACTTAGCTAGAACTTTATATGATTTTCTTTGTCTTCTTTTCAAATACTGATTCATGTAGTCAGAGTTGGTTGCACCTAGTGCTAACAGGGGGAGGGCAACCTTGCTCCCCTTATTAGGCCCTAGTCATGTTAAGGGTTCGTGGTGGTAGTGGGGGTTGCTTCCATACTGGACACCCTACAAGTGCCCATGAAAATTTGTGTTAACACAAAGCTTATATTACTAAAACATATAGGTCTTTTTCTTTTCAATTGTGTAGACAAACATTAGCATCAACTAATCAAATGATAATCCTCTCTCTAGAGTTTTGATGCTACCTTAGCATTTTGTACCCGCACGCGAGAGTGCGGCTAGGATATTAGTTTGGGGGTGGGGGAGGCAAGCCTTGTTGTTAACCTTGGAAAGTCTAGTGCGACCCAGCTCTAAGGACTTCCTTGCGTTGTGATTCCACGGCCTTGTTTTTCAGCATTGGTAAGATTTGATTTGATTTTTTAAGTTTTAATTGATTAATTAATGTACCGCCTACGATGGCTCGGGTTAGGATTAGGGTTAGGGTTTGAGCTCGAAATCTATAAACTTCAATCAGGAATTTCCTCCGCCTCAACGCTGTCTCTGTGTCAACGACGGGGTCCGACGCCCTCTTTCACGGCTGAGGCGTCGGCTCTGCGCCTAATCGGGAGCGGCCATTGCCGTAGAGTCCCGCGCTAACGTCGAACATCGATCATCTGACGTCCTCCTCCCCCTTGCGGCATTCCTTATCCCTCTGTGCTTTCCTCCTTTACCGGGGGGGACTACCTAGGGTTACAGGACACTCCAGAGGAGAGAGTGAGGAGCGCAGGAAGGGTCGCATATTCCATCGCCTTGGATAGCAGCGTCGCTGCAGTTATTCTTTGGGACAGACCATGCGGGCCGCATTTTTCTCATTAGAGGTGGTTAATCGTTTCTATTTACTTAGCCTCGATCCTTGGTCTGTCGCGGATGTAGTCCCGTTTTCGTGCCTTCTGTGTCTGGTTTCTGGTTTCTTCAGGCATAGTCATGTTGATGTCTCCTATTCTGTGGCATGCGACTGTTACTTGCCTGACACAGAGAAGGCCGGGCCTTAGTTTTCTCGGTGTGTTTGCAGGCTTCCTGCAGCATCCGAGGGGCCTTTGCCCGTTTGTCTTGTCCTCTCGTTGCCGGTTGGCCTTGTGGTTCTCTGGCTCCAAAGATGAGCCTACATTTTCTTGTTTTGTCGGTCAGTAGGCTTGCAGGTTCTATTTGGTCACTTCAGGTTAGGTTTCTCCTCACCTGCAGGTACTCAAGTATGCTTCATATTTTGTTGATTTACCCTACTCTCAAGGTCGCATTGGCAAGGCTGAGCTTCTAGCTTGTGAATGTCTGGAGAGGCCCTATGCCATGACGCGAATGACGTGCTTCCTGGGTGAGGTCGTGGTGAGGAGGTTCACGTAAGCTGCTATGATGATTGGTTTCCTAGCTCACTCTGAACAGCCCTCTCCCAGGTGAAAGGCTTTGAGGAACTTTTCCTGTTCTGCGGTCTGAGCAGTTTGTGTGCACGATGGTCTTGGATAGAATCCTATGATGATTTACCGTGATTACCATGCTAATACTGAATGATTTTGTGATCTTTAACCCCTGTCTGAGGATTTCTGAAAATCGATTGGATGGATCAGTTCTGAGAAACATTTGAGAGAGGTAACCGATGCATTTTGACCAGGGCGATAGCGGTTTGCCACATTCTGCTTCTGATTTTCTCAGGAGTGATGCAGTGCCGGTGATGATAAGAATACCTCGCAGAGTTGCATATGGGGTTGAGTCCTTGGACTACCAGGGAGAACCTACTCAACGTTTCCATTGCACTTCTATGATGCGTCAATTTTCTGAGGCTCTTTCTATGCAAGAACACGATTTCTGGACTGAGACATTGCAGTTCATCTCATCCGACCTTTTGAAACAGTTACTCTAGTTATAGTTGAGTCCTTGGACTACCAGGGAGAACCTACTCAACGTTTCCATTGCACTTCTATGATGCGTCAATTTTCTGAGGCTCTTTCTATGCAAGAACACGATTTCTGGACTGAGACATTGCAGTTCACCTCATCCGACCTTTTGAAACAGTTACTCTAGTTTTAGTCTAGGCGTTTTTAATTCTTATATCTGTCCCCAGGTCCAGCTTTCAAATTATCCAGTTTTAGTATAGGTTGGACTTCTGGCGCGCATTCGTTGGGCTGGCTTGATTGTAGCTGCGACGGACTTCGGCATCATGCACCCATGACCCATATTCTAAAGGTGGTGCATTGAATTTTATGTAATTTGTTGATGGGCTGTTTCTAGGAATCAAGTTTAAGAAAAATATGATCCGGCACATTTCTCTGTTTCGGTTTTGTCTTAGGCTTTCTGCACAGTGAAAAGCCGATGTTGTGGGAGTTGGTTCTTTCGATCGGCACATTTCTCTGTTTCGGTTTTGTCTTAGGCTTTCTGCACAGTGAAAAGCCGATGTTGTGGGAGTTGGTTCTTTCGATCCATCATCTCAGCGCAACCTAAATCCGTGTACGTCCTGGCGGTTTTATACGTTTTGAGTTAGTATTTATATATCCATGTGCAGCAGAAGTGAGCAAAGGGTCTTTTCTCGTCAAGCAAATTCTTAAAACTCCATTTAACTCCTACCTGTGTTTGATAATTCAATTTGTGCGACCTAGTTTGGCCAAATAACATACGTGGTTTGGCCCTATGAATGGTAAGGAAGAAGCAGAAGATGTTTGTTTTGCCATCTATCTTCAATTTCTACCTTTCGACGATTAGCTACCTTGGTTTATTTATTTCTTGTGAGCCAATGCTCACATCGTCTGAAGTGAAATGTTTTGCCATAACCTTTTGAGGAAGTAGATAATCTTGTATCCACCTTCCAGCCAACTTTTCAAAGATTCAGAAGTAGATAATCCACCTTCTAGCCGACTTTCCAGAAACTTTAAACGGGAGAATGTGCAGAAGGTAGCAGGAGAGTCAGAAATAGATAATTCGCCTTCTAGCCGACTTCTCAGAAATTAAACGGTAGGATGTGCAGAGGGTAGCACATTACAATAATCCATTTCACCAAGCAGCACTTGCTCAATGGTGTGCATAGCTTGTAACTTGATGAGCTGCTAAATTTTATGTCGTCGAAGGATGGTGGATATATAGTGGCTACACCCGGTAGGGAAGTGCTGAAGCCATCGTTCCAAGAACCGTAGTCTAGACTTTCCTATTAAGTCCTTCCGCCAATCAATTCTACGATTCTGTAAGGTAAAGTCTTCACCCGTTCAAGTGGCACTTGCAAAAGCATTGCATCTCCACCTCACTCTTCTCTTGTTCCCCTTGGCTTGAGAGGGGGTATTTGGTTTTGTGTTTTTGCTTTTCTATGTTTGGTTTTTAGGGTTTGCAGTCCCAAAAAGGGATACTTGTAAAATGATTGTGTTTTTGCTTTTTTGTGTTTGGTTTTTAGGGTTTGTAGCCCCAAAAAGGGGTGCCTGTGGTTTGACTATGTTTACTTATAGGCCATTGTCTCATTCATTCATTTTTATAGTTGAATCATTCAGTCCATCACCTCCTGTCCAGCCTCTCCATTACTCTCACACCTGTTTAGGAGGACATTGTGCTTGTGGTTTGTGGTTGTCTTTATCATTTTCCTTGGTGTTGTTGCACCCTTGTTCCCTTGTATCACATTCACTCCATGATTTTATTCATCAGAGTTTTTATCTCCTTTTCATGTTTGTTGAGTTCGCTCTATTCCTCCTCGCAATAGGGCAGGATTAAAGATTCATTCATTTTTTACAGTTGAATCATTTAGTCCATCACCTCTTGTCCAGCCTCTCCACTACCCTCACACTTGTTTAGGAGGACGTTGTGCTTGTGGTTTGTGGTTGTCTTTATCATTTTCCTTGGTGTTGCTGCACCCTTGTTTCCTTATATCACATTCACTCTATGATTTTATTCATCAGAGTTTTTTCTCTTCTCTTCTCCATGTTTGTTGAGTTTGCTCTGTTCCTCCTTGCAATAGTGCAGGATTAAAGATTCTCATTGGAAAATCCTAGCCTTTGGCAGCTACCCTCCCTTTCAATAGTGCGATAATAAAAATTATCAAGAGTATTGAAAAATAGGGAAAGATTGTAGACTCTGGAAGAGTCCTTTGACAATAGTAAAAAATTGTAAATCTCAAAAACACTTTTCTTTGGAGTTTGCAATACGAACTTGTCCATCATTGGTTGCAATATTCATTAATGCTGGTCACTCTAGTGGGGAATCTATCAATTTAGAATCTATTCGTGATCATTAGGCCAATTAACAAGTTACAAAGCTTTCACATTTAAAGATGTTTTTGGAACTCGCAATTATCAAGCCTTTGCCAAGCAATGCATATTTAATTATAAACTAAAGAAAATAGGTCTCTTCCACATGAAAAAAGTATATGTAACTCAATCACCCACATATAATACGTAGTCAATATTTTGGGTCTAAAAAGACCACAAGTCCTTTCGTCTAAGGTAAACCTCAAAAGACATTTTGGGCATTCATATCATAGCTTTATTTGGTGCATTATCAAACTTGCATAGCAGATTAATTTCAATCTTTTTGTGAAAGGAATGCCAACTTGTTTTGTGGTGAAGGAAGGATGTGAGTAGTTTGTTGTAATATCCATCTTTTTTGCACCTTTGATATTTCTCACATCTCTCTCCACATTCTCTTACCTTTCCCCCTCCTAATCACTTATTGCTTTCTCTCCCCCTCCACCTCACTCCTTATAAAAAGATAGACAGGCATTTGCATTTAGGTGAACTTTTCTCTATATTTGTTTCCCATCCTTGTATATATTCCTTGTTTAATACCTTCCTTTTTTATCCCTCTTGAACCTCTCTTCCTCCTAGCCCCTTTATTATCTCTCCCTCCCCTTTTCATCTCTTATCTCTCACCCCTCTCTATTCACTCACTATTACCATTCGTCTTCCTCTCTTGCACATATGTTTAAAAGGTAAGACATGCATTTGCATTTAGGAGTAATTAACTTATATATAAATGTAATGGCCATAAATGAATCTTGTAAATTTGCAATTGAGCATCAGGAAAAAGTAGCTCTCTTAAAAGGTATGACACGCATTTGCATGAGTAATATATAAATGTAACGACCATACATGAAACTTGTTAATTTGATTTGAGCTATAGGTAGAAGTAGTCCCACATGATTCATGAATGTTACAATAAAAAATAATATTGTTATGTTGAAATGAATCGCAAATAAAAGAGACACGAAGTAAATGTATCCAAGCAGTACAAGTAGAGTGGATTGGCTCTCTTATAAGTAGATTGCCATGAAGTAAAGGGGGTTAGGATCTTGAGCGGGAGTTTCCTCCCCTCCTCGCTTGCGAGAGCATACCTTTTTCTCCTTGTGCCAAGAACACATTTGTAAACCACATGGGTATAGCATGCAACCAAAGTTTGTTCCGGAGATTGACAATAATTTTGCTCCTGAGTCAAGTATCAACTAACTAGAAATCATTACTTCATGCTTGTATGCATGTATCATATCCATGGAGCCTTACTAGAATGAGTTCTTTTTCTTTTTCTTGCACTTAAAGTTGTAGCAACACACAATGTAAGTGTAAACACATTAATTAACACTAGAATAATAATGCTTGGCGATGGGTGTTATAATTTGATGTAGCGCCAATAAACGTTTGAGGTCAAAGGGAAATGATGGTCTTTTTTCTTTTTCTTGCACTTAAAATTTTAGCAATACACAATGTAAGAAAACACATTTAACATTTGACAAAAGTTACTTAACACTAGAATAGTAATACTTGGCAATGGGTGTCATAGTTTGATGTAGCACCACAAAAAGTTTGAGGTCCAAGGGGCATGATAGTCTTTTTCTTTTTCTTGCACTTTAAAATTTAGCAATACACAATGTAATGTAAACACATTTAACAATTGACAAAAGTTACTTGAACATTAGACTAATAGCACTCGATGATGGGTATTATAGTGCACCACAAAATGTTTGAGGTTTTTAAATTTATGCGTTGCCTTATAGGTATACCATACCACGAAATGTTTAAGGTTTCTAAATTCATGCGTTGTCTTTTAAGTATACCATTGATGTGATTGTTGAACCCCTTCAGCTTTGTTTATATGTACTCAAAAACATTGAGTACGTTGACATAATCATATGAACTCTCTATCATGTGTTATTGTGCACCAAATATAATCCAATTCTTTTATATACTCAAAAGCTTGGTAATAGCCTTGACCTCTTATGCACACATCTTGCTTTTTTGTCTTGTGTTGATCAATGAACGTGACATGCACATCTTGGGTGTTATAAGTGTAACCCGTGACTTTGTGTTCGGAGGGTGTAACTTAGAGGATGAAGCTACGTTACTCCTTGGCAAGATCGGCGGGGTGTGTTTACCCAATTGGTTGAGCACTCGTTTGTACTCGAGGAATGTGGTCTTGTTGCATCGCCTTGTAGTAGCATTCCTCCGCGAGGCGATAGCAAGGTACTTGGGAGTATTATGTGCTTGATCCCTACCCTTTGTGGGTAAGGAGATGACATTCTCCCTTTGCATTCTTGTGTGCAAGCTTGTACTCATATCAATGATGGCACTACCTTGCTCAAGTACTCGAATGTTGTCGAGAGGCAATGTTTGCTAGAGTGCAATGAGAGACCACCTTCGAGTTGGCACCCAACTTCGGGGTATGGCATCTCTTTGAGGGAACCCGTTCGAATCGGTGGTTTTAATTGTTAGAGCCTAGCGCTCCTTGGGCCCTTGAATCCGGGTGGTAGGTGCCTACCCACATTTCGTTCAATGGGAATTCTCCAAGGGCCTTGGTTTTGAAGGAAGCAGCGAAATCATAAGCTAGTGGCACAGGGTTCTGCCTTTGTTTATAACTTGGAAATAATGTAGGAAACAATCTGTTACCATTGAGTATATGCCAAACTAATGTGACATAAATACCATTTCACGCTTGTCACTTAGGGACGTACAAAGTTGTCAAATTTCATTAGATACATCTTTGAAAAAAAGCAAGCATATCAATACACCCTCCAAAAAATATATCTTTGTATGCATCAATGTAAAAAAACAATACATCTTATTGCATCTTTTGAAATACATTTTTGCACATTGTGTATGTATGAGTATTTTACCCTTGAGAATGTAACATACAATTGTGCATGTGTAATGCTTTATGCTTTTCTTCTTCAACTTCTACTTCTTCCATGTCTTCTTCAGCTTTCTCTTCACTTTCTTGGGCAATCTTCATGAGATACGTTTTTTGAGCTTACTTTATATGAAAACAATTTTTTTCTTCATGATCGAGCTTGCGACAAAAATCACCTACAAGGGGTTCATTATGAATGATTTTATTCTTTCCTTTGTATTTTGATTTGGTGTAGAATGCTTCTTGTTTTCCATCAATTTTGTTGATCTCTTGTTTAAATTTCAAACTCCTAGGTTTCACCTTCAACTAGCTTAGGAGAAGGCATGTTGATAAGAGTAGTGACCACATAGTCATACTCTCTAGGAAAAGATTTGAGTAAGATACCAATAGCAATGTCTTCTTAAACTTTAAGTTCAATCCTTGCAAGTTGAGTTAACAATACTTTGATGTGATTCATATGAGATGCAAGAGAAGATTGAGATTTTATTTTTAAATGAAAGAATCCAATTGGTAACCCAAACTTGGAACTCTTGGATTGAGATCCAAACAACTTGTTGAGTTAATCCCAAGTGTCTTTTGTAGTGTCACATCCATCCACATGGTGAATGTAAGTATCATCCAACTCAAATTTAATGATGGCTTGGACCATGTTATCTTGTACTTCCTATGTAGCTACTTGGGTTGCATCTTGCAATTTCTTTTTCTTTCCAATTGCAATACTCCATAAGTTTTTCTTCATAAGAATCAATTTTATTATTGGTTGGCAAGTGTGAAATGCATAACCTTGAACTTGATGAATCCATTTTCTCCATTGGAGACCATGATGTTGTGTTTAAAAACACAAGATATGTTACAATATGAAACAAGAATAGGTTTGAGTTAGAAGAGTATGATTAACAACACTACAAGAACAATATCATGAGGAGTATGTTGATATATATGTATTTCTTTGGGTAGCAATATAGTAGTAAACACTCAACTCAAATGTGACTCCATGGCAACAATTCATAGCTATTACTGTGGATCGAGTCTTAAACAATATTTCAACTTAGATAGATGGAACTGTGGTATCATATACAACATTGACTTTCAATAATAAAGAAGATTATTTGTTCAATTATGGATACTCGGATCTATGATTCATATCTCAATGTATCCAATAGATGAATACCAATGATGTTGTCTATTTACTCAACTTATTCAATGTAGGCCATGATGACCAGCTCCACAATGAACATAGTAACCAACATTTGATTCTTTCTTAAGTTCACCAATGATGTGGATAGCTGAGAGACGGGCGCAGTTTCAATGATGATGGTGTTGTTGTTCAGGAATATATGATGTTAAACAAGTACTTTTGAGAAATTAGCACTCAAAAAGCTGCAGATTGTGTGATTTATGGCAGAAGAATGACATGAATTCAAGCATATTTTAGGTACATATTTGGGATAGCTCGACATTGTGTGATGTCAAGAAGCCAACATTTGTGCTAGAAAATTGATGTGATAGCTCAGATTTGAACATGTGTTTGATAATAGTAATGGCAATATTCCTTGGGCCACAATGAGCAAAGATTAACAAGCAGTAATGAGTTCAAATCATTATCAGGGTGAACAATTGAGTGAAGCTTCAAATTTGATCTAATTGCACAGATGGACCTTCAAGTAGTAGTAGCAAGAGCAGCGCTTGACTTCATCTATTCTCCCACCACCAATAGCACTGAGCTTCAAACGATGGGTAGCAACAAGAGCTCAAGTATCCATAACTATCATTGCTCTAAAATACCATGTTGAAATATTCAAAGGAGAAATGGGAGGGAAAGAGTGTACACAAGCACAATGGACCAAAAAGAAAGTATAGTGCAAAAAAGATCCCTTTTTATAGGCATCAACAAGATGGATTAGGGTTTCCTAAACCGATAAGGTGGCTAAAGTGCATTCACACAATTCAAGGTGGGTATTTGGAAACTCTCCCTTTATTGATGGGTACAAAACATAGGATAAAATAATTAGGGTAGGTAGTGTGTGCCTCTTGTGCAACCTTCAAAGTAAATGTGTTGCAATTTAAACATCCCATTCTTTGACATCACATGTCCCAAGAGATTTAACTCTTGCTATGGCTAGTTTGCCAATTTTTTTGGATTGAGCTAAATCCTAATATGATCCAACCTCACAAAAACTATGTCAAGTTTCTCACAATAATTTGCTTTATCATTGTACATAAAACTCATAAACTTCCCAAGGTAAGGAGCCAATACCTCATTTACTCTTTTTTGAAATCAAGTCGGCATGTGAGAGAGACCAAGAATCAACAATCTATCATAGAAATGCCCCCATGGGATATTAAAAGTCGTATTTTTCTAGTCTTCATGTATGACTAGAAATACCTTGAATATCCATGTCAAAGAGTATACCTTTCATATCTTGCCACTTTGTACAAAACCTGATCAATGAAATGCAAAGAATCTCTTTGATTGGATGCATTTAGAGGCTCAAATCTACAAAATTCTCCATGTTCTTGTCTTCTTTGCTTGAATAACAATAGGACTTACTTGCTTGGAGCATTATACGAGATACATGAAACCTATCTTTAGTAGCTTATCCACTTATTTCTTCAAAGCCTCTGTGTGCTCAAAAGATAGGGGCCTTAACTTTTGACATGCTATCTTGATTCATTCTTTCATCTCCAAATGCAATGGCTCCCTCTTGTAACTCTCTATTCCTTCTTTCAAAAGATAGGGGCCTTAACTTTTGACACGATATCTTGATTTCTTCTTTCATCTCCAAATGCAATTCCTCTTATATCTCTTGATCTCCTCATATGAAGTAATAAACAAGTTTGGATATTTCCAAGAATACTCTTTAGGCTTCCTTTTCTCTTATAGTAAGATCAATTCTTAGCATATTTTCCAATAGAGTTTTCTTAACTATTAGTGGAGATTTTGTCTCCAACAAATTCTCAATCTCTTTAATCCCCCCTCTATTTCGTTCTTTTTCTACAATTTGAGTCAAAAACCATTTTATCTTGCTCTAACAGCATACTAGACATTTTGGGTTTTAGAATCATCTTTTATTGTAAGAAGTATCTCCATCCTCTTTTGTTTCTTTACACAATGGTGAATCACTCTCTTTTTCCCTTATTCCTCTTCAACACATTCCTCTTGAACAACTTTCTATTTTCCATGATAAACCTCTATTGTAATCCTTTCCTACTGCATGGAGTTACAACACCCCTCCCCAATCCTACATATAGCACTTGAAGCCCTTAACGAAGGCCATCCTAGGATCAATGGGAAGGCTCCTAAATTTGTAGGAATTACATGCTAATTTGTTTTAGTAGAAGCATTAAAAATTTTTACATTTAGTCTTAGGATCATCACTAGGTATTGCATCTTTTTATGGTTGGGAAGTTTGATGCTAAAACATGAAATGATGGTCATCTCCAAATCCAACCTTCTATGCATGCTTGAGTTATTGCACATACTTGTACTCCATCATTGATGTATGCTTCTCTTATATTCTCATTGAAATACCAACTATCCACCACCAAAAATTTGGAATGACTATATTAACAACATTGGATCTCATATTTACCTTTTATTGGGAATCCTGATGTATCTCTCACCCACTCATCCATAGTAATGTCATCTTTTGTGAATTTCAAGGGATAATTCCTATGTAATTGACATCCAAGAGCACGTGCGCTAGAACATGCATCACATATATCTGCATTCAAAGCGGGATATAGTAATTGTGTCTCACCTCTGTACCTCCAATGACACAAACGTGTCTCATAATGAATAACTTGTCTCGAGCAAAAAGAGAGATCATCCTTATTCACATTGTATTGTGGGAGAAGGTTCAAAAAAGATTCTGTATTGTTCCATCTCTTGACATACTTCAAATGGACTTGATTTGTTGTAGAAGGCACCATTGAGGGGGTCTATGTTGTTGGCATGGATAGAGCAGGTTTGTCCAAATCTTGCAATGGAGAGACTGTTATAGAATCCGAGATACACACTCTACTTTCTTATATACTTAAAATATATATGGCGAATATTATGTTGGCACAGAGGGAGAATAGATGAGAGAAAAGAAAGATGTAGAGAGAGAGGTAGAGAAATTTGAAACACACTAGGGACTGGAAGATGGGCTAGTCCCCCCCTTTGTGGAGTTATATTATTGACAAGGAGCAAGCTCCTCTATTACACATAAGCCAATTCTTACTTGTATATCTTGGAAGATTACGGTTCCTAGCACGATATACAACCGACTAACACTTGCACAACTTGGAAGTTGGCACCTTTTGATCCTTCTTGAGTCTTCTTCTTTCCTACACAATATAAGTAGGGCTCTCCTCTTGGCACTTGATTTCGGCAGAGCTTCCGCATCACTTGCACCTTCTCGTCTCCTCTTGGAACTTGATTTCAGCAGAGCTTCTGTAGCACTTGATTTCAGCAGGGCTTCTGCAGCACTTGTATCTTCTCTTCTTCTCTTGGATACATGCGAAGTGATGCTTCCTTCACCTCTCCCTTACACCCAAGGAGAGCCTTCTCTTTTATAGGCTTTCAAGAGCTTCTCTTCTTGGAGAGAGAGTTGAGTTTATCTTCATGCAAGATGTGGTTGTTCCACTTTGCAGCACTAATTTTGAGATATCTCTTTGTGCATTGTTTGGATGAAAAAACGTCCAATACGAAAGTTGTAGATCTCGTTGTTTTTGATAACCCATGTGACCCGGTTTTAAATATTTTTTTTCTATTGCGAGATATTTTAAAAATGGATTTTCCAAAAAATAGCTTTTTAAATTGTACTCTTAGCTTGTGGTCCATGCAACCACCTTGAGTCATAGATAAGGAGAGTTCATTAGATTGCCTTGGGCCTCAATCTTAAGATTGAATTCCACACAAAAGCTTGTGTCATTTTAGACCTTAGAAAGAGAAAATCACTTCTCTCCTCACTTCCAGAGGATCACGTCTCTCATCTTTCTTAGTGAGAGAATTTCCTCTCTCGTCTTGCTTAATGAAAAAAAAGACCTTAAACCTTGACTTGTAAGGGAGAGGATGACCCCAAATGAATGCAATGCTCATTACACACAAGTAAACATTCCCAGGCATCCCTAGATGCACACATAAATACATATACACAATGCTAATGCACTTCCTCTTCTTAAAACTCAATCCATCTTTATCTATGTGTAACTTATTGGTTCTTGTGTACACTCTTACACTTGGCAGACACTTCTTTTTCCCTTCACAACTTGTACTGCATGTACCAGATATCCCCGTCACAGTGCTCTGATCACCCCATTAAGTGATGCACTAGGAAAACTAGTCTGGAAATGGTCTCATGGCCATGTTAGATTATCATCAACACATAAAGAAAAGTGAGTCATTAATTTATTGACATGAATTTATTAAATAGAGAATGCGTAATAAGCAATCAATTTAATGACATCCCTTCGGCTTCTAAACAGTTGACCTCAACTGTAGACGGGATACATAGTCCTTAAGAAGATCTGGAAAGTCTTGTAGTTCTCTCTCAAACATAAACTGAGCGTCCAATGGGGATAATTCTTAAACTTAACCAGATACTTCCGTAGTACCTTACTTGACCTTACAGTATTGTCCTGATGGTGTAAAATTCTTTCAGGCATAAGGAACTCTTCTGTTTCTTCTATGTCAGGTAAATCTTCCTTGATTGGTTCCATTGGAGATTCTCCAATATATGTAGAAAACTTATATGGAAAGCATTATGAATGTTTCAATGACTTGGTAGATCCAAACAAAAAGTCACATTGTTTATCTTATCTGTGATCTTGAAAGGGCCATAATAGTAATTAGAAAGCTTAACCACTTTACCCTTTTGACATTTTTGCTTCTTCAAGCGAGCCTTCTCAAACTTAAGAAGAACATACTGTCCCAGCTTATCTGCTTCATGTTTATGCTTCTCTTGTGTCCTTTGGATAGCAGCTTTTACTTGAGTGAAAGTTGTATCAATGTCTCTAACAAACTCATCTATTGCAAAGATCTTGTCCTTCGTAAGAAGAATGGGTGGTAAATGAGGCTTACCATAGATGATCTCAAAGGGTGCCTTACTAGTACTAGAGTGCACCATATTATTGTATGCAAACTCTACTAAAGGCAAATACTTTTTCCATTCTCTTTGATTATTAGAGACATAGGATTTCAAAAGGTCCAAAACAGTAGAATTAGCACTTTCACTTTGCCCATCCGTTTGAGGATGATAAGAGGATGAAAACTTTAACTTTGTCTTGAGGTTCTCAAAGAGAGCTTGCCAAAAGAGGCTAGTCATGTGGGGATCTCGATCACTTATAATGGACTTAGGCATGCCATGATGCTTGAAAATATGAGCAATGAATAGCTTAGCCATATGATTGGCTTTGATTGTCTTTCGCACAGGTATAAAGTGAGCTTGCTTACTAAATCTATCAATGATAGTCCACATTGCATCATTGCGTGCTTGTGTGTGAGGAAGCTCCATGATAAAGTCCATGACTATACTTTCCCAAGGCTCATTGGGAATAGGTAATGACTTCAGTAGACCAGGTGGTTTATGCTTGTCATACTTTACTTTTTGGCATATCTTGCACTCAATGACATATCTTTCAATGTCAACTCTAAGAGTGGGCCAAAAGAAATATATTTCCAATGCTTGAGTAGTGGGTAGAATACCCCTATGTCCAGCATATGGAGATGCATGTGCTTCATCCATTACCTTGTGTCGCAATGGTAATGCTACACAAATTGCTTGATGATGACACAAATAACCATCTTGAATCGAGTAAGGTATAATCGACTGACCTGAGTTAAGCTAATCCCATATGGTTGAGAAGTCGGAATCAGTTGCATACATTTTGGGTAAATCCATGAACTTGCTATGGTAAACAGTTGTGATTACATTCGCTCGAGGCTGCTGTGATAGAGCATCTACTACCACATTCTAAGTTCCAGATGTGTGAAGGATTTGAAAATAAAACGTAGATAAGAAATTTTCCCAACGCATCTATTTCTCTGAGAGCTTCTTCTGAGTGAGGAAGTATCTTAGACTTTGGTGATCTGTTTTAATAACAAAATCTGCACCAAGTAAATAGTGTTTCCATACTTGAAGAGCATGTACCACCGCCATAAGCTCTTTCTCATATACTGGAGCATGTAGCTCATGGTCCTTGAGGCATCGGATCTCAAATGCTACTGCATGATGCTCTTGATTAAGCACAGCTCCAATGCAATCCCCAGAAGCATCACAGTGAACTTCGAAAGGTTTTTGAAGATCCAGAACTATGAGAACTGGTTCTTGAGTCACAAGAAACTTAATTCTTTCAAAGGCTTATAGTTGCCTTGATCCCCAACAAAAAGGCATTCGCTTCTTAGTAAGGTCATGTAGAGGAGATGCAACATATGCAAAACCTCGTATGAATCTCCTATAGTATGAACATAGGCCCAAGAAACTTCTAACTTCATGTACAGAAGTAGGTGTAGGCCATTCAACAATGGCTCGAATCTTCTCAGGATCCATTCTCACCAAATTGTGAGAAACAATATGGCCTAAGTAATGAATTTCCGAAAGGAAAAATTCACTCTTCTTAGCATTGACGTGTAGTCTATGCTTGCGAAGCTCTTGAAAAATAATAAATACATGTTCTCTATGCTCTTCTTCAGACCGTGAAAATATTAGAATGTCATCAAAGAAGACACCTGTGAACTTTGAGTGAGGTCTGAAAATTCTCTCCATCATTCGATTGAATGTGGCAGGTGCATTAGTCAAACCAAATGGCATGACTAAGAACTCGTATAGTCCAAATGTCATACGAAAAGATGTCTTATGAACATTTTTAGGTGCTGCTCTTGAGATCAATGCGACTAAAGATACTAGCCCCGTGCAACTTATCCAAGATATCATCTATCCTTGGCATAGAAAAACAATTCTTGATTGTGATCTTGTTCAAAGATCTGTAGTCTAAGCACATAAGGAAAGAACCGATGAACAAGTAAGGCTGGAGAGCAGTATGGAGAAGAGTTAGGTTGAACTAACCCTTTTTCCAACAATTCGTTTACTTGTGTTAGGATCTCCTCTTGCGGACTTGCACTTACTCGGTAAGGCGGTTGGTTAGGTGGTGAAGTGCCTGGGATAAGATCAATTGTGTGATCTTCCGGACGCTTAGGAGGTAACTCTCCTAGGAGTGAATCACTAAAACAATCTTCATATTGTTTAACAAAATCATGCCTTGCTTGATCAATTAAAGAGGGGTTCTTTTAAAGTCTGAGACTTAGAAGCATTAGTTGGTATTTTGTGTTCATTAGAGGCACCAAGTGCCCTTGAATCATTAGTTTCTTTTGACTCTCTCACAAAAATCATGTACGCAGAAATAGCTTTCTTCATTTCTTTAGAAATGTTAACATGACTAACCATTGGCACATGCCAATCTCCAGCATCAGTAATGCATACTATGTTCCGACCCTTGAATTGAAATGCAAGGGTCTTCTTAAGAAAATCGAGAAGAGGTCTAATCTTGTAATGCCAAGGCATGCCTAAGATAACATCATAGTTACCTATGGGTGCAAGTAGAAAAGATTCTTGGTCGTGGTAATCTCCAATTCTAAGATTCAACTTCCTTTGAATAGGAGTAGAATTGGTTGTAAGTCCTTCAAATGCCAAACCTGATCCAATTGGTGTTCCCAATCAATCCGATGGAATTTGTAGCCTTTCAATAGTATCTACTAACACAAAATTATATGTGGATCCTAGATCAAAGAGTATCAAAACTCGTTGATTGTTAAGTGTCCCCCAACCCTTTAAGAGTTGTCTTTTCTTCTCATTTGAATGAGTGTTAGCTTGCACATCTGGAACAAAATTTGAGGATGGCAGAGGAGAATCTTTAACCACATTTGCTTCCTTCCTTTTGTGAGGACAATCAGGCTTCATATGCCCTACCTCACCACAAAGAAGGCACCTTCCTTCCTCTTTGTACTTTTGTATCTCAGAGGGTGAGAGATACTTGCACTTCTTCTTATTACCCTCTGGCTTTGAATATTGGTCATGGGTAAAGGTAGGTCTTCTTTGATTAGTCGTGTCTCTTGGTTGATCATAGAGCTGCTCTTGTCTATCTCTATAAGAACTCATCTTCAACTTTCAAGATGTACCAGGTGTATGCAAACTTTCAGCTATGATGGCAGACTCCATCATGCGAGATAAGGTTTCATGTGGATACACCTTCATGGTTCTATGTAAATGAGGGAGTAGGCCAGCTTCAAACTTCCTTTTCTTCTCTTCATCGCTGATCTCCATGAAAGGAGTAACCTTGAGAAGAGTAGACCAAAACTTGTCCACATAACTAGTGACATTTTCATGCTCTTTCTGGCCTAGCCAATCCCACTCCTTCTTGAAATCATTCTCAAAATCAGGAGGCAAGAGTTGAGCATAAAACTTCTTCTTGAACTTTTTCCAAGTCGTAGGTTTCCTTTCCTCCAAAATGAGAGTCAACCACCAATTGCTATGGTGGTGTCTTTCAAGTGCATATCTACATGCCTTAGCTTGGACTTTTCTGAGAAATTACCATCAGAAAAAGCAACTTCAAATTGACTGACAAAGACTAATGCCTTAGCAGGATCTCTCTTACTGGAGTAAGAGTCAAAATTTATGTCATTATCTCCAGACTTGAAAGTCTTAGTCTTCTTAAGCTTGCTCCTCTTATAGTCCCTCCTTGTCCATTTGTGGATTGCACAAGACTTAGAACCAAGAGAGTAGAAACTAGAAGATGAGAAGGAGGAGGAACTTGAGTAATCAGGGGAGTAGCTGGTTGCTGAGGGAGATGACTCCCTCCTTATCCGCCTCACTTGAGGTGAGGTATTTTTACTCTTCTTGACCCGAGAATCCTTCTTCCTTCTAGGAAGCTTCTCAGCAATTGGATGCTTTGCATCTTCAACATCAAGTGGTGCAATGGTGTTTCCTCCAGTATTACCATCTTTTGGAGGATTCGGTCCTTCATAAGTAGCTTTTTCCCTTGCCCTTAAGCTGTCAATCAATTGACGTACTTCGGGAATCTCCAATAAGCTACGATACTCTATCAATTGAGCCTGTAATTTCTCACTTGTAGGTGCTTCATTAGTTGCCATATTTGCCTTCTTCTTGCAAGGATCGCCTTTACTTTGAGAAAAGCAAAGAGACCTGCTCTGATACCACTGTTATAGAATTCGAGATACATGCTCGACTTTCTTATATACTTAAAATATATATGGCGAATATTATGTTGGCACAGAGGGAGAATAGATGAGAGAAAAGAAAGATGTAGAGAGAGAGGTAGAGAAATTGGCAACACACTAGGGACTGGAAGATGGGCTATACCCCCCCCCCCCCTTGTGGAGTTATATTATTGACAAGGAGTAAGCTCCTCCATTACACATAAGCCAGTTCTTACTTGTAGATCTTGGAAATAAGATCACGGTTCCTTGCACAGTATACAACTGGCTAACACTTGCACAACTTGGAAGTCGACACCTTTTGATCCTTCTTGAGTCTCCTTCTTGGTGCTTGATTTTGGTAGGGCTCTCCTCTTGGTGCTTGATTTTGGTGCTTGATTTTGGTAGAGCTTCCGCAGCACTTGCACCTTCTCTTCTCCTCTTGGAACTTGATTTCAGCAGAGCTTCCACAGCACTTGATTTCAGCCGGGCTTCAGCAGCACTTGCACCTTCTCTTCTCCTCTTGGTTACATGCAAAGTGATGCTTCCTTCACCTCTCCCTTACACCCAAGGAGAGCCTCCTCTTTTATAGGCTTTCAAGAGCTTCTCGAGAGTTGAGTTGATCTTCATGCAAGATGTGGTTGTTCCACTTTGCAGCACTAATTTTGAGATATCTCTTTGTGCATTGTTTGGATGAAAAAACGTCCAATACGAAAGTTGTAGATCTCGTTGTTTTCGATAAGCCATGCGATCCAATTTTTAGAGATCGTTTTTCTATTGCAAGATATTTTAAAAATGGATTTTCCAAAAAAAATAGCTTTTTAAACTGTACTCTTAACTTGTGGTCCATGCAACCACCTTGAGTCATAGATAAGGAGAGTTCATTAGATTGCCTTGGGCCTCAACCTTAAGATTGAATTCCACACAAAAGCTTGTGTCATTTTAGACCTTAGAAAGAGAAAATCACTTCTCTCCTCACTTCCAGAGGATCACGTCTCTCGTCTTTCTTAGTGAGAGAATTCCCTCTCTCCTTTTTCTTAATGAAAGAAAATACCTTAAACCTTGACTTGTAGGAGAGAGGATGACCCCAAATGAATGCAATGCTCATTACACACAAGTAAACATTCCCAGGTGTCCCTAGATGCACGCATAAATACATATATACAATGCTAATGCACTTCCTCTTCTTAGAACTCAATCCATCTTCATTTATGTGTAACTCCTTGGTTCTTGTGTACACTCTTACACTTGGCAGACACTTCTTTCCCCCTTCATAACTTTTACTGCGTGTACTAGATATCCCTGTCGTCACAATGCTCTGATCACCCCATTAAGTGATGCACTAGGAATATTGGTCTCGAAATGGTCTCATGGCCATGCTAGATCATCATCAACACTTAAAGAAAAGTGAGTCATTAATTTATTGATATGAATTTATTAAATAGAGAATGCGTAATAAGCAATCAATTTAGTGACAGAGGCTTACCTTACACATCATTGTAGAGAGACATGTGGTAGTGATGGAAAGTAGTGAGGGAAGAGTTGAGGATACAACAATTGTATTTATACCTCTACTACTCGAGTGTGTTGTTCATTGCACTAGTGAGATTGTAATATGCTCTTTAGTGGTATCGATCTCGGGGCCTACATAGTCATGGTTATGATTCACATTCAACAACATATTTTCACTAAAGGAATATAAGAGATGTCTTGGCTACATTACTTTAAAATATTAAATCTTTGGTATGTGGAGAAATTAAATTAATTGGCAATGAGGGCCGATCTTCTCTGCTTGGCCTTTCTTCAACAATACTAGGTATCCACTTGCTCTTCTATTTTTCTTTTTTGACTATTGCACTACTGGTATTAGTTTCTTGTAAACCAATCATAGTCTCTTTACTAAGAGACAACAAAGTGCAATATACTCCAAAGAATGCATGTCATTTTACTTACTATGGCTTTGGCACCTTGTGTCTCTTGTGTTTATTTTTTCTTTGAGTATTTATGGTACAAAGCTTTCTTGCTGGAGGGCTACTCACCTTCATGGTAGTCAAGGAAGATAGGGCATCTCTACTATGCCTCTTTGTCCCACTCCTACTCTATCTGGCAATCCTCATATATGGATTGATCATCCTACAGGTCCACCTAGTCCTTGTATTCTCCTAGCAAAGTTTGTGTATCTCCCCTCTCCATCTACTCATATATGAAACTATCCAACAAAGTCACCATTGTATTTATGGAATGGATTAGCAAAATACCATCGCACATATGTTATTAGAGAAGAATATTATGATCTACATGTAAAGAAGCCTCCACGCTGCCAACTTGGATGACTTTTGTGACTCGATATCTTCATTTGACTTGAAATCATGGAAGATGGTGTAAAACATTTGCTCTCTATGTTTTCTCTTTATCTCTTATGCGTACTAGAAGAACAAATCATGTTCCACTCGAACATTATAATAGTCCTTCCAAGTCCATAATAGTCTCTTTTCGCCATCTTGCAATGTGGCCCAAAATGTCTCTTGTCTCACCCAACTTTGAAAATGTGCATTTTTATCTACTCAAATCAATGTTATATCATTTAATAATAATGTGTCAAATTGTACGATGCAAATAATATAAACAAACGAGAATAACCTATGTTCACGTATGCCCATCAATATTCGAATTTTCTTGTCAAAACTCTCCATAGCCCTCAATATTCTTACGTAATCTACCTAATCTAGTTTTGATTATGCCAAAGTGCATACTATCTCCTCATTCAAAACAACCATGTTGTTGGAGCTCCACTCCAAGCATGAGACAATTTTGCAATGGTAAAAATATCGTTACTTTAGACCAACATAGTTTGAATACACGGGATAGGTAAGTATAGAGAGGTAGCAACTTAATGATACCACTTCTCTCTAAGGCAAGGGACTACAACTCTTAGCAAATGTCGAGTTTTCTTAACGATCTTTTCATTAACATTGTAGTATGCCTCACCCCACTTGGTTCTAAACTCAGAGTCAAAGAGCTGAGTTTTTTCTGTTCAATTGACCCCTTTGCCATACCATAATGATCTTGCAATTGGTAATTAAGGACAACATTATTGCATTGAGAAAAAAATGCATTAAGGTGAAATGAATCGTAAAATTAGCTTGAAGAACTACCTACCTTCCAGATGATAGGGGCAAGAGCAATCAATGGTACCTTATACCATGCACGAATGGGTGCTGGCTTTTTGTGCACTTGCACCCATGCCTTTGCATCATCAGTTAACTTGTCAAAAATAGATACGTGGTGAGCATGCCCCAACATTGTTACTTTGCAAACAAGGTATGGATACAAGATATGGATAACCCCCTTTAGTGCCAACATGTATACATTCTATATTAAGGTCTCAATCACATTTGCTCAAGAGGGTAACATTTATCCCATAAAGGCATTCTAGACATATGAGAAAATGGTCCACCACATATCTGTTTGTATAAGATATAGTTCACGAAATCTCCCCCTCGCATTATCTAGAAAGGATGCTACGAATAGTTAAAGATGTTAGTGACTATGAAGGCAAAAAACACATAAGCAAATGTTAAGGGCATATGGTTTAGGGCCACTCACATATGTGTATCTCCTTCATCCATGCTGTGAGCCGATGGTTACTATCCCAAATATAAAACATGCAATTTGATAAAAAGGCCTAGTCGATGCCATTTATTTTTGCCTCGAACTCCTCATGTTTCTTTAGCTAATGGGGGTCCCACTCCTTTGTAACTAAATCATTAACCACCTTGCACTGGTGCCTTGGAGTCTCTAATGATACTATGAATATACCCAACCCTCTGACGTATCCATTTCTTTAAAAAGTCTTGAAGAGTTGCTTGTACCTCAATGTAACCAAACGACATAATGGGATGGGAGGAAAAGGGGTGAATGTCTACATCTATATGAAAAGATATAATAATATTAACATTAATGTAAGAAAAAAAACCATATCAATAACACATCATTATCTCTTGTAATCACTCACCATCAACATTTCCAACTGGTCTTCGATGCAAGCTTGCACAATATGTGTTTGCAAGTGACTATGAGAGCAATCTCATCAACCCTATCCTCTATCATGTGCCCCTTTTCTCTTCTCTGTGTTTGCTTCTTATTTTGCATGCGGCCATGCCCTTGTTATGCACTATATGACTCGATGTTTTATTGGTCTCCTATCTCTACTCAACTCCAGCCTCATTGGTATCACTATCTGATACTATGAGCTTTTTTCCTTATCTGCATCGTCAAAGCATGTCCACCCTCTTCTAATGTCACGCCTTCCCCACATGCAAGTGCCATGGCTGCTTGTACCTCTTTGGATGTCAGTGATTGCATTCGTCTTACTCTCCCCTCACTCTTGGAAGGTGTCTCCCCCCTTGCGATTGCATGTTGTTGGTGACACACATTGTCCTACTCGAAGTCAAGGAGGTAAGTCAAAGTCCTCTGGAGACTTGTTAGACCATCGCTCTCTTTCTTGCAATGATCCAAAATAAGGTAAGAGGGGGAGGTAGAGTGGCCATAACAAAAATTAAGAGAGGAGTTTCTTACCATCAATTCGATAGGCCATTACACCACTATGTTTTCCTCAAAGTCAATCTCAATATTACCTATACTACACACCTCTCTGATGCATGACAATGATGAGAACTCCCACTCGTCCAAGAAAAGCAAGCTCGATGAGGGGAATGTTTGATGAACCAAGCCTTCTCCTATGCTTTGATCACCCTCGAAAATGGTGGCATGATCTTGTCTTTGGAATCGGATCTCACCATGATGGAGAAGTTGATATTTACTTCCAAATATATTGCTTTCTAGATTTTTTGCCATCAATAACCAATTGTGATTTAAGAGAGAGAGAGAGAGAGAGAGAGAGAGAGAGAGAGAGAGAGAGAGAGAGAGAGAGAGAGAGAGAGAGAGAGAGAGAGAGAGAGAGAGAAGTAGAGAGATAGAGAGATAGATAGAGAGAGCAATGAAGAATTGGACTAGTGGAATTTTTCTTCACCAATAAGGGATCATTGATTGCCCCCTCTTGGGTGAAAAATAAATCCACATACCCTCCTTTGTCTCAAAGACGGGACTTATGGAATCATCCTTCTAATTTACTAATTAATTATACTCCTTAAAATATCATTTTATTAATAAATAGTAATAAATATAGTTAGTTGTTATTAATATTGATAAAAATTAATATTAATAAAAAGTAATAGTAATCATACTATTAATTTATCAAATTTAATTGATAATAATTATATATGTTTATATATATTTGACTCTCTCTCTCTCTCTCTCTCTCTCTCTCTCTCTCTAACTATACTAATTAGCATATCAATATTAATTAATTATAATTATAATACACTAAGTAATTAACTAATATAGTAAAATTAATATACTAATATATTAAAAAGCCAAAAGTGTTTAAACAAACACTTATTACTTAACAAACTTATGAGAGAGAGAGAGAGAGAGAGAGAGAGAGAGAGAGAGAGAGAGATATATGTGCATTTTTTTCTGCTATAGGGGTTGTCTGCAATCCCTTCTTCAACTATTAATATTAACTAATATTGCAATTAATGATAATTAATATTAATATTAAATATATAAATAATATTAATCAATAAATTATATTAATATGTTAATTAATATAATATTAATTAGTATAATTTTTATTATTTATAATATAAATATTACTTAAATAATACATTAGTATAGTTAAAGAGAGAGAGAGAGAGAGAGAGAGAGAGAGAGAGAGAGAGAGAAGTAATTATTATTAGTTAAATATTATTAAGTAATAATGTGATTTCTATTACTTCTTATTAATATAGATTTTATTATTAATTATATTGTATTATATTTATTATTATTATTTAGTAAGTATTATATTAATAAACTAGTATATTAGTCAATTAATGTGTATATTAGTGAATTAATAATATTATTTATTAATTGTTATGTTAATAAATTATGTAGTATATTACTTAATTACTATTACTATTTATTACTTAATATATTACTATTAATTAAGTGGAATATTAGTTAGTCACTATTACTATTTTTTAGTTGGTATATTATTTAGTATATTATTATTATTATTAAGAAATATAGTAATTAATGAATATTAAACAATAACACACAGAGTAACTCTTTATGACATATGTTAACGAGTCTATGCTCAAATGTGGGGAACCAAAAATCAGAAAGATTTATGGAATGTTGGGGATTGAGGTGGTAGGTGAGAGAGGGGGAGAGATATGAAGAGAATGTGACAAAGTTATTTGGGTTTTTTATAGAGAGGATGGAAGAGAGAGTGTGTGTGGACTGGGATTCTCTCATCGTCAAAGAAGGGGTCGTCTTGGGACCCCCATATTTGGTGAAGAAAAATATATCCAACACCTCCCACGGCTCCCTCTTCTCTCTCTCTCTCTCTCTCTATATATATATATATATATATATATATATAGAGAGAGAGAGAGAGAGAGAGAGAGAGAGGTCTGCATACACGTGGCCTCCCTCTTTGCCAAACCTATTATGCACTACACAAGTAGTTTGTTCTTAATGTTGAAGGAGGAAGACATTTGCAATGGCAATGGCAATGGCAAACCTGTTCTTGCTATCACCCATGCAAATGGCCAAATACAAAGCACACTGATCCATTACAATAATGGCAATGACAAATATGTTTTTGCTATCACCCATGCAAATGGTTGAATGATCCATTACAACAATGGCCATGAGGCTAGCCATGTATATGTACTAGACACCTTGGTCTTGCAAGACTATCTTGTTAAACAAGAAAATGGGCCTACATCACAACCTTCCCCCATAGCACACCTCACCTAAAGCCCTTGCAGCATTGAGAAAACAACAATCACTGTGGAAGCCTCACCACCCCCTAGACATGGCAAAGAACTACACCATTCCAATCATGATTGATGTGGAAGAGAAGGGGTTAGGGTTATCCTCTTATGTTGCAAGTGTGGTTGAGTACATATAATGTCTTTGGAAGGCCAACATTGAGTATTACGTCAATTGCTTCGGAATATGGGTGTTATAGAGAGAGTGGAGGAAGTCCCAATTTTGTATGATGGTAATGTGACATACAAACTTCCACTCATAGCAGACAACATGCACACTATGGAGGGTATGGAGCAAAAGTATGATGGCCATTACTGGACAAAGCCCACATCAACATCAATGGCATTACCTAGTACTGTTCACCAAAGCAAATGCATGATTCGAAGAACTAGATTATCCAAATAGAAATTATGTTGGCCGCTCAATTTCTAAATCACCAAACAAGGTGGCATGTACAAGTATAAGACTCTTCATTTGCAAAGTCTTTAAACGCATTGTGGGATAACATGTCCTAGTTTTTGTAATTGTGGGATAACATGTCCCAGCTTTTGTACCTTATTACAAGTAAATTATATGGATTAAGTCCCATATCATGCCATGTAGGAAAACTTAATACCAACATACCGGTTGTTGAAATGTCAACCGATGGTCTTAGAAGCCTTGGATACTTCTATCGTAAGCATCCCCCCATCTTGCTCTCCAAGTGCGAGTGTGTAGTGTATTATGTGATGTCAGAGCACAATGTCAAGACTATTCATCCATAAGGGCATACATAACCATGAGGTGCAAAGAGGCACATGTAGAGCTAATGTCAAAGAAGTGAGAAAGATAGTAGAGAAAATGGTAAGAGACTTTAGTGTAGTTGGACCTCAACACTTGCAAAATGACTGTGGCTAGAAGACTAGTGACAAGTGTCATAGTTCACGAGCAAGGTGTTCCCATGTCTAACATTGAACTCTCAACAATGCTCAAGAAACTTTGACCACTCATTTAGAGGAACAAATAGCATATTATTCCATTCACAAATATCAGTCATACCATAAATATCATTAAAAATCCCTACATATAATATTCAATATTCCATGCATGTAGGTTCAAATATATAGTCCATGCAACATGTGGTAAGGATGATCATGCAATGGAATCTTCTCTTGTAAAGTTAAAGCAATGTTGTGTATACAGATTTTTCCATGGTAGCCTATTTCTCGAGCAAGATGTTGACAATGACAGCAGGTGCTTTATATTCAAAATGTCAACAATTGGGGTTAAGCTTTAAGGTTGACTTAGTGAATTGTATGTGAAGGAATGACAATGAGAACCTACACAATAGTTGGATATGCTTCAACCATGTGTGTTGTATTAATGACTGGACCACCACGGCAGCACATGTATATGACCCAAGGCACTTTCTCTTACACAACTTTACCATTACAACATGAAAGTGACGAACATAGTTCTCTTCAAAATTCCATTACTATCTTGTGTTTCTATTGTGTATAAGAGTTGATGACTCTGGCAATATGCGAGATGAAGACAGAGGATATAGATACACAAATCTTATTCTAGTCAAAGTTGAATGAAGTGATGGAGAATTGTAGCCACCCAAGCATTGATTTTTGAGGATTCATGCCAAATGAGACAGTCGCTAATTGGAGGGCCGTTCACACAGTGTTCAATGGTGATTTGAACAACATAATGCAAAGAAGGGAGAGATCTTTCTTATTTCATTGTTGGGAACAAAGTCTCCAAATACACATATCATAGTATATGCATAAGAGTTTCCAAGGTGAGCAACACAAGCATTTGTATCTTATGTGGAGGTGTGCAACCACGTAAGATGATGCAACAATGCAATACCGGTTCATTCAAGCCTTGTGGACTTCAAGCAAAGTTATAGATTGCAATATTTGGCAGTAATGGATTGTTGGCTTAATTGGTGGCGGCATATTGAATATCCACATTGGAGATGACACTTTGTCGAGATAAAACTAATCCATAAGAGTAGAATGTGATGTGCAATGTAATTGTTTTCTTATGCTCCATACACTCTCATACTCGTATTTGTGCAAATGGTAGAGGATGTTGATATGACAAGCTCAACACGTGCAGATATTGATGATGGACCGCCTGGCTAGATGGGTCCGCATGTCTACACTTAGCACATCGGTAGTCATTATGATCCTCACATGGCCACTAACTTATCACTTATTATATTTAGTTTGTTACACCTACCTACAACTGGCATAGATATAGTGCCAATCAATTAGTATAGTTAGTTATGCATTGTTTGACTTAGTAGACCACTTTCTTTTATGTTGTATCTTATCTATACTTTGTGTGCATTGTATTGTGTGTGAAAGAAGAAGAAAAAATCATTTTGGTCTCAATCTCTCTTCTTGTGTTCTTGAGTAAGCTTCCTCTTGTGTATACAATGTGTGTTTAGCACAGCAGCTCAAGCAAGTCCCCCCACCACGCGATTCTTGACATGGTATTAAAGTGATGCCACTGAGAGAGGCTGGTTTTTAAGGTTGAAGTGAAGGAGAAGAAGCAAGGATTCACGCAAGCAAGCAACATGTAAGAAGCTCTCCCATTCTTCCGCTCTCTCTCTTGAATAGTCAATGTAAAGGCACCGAAAGCAAGGCAAAGTGAAAATCTCATATTGTTGTGAGATTTGGTGTGTAAGCAGAGCATTGTATATTTTGCATATGAGCCCTTTAGGACAACCCTGCTCCTTTTTTGGGCATCTAAGGCCATTTCAGGCCCCATTTTAGAGCTGCAAGGTTGCGTGCAATAGTTTTAGGTATATTGTGATTTTGGCTGTATTGACCAAAGTGGATGCATAGGTTGCAGATTTTGAATCTATAATTTTTTAGGTGTTTTTCAGGAAGTAAACATAATTTTTATCCAAACGGGTTGTAGATTACATGTAAAAGATTGCTCGGTGTATTATTGTGCACTTGTTGTGAAAGGTTGCACAAGACTTACTTGTTGTTCTGTATCATTTTTGTGATTATAGCAGAGAATAGTGGAAATCCCGTCATTGAGAAACTGGACAAGAACAACTACCCTTCATGGAAGTTCTGTGTGATGAACTTTCTTGTTGGAAAGGGCCTTTATGAGTTCATTGCAAGTGAAGAAAAGGAGCCAGAGAGCTAAGTATCCCTGTGACTCCAAATGAATTAAAGGCGTGGAAAGAATGGAATGCAAAATACAAAAAGGTAATGTATTGGCTATTTGTAGTCGTTGATAATACTATGCTGAGACATATCAGAAATATAGAAACTTCACATGTAGCTTAGAAAATTTTTGAGAATATGTTTTCAATAAATACAAAGGCTCGAAAGATTCGACTCTAGCAAGATTTGAATTGAAGAAAAGGAAAATGTATGTCAATGAGTATGTTTTGAAGGTGAGGAGCATTGCAAATGTTTTAGCAACGATTGATGCAATGCTTGATGACAATGATTTCGTTTCATCTACTTTGGGTGGCCATAATAATGAGAAGGCTTGGAAATCATTTTGTCACTTTTGTATATGTACAGAAGCCATTTTCATATTTTGATGAGTTGGTCTCTCTCATGATTACCAACGAAGAGATCAATATGCAAGGTGACTCATCTGAAAGAAATGGTGAACAAATCCAAGCATTCTACTCAACTATCAACTTATACGATGCATGAGTTAGTGATTTGGCCAATGCTCTACTATAGATAATGAAACGGGATGCATTCATTGGTAGAAAGTTCCATGGTGCAAAACCCAATGCAAAGAAGCTTTTGAGTCTACAACAAGGAATTAATCCCATGCCTTGGGTAGTAGTAGCAGCAAAAGGATGGTGGAGGATGGGGCAACTGGAACTGAAATGCATCAACCACTTGATTTTAGAGAGAACAATGTGATTGTAGCAAGGAAATGAAAGGTTGATGGTAAAATGGGATTAGAGGAAGCAAATGCCTCTCATAGGCATGAGTACCTAGAAGAAAAGGCACAAGAACACTAAACTTTGAGGATCCTTTTCCTTCCAAACCAATCAACAGCACTATCGCCAAATTCTTTGAAGAAAATGGTGCTGGAGATAGTCCTTCACAACACCTCTTGGGCTATAAAAAGGATTCCAACTCACAATTGTGTGTAATGTCAAGGTTAGTCGGGAGCTAGACATGAAAAATGTAAAAAACCAATAAAAAACATGACACATGGGGTGTCTGCACCTTCATTTTGGGGTATCATGGAGTGGTCTAGCTCAAGAGAAAAAACTACCAATCAACATGGAATGCAGCACTAGTCCATGTGGTTCTACAATGATATTGTGGACCATACATGGAACATTTATTCTTCCATTCATCGTGCACCACCTAGAGTTCCATAAGTATGGCCAATGGCACAAGACACAAATTTGATTTTGCTAAAGAATTCCATATGTTGAGGAGTGGTGGATTTGTTTTACAAAATTCAATACAACAAGTGGATGCCAATAAACGAAGACTCGCTTAGATATCAGAGTGGTGTTTCACAAGCTGCAAGGAAAAATGATAGACTTAGCATTAGCCCTAGATGCAATTGTGAAGGGCCACAAAATGGTGAAGCCCTTGAAGCATAAGCTTTTCAAAATAGAGACACCTAACTTAAGAATCTTGTAGGAGTATTATGATATGCACATTGCAAAGAACCCAACATGTAATTGTCAGGATTTCATGGATCATGTAGCATAAGGAAAAGTATATTTGACATGCAAGCACTTGTACTATGTGTACCTTGGAGTGTCCAGAATGGATGCAAATTAAACATTTTTATATGCAAAGCCATTCTTACGGAAGAAAACTTGTACCTCGTATTTAAAAGTAAAAGAACTTTTCTGGCAACACCCATAGTGGGACCAAAAAAGCAACACCTATGCTACCTCTTAACACAACAACATTTTATTTTGTTGAGAAAATACTATCATATCTCACTTGGTTAGCTGAGTTCAAATTTTTAACAAGCTTATGGTGACCTTCTCTCTCTCAATTTTGTCGAGCATTAGCACTGTTACTAGAAGTCAAAGAAATATAAATGTAGATTTGGATTAATTATATAAATTGCAATTTATTGAAATCATTGGGTGGGGGGAGAGAGTGTGAGAGAGAGAGGGGGGGAGAAGGGAGGGAGTTATCAATCCATTACAATGAAAGTTCTATCAATTCAGAGTGGTTGTACAAGCATTCACATTATGCAAACGAGACATACACACAGCGAGAGAGAGAGAGAGAGTGTGTGTGTGTGTGAGAGAGAGAGAGAGAGAGAGAGAGATGGAGAGAGAGTACTTACGATTAAATACAAGTATTTATTACAATGCATGTCATAATCTGATACGAGGCATTATTCATCAATGCGGATTGATCCCAAGCATGTTTCCATATTGCAAACATGAGAGAGAGAGAGAGAGAGTACAAAGAGAGAAGGAGGGAGAGAAAGCTTACTAGTAAATAAATGTTAAATTTGGTGCAACACGTCATACCCCAATGTAAGATAGGTTCTATGATTCTAGAATGAACCATGTGAGCCATGATTTGTCATTGTGGTGTGATCACACGAATGTTTCCATGTTGCTTACGAGAGAGAGAGAGAGAGAGAGAGAGAGAGAGAGAGAGAGAGAGAGAGAGAGAGAGAGAGAGAGAGAGAGAGAGAGAGAGAGAGAGAGAGAGAGAGAGAGAGAATTGTTTACACAACATAGAGTGTGATTTAAGCATTGTGTGTGTGTGTGTGTTATTTGCATAACACACAAAGAGAGAGAGAGATGTTTACATGTAGAGAGAGAGATGTTCACGAGTAGAGAGAGAGCAAGGGAGAGGGAGAGAGTGACAAAGAGAGAGGGGGGAGGGGAAAGAGAGAGCTTACTAGTAAAGAAATGTTAAAGTTGATGCGACACGTCATACCCCGATGACATGCTCTATGATTCTAGAGAGAACCGTGCGATCCATGATCTATCATTTTGGAGTAATTACATGAATGTTTCCATGTTTCATCACACACACACACACACACACACACACACACACAGAATTGTTTACATGACATAGAGCGCTATTTGAGTGGAGAGAGAGGGGGGGAATTGCATGTAGAGAGAGAAACTAAGAGAGAGTAAAGTGATGAAGAAATTTGAGAGAGATATATATTCATAGGCAGAGAGAGAGAAAGGGAGAATGAGAAGGAGATAGGTGAGAAGAGAGAATGAGAATGAGAGATGAGAGAGAGAGGGAGAGGGAGGGAGGGAGAGGATATAAGAGATGGAATGGAAAAAGAGAGTGTGAGTGAGTGAATGAGTAAGAGGGAGGGAGACTAAGAATGTGTGTGTGTGTGTGTGTGTGGGGGGGGGGGGGGGGGGAGAGAGGGGGGGAGAATGACGAGCTATTTATAGCACAAAGAGAGAGAGAGAGAGAGAGAAAAGAAAGAAAGAAAGAAAGTTATATTAACGTCTTCTAAAGACCAAAACTGGCCTATGAGACAAACTGTGAGACAACTGATGAGGTCCAGCTATCCAAAATAAAAGTGCTGAATGAAAAGCTAAAAACTGGAAAGTGAAAATACGGTGCTGAGTGTGATAAGTGTCGTGTATGTGTATGTGCGTATGTAGCTATGGTACTCCAGATAATGGCTACAAAAGGGGAACAAATGTCGGCTGTGATAGGGGAACAACTATCGGCTGTGATAAAGTGGTGCGATGTGTATATGTAACAGATGCGGGGAGATATACTATCCTGGGATGTAGTAGCAGTCGTCGAAGTCGCTAATAGCAGGTGATCCCTCTTGGATGCAGGATGTGGTACATCAGCGGTGGAGAAAGAGCAAACTAGAGGTCTGAGATCCAGTGTGTCGAGTGTCGTCAGATCTCAGTCTGCTGTCGATGTAGATCAAGAATCCTCCGGATCTCCTGTCGGTGTGGCTGTGGGATCCGAAACCCACGAATCCTCGTGTGGCGTCGGGTACGCTGGTCCTCAGCCTACTATAGTGTGAGCCCGGAGGTCTGGCTGGAGGCTGGTACAGTAGCTCTCACTCTGTCTATCTGAAAGAACTGTGTAATAGTCGTCTGGGTGGGCCCCTCTCTGACTGGGACCCGCTGTGTGCTCTGCTCTCTGATGTGCCATGCCTCTCCCAAAAAACGGCCAAATGATCTCTAATCCATATTAGTCATACATCCCTGAAGTGAGCTGCTCAATGTGTATCTAGATCTCAATCTCAACTCTGAGTATGCCGGGCATCTGAGAACAAAATGCTCCTCACTCTCCACCTCTGATCTACAAAGGGGGCATATCCTCTCCTCTCGTGGGATGCCACTGGCTCTGCCACTCTCAATCATAAGCTGATGTGATGATACCCTGAGCTGTCCAATAAGAACTCTCAATCGATGTGGCATATAGATCTGCATATATCTCGGAATCTCTATGAATCCCTGCTCTGATATGCTCAAGAATTGTGTATAATAATGTGCCATCTTCGATGGCAGTGGCTGTGCAGGGCTGACCCATGTTCTCTGTATATAAACATGCCATATCTCCTGTCTGATGACTCTGTTCCTCTCAGAGAGAGAGAGGGTGTAAGTGGGAGCCTGAGTATCATATAGAAGAGGTGGGAGTCTATCAATGTCCAGCCCATGTCTGTCAAACCAAGCTCTAGTCTGTGCGTACCATGATGTGGTATCCCCCGCTCGAGCCATCTCCTGAAATGCCATATATGCTCTGTATGCAATGCGATCTCTATCCATATCCTGAAATCTGTGTAGGAAGCAGACTGTCTGAGATAGTGCCTCTACTAGCATGGGCGGTGTGGCAAGCTCTGCTCGCACAATGTCATGTGGGACTGAGGCCTTGCTGCGAATCAATCTAGATATCATGATCACCTAAGGTCTCTCCATCAATGTCCATACATAATCGGCAAGGCCTGGCCCCCATATAGCTGCTCCATACATCAGTGCTGGAGTGACTAGAGTATCAAAGAGCCACCCCTTGGTGCGGGGCTCCTGGAAATGTGCCTGATGACACTGTCGCTCCATAAGAGACAATGCTGAGTATCCTCTAGTGAGGCGGTTACGAGCTGCCTGTGTCATCGAGAAAATCCCTGAAGCTGCTGTAAAGGTGACTCCCAAATATACATATGATCTAGTGACCTCAATACTCCCTCCTGCTGCCATGAAAATACTATGTCTGCATATCTGAGCTGATGTATGGAATATAAGAACCTTGGTTTTACCAAGGTTCACTGTCATGCCTCTCTGTATGCAAAAATCATCCAATGCTAATAAATACTGTTGTAATCCCTGAGCTGAATCTGAGACCAACACAATGTCATCTGCATATAGTAAGATATGAACTGTGGCTCCACTGAGATCTATACCTCCACCGGCACGCTGTTGAATAAACTCTGCTATCTCATCAATGTATAGCCCAAATAGAGTCGGTGAGAGTGGGCATCCTTGTTTCACACCAATGGTGCTCACAAGGGGATCTGATATACCTCCCGGACATCTGACTCTGCCAGTAACCTGCTCATATAGTGCATAAATACCCCACATCATGTCATCATCCACCCCCAGATCAAGTAGGCATCTGAAAAGCCTCTCTCTCGGAACCGTGTCAAAGGCTTTGCGGAAATCCACAAAGCAACAATACAATCTCTATTTCTTCACTCGTGTCTGGTCGATCAGACAACGGAGAGTGAAGATGTGGTCTATGGTAGAAAATGCCTGTCTAAACCATGCCTGTCCGGGTGCGCGCATGCACTCTCTCTCTGCCAGCGTGCTGAACTCCTCCTCCATCACCGTGCCATAAAGTTTGGCCAAAACTGGCCCAATCATGATGGTCCTATACGTGTTAGGATCCATAGGATCCCCTGACTTGTGGATAGGTACAATGGTGTGCTCTGTCCACGAGTCAGGGAACCCCTCAGACAATGCACGGTTGAAGAGGTGAGCAATGAGTGGAGCCAATGTGTCTCTGCCATATATAATATGCTCTGCCTGAAGATCAAACAGGTCTCGAGCGCGGCCATGTTGTAACCGTGAGATAGCATGTTTCACCATATTAGTGGTGAAAAATGATGAAATACCCGGTCTCGGTGTACATGGTGTGGGTATCAGCAGGGCTGTGCAGGTACATGATATAAACTCTGTGCGTATCCATGCCATACTGCAGGGTCATGTATCGGTGTGGGTGAGCGTGGTTCTCTGATCTGCCTCCATGCCTCTGCACAATCTCTGCTCATAAGAAGGTGGTATATATCCCAATATCTCTCCTCCTCCCATTCCCGCTTTTTACGGCGGGTCAAGCGGTGCATGTGTCTCTGCGCCTGTCTATATGTGATCTCTCCTCTGGCCTCCAAATCGCGTAGTTGTCGAAGTAGATCTCTGCACTCATCATCATACCACCTGTTCTGTGGCATGGTACCGGTCCGAGGGGGGTGCGTGTATGTGTGATGTCGAAAACTGAGTGTAGCAAAATCATGCAGAATGCGTGTGATATCAAGGGGTGCGTATGGATCAAGTGACGTGATGTGCTCCTCCAGATGCTGTGAGTAAACATGTGAGAGCTCATGAGTGAAGTGTGTGGTAGTAGAGAGAGGAGATATATATATATATATATATATAGCAATTGTGTCCAAGTAGACAGAGAGGGAGGGAGAAAGTGAGGGGCATAGAGAGAGAGAGAGAGAGAGAGAGAGAGAGAGAGAGAAAGAGAGATAGATAGAGTGAGGGTGGTGGTGGTAGCGATGGTGGTGGTGGCGGCGGTGGTGGTGGTGATGGAGGTGGTTGTGAAGGTAACAATGGCTCTATTAGTGGTGATGGTAGTAGTAGAAGTGGAGGTGGAGGTGGACATATCTAAGGGTGAAATAAGTGAACTATGTGGAATAAGATTTGAGAGGTTGCCTAATAAAGCTTGCTTCTTGCCCTTCCCCAATGAGCATAATCGGACTTAAAGGCCTCAATATCTCAATGGACTAATCTTTGTTTTGGGCGTGTCTAGTTGTTGGTCAAATGGGAATGGAAGCAACCTTTTTGTTTGAAATAACCCCTATTTTGTTGGTATCCAATATTGGCATATGGAGCAAGATATGGAAGTTGCATGGGGGTTTGCATATCCATTTACACAAACTCCTCACTTTTTAAGCATATTAGCCTTTATGTTGATCCATATCCATCAATCATACAATGAGGTTGTCCTCATATTTTCCTTCATGCTAATCCATCAATCATACAATGAGGATGTCCCCACATTTAGCCTTTGTGAACTGCACAAATAAGATATCTTTTAGAGTTGAAATATAGTTTTTTCTATAACATCCAAGCTAGTGAACCATGTACTCTCTTTTTTCCCTAAGCAAAGCCCAAAGGCTTACACCTTCTTAGAATGCATTGTAAGTTTGCTAGCCTTGCATACATGTTTGAATTTCTCCACAAAGCTATAGGGATCATCCTAAGCTCTATACTTTTGAACTTGCTTGGCATTTAGGGTATCTTTCATTAATCTTTGGTACCAAGTTTGAGTGCATGTGAGAAGCGAGCTTTTTGAGTGAGCTTTTCTGGGCAACCTCCATTTCTTGTTCCACATAGTCCACTTATTCCACCCCTTGATGTTTTTGACCTCCACCACCACTACCACAACAACTTCCTCCACCGTCACCGCCACTGCCATTGCCATTGCCGCCATTGCTGCCACCACCACCACAGCTACCTCCACCACCACTACCACCATCTCTGTCACTGCTACCAATACTGTTGCCACTTCCACCACCACTACCATTATCCCCACCACCTCCACGATTGCCACCACTACCTTCTCTCTCTCTCTCTCTCTCTCTCTCTCTCTCTCTCTCTCTCTCTCTCTCTCTCTCTCTCTCTCTCTCTCTCTCTCTCTCTCTCTCTCTCTCTCTCTCTCTCTCTCTCTCTCTCTCTCTCTCTCTCATGTATATTCTCTTTTTCTCTTTCTCGCACACTCGATCAAATAGCACTCCATCTCATGTAAACGATTTCTCTCTCTTTAGCATGTAATGTGAATTCATTCATGTGATCACCTCGAAAGAATGGAACACCACAACCCACACCTCTCTCTCTCTCTCATAATGTGAATGCTTGGGTAGCCAGTCGGTGTTTTTAGAACTTTAATTTCAATGCATAGATAGCTCCTTGCATGCCAAATACGCTTTTCCTTTTGCAGACGACTCAAAAGCTTCTTTGCACTAGGTACTACACCATGGAAATGTCCACCAATGAATGCATGTCATTTTGTGCTTTGTAGTAGAGTGTTGGCCAAATCATTGACACATGCATCGCACAAGCTGATAGATCCCTTGAATCCCTCCCTTGCTAACCAACTTGCATGCATTGGCTCTCCCAAGTTCATGGTTGGCATATGAGCAATGTCCTCCACCACGTGGACAAAAATACAGCACGAGAAGGTATGGAGCGTGAGAAAACAAATGCACCACACATCACATCCTACTATTACAAACTAGTATTACCTTGACAAAGTGCCGCCTCCAATGTGGATATCTAATATGCCACCAACTAAGCCAACAATCCATTGTTGGTATATTGCAATCCGCAACTTTCCTTGAGGCCCACCAAGCCCGAATGAATCGATATTGCATTGTTGCATCATCTTTCATGACTGCAAACCTCCACATGTGGCACAAGCGTCTATGCTCATCTTGAAAACTCTTGTGCACATACTACAATGTGTGTATTTGGAGACTCTGTTCCCAATGAAATAAGCAAGATCTCTCTTCCTTGCATTACATTGTCCGGACCACCATTGAACACTGTGCAGATGGCCCTCCAATGGGCAGTTGCCTCATCTACCATGAATCCTCGAAAACCAACTCTTGGGTGTCCACACTCCTCCATCACCTCATTCATCTTGGTCCAAAAAAGAGCTTGTGCATCTGTATCCTCTTCCTTCATCTCACATATTGCCAAAGTCATCAACTCTTGTACACTACAGAAACACAAGAAAGGAATGGGAGAGTAAGGAGAACTATGTTACTTAAGTTTGTGTTGTGACAATAGAATCAGGTAAGAGAAACTACCTTGGGTCTGTGAGAAGCATGGATCTAGAGCATGGCAGGAGCTATGGAGGATGGAAGATGAAGACAAGAATCATGTTGACATAGACAAGGAGAGACCAACTGTTACACAAGTGAATTAGGCTCCACAATGAAAGCTTGGACTCATAAAGACAATCTTGTGTAATGGATTGACAATGACAAAGACACTAAGTGAAAGTACAAAGCATCATGATATTGTATTCATTCCATATAAAAAGTGGTAGCCAAGTACAATGCTTTATAATTATTGGATGGATACAGTTTTCCCTTTCTATGCATATGGGATTCCTGCAGCCTTCATGTCTTCATCCCAAACTGCCTCATACAAAGAGGTTACATTAGGTGTGATTGCTAATATCTCAACACCTCTCCTCAATCACAACCAGAAAGTACAAAGTGTGTAGAGGCTTTAGTGAAAGTAGCACCTGCAAAGTGTGGGCACACCATAAACATGGCAAAACACCAGAGGCTGTCTCGCAGAAAAGGCTAAGTGTGGGTACCACAAACATGATAGACATCCAGAGGTTGTAGCAAGGGCCTTACAAAGGCTGTAATATAAGGCTACATGAGGAGTTTTACAAGCTTATGATAAAGACATTTGGGCTAGACATTACAAGGCTAAAAAAATCAGTAAAAAATAGGATCAAGGACTGTGAGGCCCTTGCGGTTTTTAGCATTTCTTTTGACATAGATCTTCAATTTATTGTAGGTCTTCTTGTCGGAGTAGTTCAGCTTGTTCTTTTCGATCATGTACTTGCTCTTCACTTTGCTTGCCACTTTAAATTCTTCATGATTGATCTTTTTTTTGCTTCTTCTTTTGCTATGCTTTGATCTTTTGGTCCTCTTCCTCTGCTTCATCAGTTGCAACAGTCTTTATATCCATGTCCCCCTCAAGGAAAGGTATCATTGTCTTTGAGGTAGTAGAAATGACTTCAAAATCTTCAAATAAATTCATCGATTGCTCTTCAAAACAAGTAAATCTATCCATCCCTGCAAGCGGAATAAACAAGTATTCCATGTAGTTGAATTGAGCAACAAGAGTAATGTTACTCTTCATGAGAAGCATCTTCATAAAAGACTTGATTTTGGCCATACCCATGATGGAAATCAGCTTCAAATGACTGAGAATAACCAGCAATGAGTTGATCTTTGTAAGTTGGAGATAGGGTCCAGTACTCAAACTGAGCTGAGCAGAGATGGAAAGGAGCTGAGAGGAGTAAAAGGAGAGTTGGGCCATACTTAGCAGAGCTCTGATACCATGTGAGAAGCACGGATCTAGAGCATGGTAGGAGCTATGGAGGATGGAAGATGAAGACAAGAATTAGGTTGACATAGACAAGGAGAGACCAACTGTTACACAAGTGAATTAGGTTCCAAGATGGAAGCTTGGACTCATAAAGACAATCTTGTGTAATTGATTGATAATGACAAAGAAACTAAGTGAAAGTACAAAGCATCACAATATTGTATTCATTCCATATAAAAAGTGGTAGCCAAATACAATGCTTTATAGTTGTTGGGATGGATACAGTTTTCCCTTTCTGTGCATATGGGATTCTTGCAGCCTGCATATCTTCATCCCAAACTGCCTCATACAAAGAGGCTACATTATGTGTGATTGCTAATATCTCAACAGGGTCATACACATGTGCTGCCATGGTAGTCCAATCATTAATGTGATGCATGTGGTCAAAGCATACACAACTATTGCATAGGTCCCCAATGCCATTCCTTCGCATACAATTCACTAAGTCAACCCCTGCAGTGGCTGGCCCAGTTATTGACATTTTGAATATAAAGCACCTACTATCATTGTTAACGACTTGCCCAAGAAATAGGCTACCATGGAAAAATATATATGCACAACATTGCTTTAACTTTAGAAGATGAGATTCCATTCCCCGATCACTCTCAATGCTTGTTGCACGGACCATGTATTTGAACCTGCATGCACAAAACATTGATCTTCATATGCATGGCCTTTTAAAGATATTTTGAAATGTGTTGTGAATGGAATAATATGTTACATGTTCCTTTGAATGAGTGGTTGGAGTTCCTCGAGCATCGTCGAGAGTTCAGTGTCGGACATGGGGACACCTTGCTCACAAACCAGGACACCCATCACTAGCCTTCTAGCCACAGTCATTTGTAGGTGTCAAGGTCCAGCTGCACTAAAGTCTCTTATCATTTCCTCTTACGGTCTTTTGCACCTCTTTGACATTAGCTCTACATGTGCCTCTTTGCACCTCATGGTTATGTGTACCTTGATGAATAAATAGTCTTGACATTGGCCTTGCTGGCATCACATAATACACTACACACTCACACTTGGAGAGTAAGATGGGGGGGTTCTTACATAGAAGCATCCAAGGCTTCCAAGACCAACAGCTGACATTCCAACAGTCGATATGGTGGTATTGAATTTACCTGTATGGCATACATTTGGACTTGATTAGTGTGATTTACTTGCGATAGGGTACTAGAACCATGTCATGCGACTCTGCAATCACTTTAATGATAGTGGAGCGAATGAAGAATCTTGCACCTATCCATGCCACCTTGTTTGGGGAGCTAAAAATTGACCTGCTAATACAATCTCTATTGGGACACTCTAGCTCTCCAATACATTTGCTTCGACGAACAATACCAAGGAATGCCATCGATGTTAACGTGAGCTTTGCCCAGCAATGGCCATCGTACTTTTGCTCCATACCCTCCATTAGACACATATTGTCTGCTACTGGTGGAAGCTCGTACGCCACATTACCATCATAGAAAACTGGGATCTCCTCCACTCTCTCTATAGCACTCGTATTCTGAAGCAAATGACATAAGACTCAATGTCGCGGCCCCCCGAAGACATTATGTACTCAACCACACTTATAGCATAAGAGGATTGTCGCATCTCCTCCTCTTCCACATCAAGCGTGCTAGGGATGGTTTTGTTTTCCTCAATGTCCAAGGGGGGTGGTGAGGCTTCCACGGTAATTATTGTTTTCTCAACGCTACAAGGGCTTTGGGTGAGGTCTATGGTGGGGGAAGGCTGCAATGTAGGCCCATTTCCTTGTTCGACAAGATAGTCTTGCGAGACCAGGTATCCATAACATATACCTGGACAACCTCATGGTCATTGTTACAATGGTCCGGTGTGCTTTGTACTCGACCATTTGCATGGGTAATAGCAAGAACATGGTAGCCATTGCCATTGCAAATGTCTTCCTTCTTCAACATCAGGAACCGATTACTTATGTAGTGCATAATAAGTGTGGCAGAGAGGGACGATACATATATGCAGACCTCCGTATTTGGTGTAGCACTAGATGTTGGATCCATTTCCAAAGCTATCTAAACATGTACAAATACTCATGTCAAATATAGGTGTCATTGAAAGACTTAGTGTGGGGGCATATGCCATATACGAGAGAGAGAGAGAGAGAGAGAGAGAGAGAGAGAGAGAGAGAGAGAGAGAGAGAGAGAGAGAGAGAGAGTGTGTGTGTGTGTGTGTGTGTACATGCATGTGTGTGCGTGCAAGTGATATATATATAAAGTATTTGGCATGAGAGAGAGTGTGTGTGTGTGTATCTATGTATGGATACGAGTGCCAGATATGAGAGAGTGTGTGTGTGTGAGTGAGAGAGAGAGAGAATATAAAGATTTGTGTGGGAGGGAGAGAGCAAAAGAGGGAGATAGAGAAAGAGAGTGTGTGTGTGGGTGGATGTGGGTGCCACGGAGAGAGAGAGAGAGAGAGAGAGAGAGAGAGAGAGAGAGAGAGAGAGAGAGAGAAAGAGGTTTAGGGTTTAGGGTTTAGAGAGTGTGTCTGTGTATGGATATAGGTGCTAGATATGAGAGAGAGAGAGAGAGAGAGAGAGAGAGAGAGAGAGAGAGAGAGAGAGAGAGAGAGAGTGTGTGTGTGTGTGTGTGTGTGTGTGTGAGAGAGAGAGAGAGAGAGAGAGTATATAAAGATTTGTGTGGGAGGGAGAGAGCAAAAGAGAGAGATAAAGAGAGAGAGTGTGTGTGTGAGAGTGGATGTGGGTGATACGAAGAGAGAGAGAGAGAGAGAGAGAGGGGTTGGAGAGCACCAAGAGGGAGCCAGGGAGAGAGACCAGGAGTGATGGATAGAGTGAGGGGGGAGGAGGAGGAGGAAGAGAGAGAGAGAGAGAGAGAGAGAGAGAGAGGGGGGGGGAGGGAGATGTGTACGTACTTGCAAGATTAAGAAAATAATCCACAACTTGAGAGAGGGGGAGGAGTTGTGTCATAGGGGTTATGTGGCCTTATATAACCACTTTGACATAATGGGGCATTAAATGCATGTCAGAGAGATAGAGAGAGATGGAGAAAGTGAGACTGGGAGACATGTGCCATACGAAGAGAGAGATGTGGGAAGGGGAGGAGGGGGGTGCTAGTCATATTTTTCTACACCAAATATTGGGCCAACGACGACCCCTTCTTTAGTGACAAAATGATCCCAATCCACATGCACTCTCTCTCATTAGCCATCCTGGCCCACACATACTCTCTCTCTCATACCCTAGACCCTAAACCCAAATAACTAAGATAGATGCACGCGCATCAGCGACCCCTTTCTCGACAGGTAGAACGATCCTAATCCACATGCACTTGCACTCTCTCTTCATTCCCTCCAAAAAACATCCCATACAACTAACATATTAATGTACAATCATATTAACTGATTAATTAGTAGTACTATTATAATACATCGATTTATATGAATGATTAATAGTAATATATAAATTAAAAAATAAGTTAAGTAATATTAATATACCAATGGTTCACTTCATACTAATTGATTAGTATACTTACTAATTAATCAACAAGCTAGTTGATATACATGAATTAAAAAACAATGTCACTATTATTAATTAAGAAAATAATTAATACTTTAATTGATATAATTTGATCGATACACTAATTATCTAATCAATGAACTAACGAAAACCATCTTATTAGATATTATTTGATTTATATTAAATAAATAAAAAATTAATTCATAGATTAATATTAATTAATTCAGTAATAAATAGTTTTAATTACTAAATAATTATGTGATAAAATTATTTAATATTTTTAAATAAAATAAATACATCATATTAACATTAACAATTACTACTTGAATAAAAGATATTTATTGATTATTGAAAACTAATTTATAACTATTTAAATATTTAAGTAATTAAAAAATAAGTAATAAAATTTAATTATCAGTTATTAATTTAAATGAATTATTTATTAATTTCAAGTAGCTAATTATTGGTTATTACTAATTGTTTTTTAGTTCGTAGCTATTAATTTCAACTAATTGATAAATGTATAATTTTATTGGCTAAGTAATTAATTAATAGTTAGTATCTAAATTAGTTATTTATTAATTATTAATTTTAAGTAATTAAATACTTAACTAAGTAACTAATATAAAATATAATGTTATTTGTTACTTAATACTTAATTTCTTAATAGGTTAAATGGTTACTTAATTAGTTCATTGATTTTTAATTAGATAATTAATTATTAACTAGTTATTAATTTATTGGTTAATTAGTCGCTTACTTAATTACTTAATTATAAATAGTCAAGTTTAAACATTTATTAATTAATTAATTGTTTAAAAAAGCTATTATTTAATTTTTATTAATTACTTAATTAATCAATAGATTGATTAGTAAGTGAATTTGGTTAATAATTAATTAAATCCTAAATATTTAATTTGTTAATTTAATTAATAGTTAATTTAATTCGCTTACTTTTTTGACTCAATAATTATTTATCTAATTAGTTATTTAGTATTTTAATTAATTATTTAGTAAGTTAATTAATTAATTAATTAATTACCTATTTATTATTAAATAGTAATTAACTCGTTAATTAATTAACTTGCTAAAACTAGCAATTAACTAATTTGTAATTACTATTAGTTAATTACTCATTTATGGTAATTACTATTAGTAAATTGCTAATTATTAATTAATTTAATACTTAATAATTAATTAATTAGTTCACAGTTAATTTTATTCTCTTATTATTTGACTCAATAGTAATTAAACTAATTAGATGTTTACTATAATTAATAAAATAATTATATAGTTAATTACTTAGATTAATTAGTAAGTTATTTAGTTAGATTAATTTATATTAATTATTAATTAATAGTAATTACTATTACTTAATTACTAATTAATGAATTATTTGATTAATTATTAATTATATAATAACTACTATTATTTAGTTACTTAATTAACTAACTAAGTAACTATTTAATTAATAACTATTGATTAATTAGTTAATTAATTTCTCAATTAATTAGTTACTAATTAATAGTAATTATTATTAGTTAATTATTAATTAACTTATTACTTGATTAACCATTAATTATATAATAATTTTTACTAAGTAATAATTAACTAGTTACTAATTAATTATTTAGTTAATTAATTTCTCAATTTATGAGAAATTAAATAGCTTGTTTGCTTTTATATGAGAGAGAGCGTGTGGAGAGAGAGAGAGAGAGAGAGAGAGAGAGAGAGAGAGAGAGAGAGAGAGAGAGAGAGAGTAGACTAACGACTCAAGGATGAACGAGACGCAAATAAGCGCCCCCTTCCCTCCCACCACAAATCCTCTTTACCCTCGCCCCCCATGTCGTGGATAGGCGTCACTTCAAGGCTTACGACCAAGATGACAACCAAGGCATAGACCTCACCAGAAAGGGGTCGTCGGTAGCCCCTTACCAGATGAAAAGTTTTCTGGCGACCAATTCCTTGTGAGAGTAACTTTTCGTCCAACTAGATTTGTGGATTTTCTTCGCCTAATAAGGGGCTGTTGCGACCCCTTTTTGGTGAAAAAACAAACCACAAATCCCGAGAATATACAACATGGGGAGAATAGGAACCAATATTTTTTTCACCCAAGAGCAGAAAAAAAAACCCATACCCTATTGGTCCCTATTCTCCCCATGCTATATATTCTCGGATCTATGGTTTGTTTTTTCACCAAACAAGGGTTGCCAATAGCCCCTTAATGGGCGAAAAAACAACCACAAATCTAGCTAGGCAAGGGAGTGGCGTACTATTCTCTGTGACCCATTCGAGATCGGACATGCATTGCAAAATGATCGGCCAAGTGAGGCATTCTCTCGATTGATAGAGGATTGGAGGAGGTTAACCAAAACAAGATAGTTAAGGTTGACGAAGAAACCACAAATGTAGCATGCGATATCATGGTGGTTCGTCTCCCTGAAGATAGTGTCGTGCATGGATTGGGGGATGGAATTCCGTCATGGAACTCCCATACTAAGGTAGAGTCAGTCAATGCCATGTATCTGGCTGATCGTGTTCTCAAGGATACAAGGATGTTACTTTTCCTTACCACAATACACTCCATGGTAGAGCTTGTCAAGCAGGTTGTGGAGGATGGACACTAATGGATGGAGTCAAGGCAGAAGTGTTGGGCCTTATGAATGCACAGGTTATTCATTGCAAGACATATGTATGTGTCATTGGAGATAGAGAGGTGAGAGTTTTAAAGTCATGATATGCTCATGCTGGATAATGTTTATGTATCACACTTGTTGGCTCCATTTAGTGAGTATAATTACTAAAATTAGTATTTTAATCTTTAAATGTAGGTACATGTGCTATATATTCTAGTGTACATGCATTTAGATATCTTTTACAATGGAATCATCCCTCTGGAGTTCACAAAAGACGACATTATTACGAATGAGTTGGTGCGAGATACATCAGGATCCCTAATGAGAGGTCAATATGAGATCCAATGTAGTTAAACTATTGTAGATATGTTTTGTAAACATTTAGTAAATTCCTAATCAGGTATATGACTACCAAATACTATAGGTGGCATGCAACGCGGTAGGGCTTTTTGGAGCTCGTTCTTGCAAACGTACACAAAAGAAGGGGACACCATTTTAGATTGCAATGAGGGATGTGGCAACTTTGCATCGGTAGCGCTAAATTCCAATAGACTGATTGCATATATGTATCGCTTCACCGAAGATGGAAGATATCTAAGAGCAGAGGTAACATGTTTACATAAACTTGTACAAACTCTGATTGTAATGTAGTGTTCTTTTTCGTCATACCAATACATAGGTGCTCACCCTTCCACATATACATGTACAGCTACCTCCCACAACCCAAAAATTAATTGTGTTCGATATGAATGGGGTGCTTCTACATAGGCAGCCAAAGCAAAAGGGATCGTTACCAGTAAAGCCCCTAGAAGTGGGCAAGTATCGGGTAATTTTGTGGCCAAGGCTCGCTAGGTTTTTGAAGGAAATATCTACATTGTTTGACATTGCCATCTAGAGCTCCGCGAAGGAAGACAACTTTAAGTGAGCTACTCTAATTGGCTAGAAGTGAATGTGTGAAGTTGTCAAAGCAAGCACCAACCTTTGTATTCCAACATGGACAAGGAAAGTGCAGAGCAACTCCCACAACAAGTTCTATCAGAAGGAGTACTTACACAAAGCCCCTTTTCATCAAATGTTTTGATGACATTGATTGGCCACACTTTAGCCCAACAATAACACTATTGGTGGATGATAGCATGGAGAAGATGTAGATGAACCCACTCAACATCTTCATATGCCCACCTCCATTTGAGGGAAACCCCATGGACACTATCCTTCTAGAGCACATGCTTCCCTACTTGACTTCCAAGCTATATTAAGCATGCTTCCGTGGTTCAATTCTAGACTTTGTTAGGGATCACCAATTCCACCCCCCAGCAATGGAACTCGATTGATATTTGATGTGCATGATGAATATGCACTTTCAGAATTATTAGATTATTTTTATTTACAAGCGCAATAAAAAGAGGATGAGAGGGAAGAGGAGAAAGAGAGAGGAATGTGCAAGTGAAGAAGATTCTGTATAGGCATTTGCTCAATTGCAATACTACAAGATGTGTAAACAGAGCATGTGCAAAATATCTAGGGAAGGGTGGAGTGTAGAAATATGCATGCATGTGAATGTATATGTGCACAGTGGATTGAGTAACAATGAGGTAATATTGTTGTCTCAATATTAACCGATTGAACAAAGTGAAAAACAATAGATATCGCATGTTACTGCAGTGAGTGTAACAAACTATTTGATACCCTTTCTCTTATAGTAAGTCCACACAATAGTACTCGATTGAAAGTAGTGAAAACATGTGCAATGTAGTTTTGCTTATGTGTGCTCAACAATGGAAGTGATATATCAGGACATAATATCAAATCATGCATATTAAAGTGAGAGGTACGTGAATGTATATATGCATATGGGATAACAATGTGATATTCTTTTCGTCCTAATATTAACAGCTAAAAGTGTTTAAGATAATTTACCTCATGCAAACCCTTGACCCTTGTAATAATAAGAGGGTTGTGAAAAATGAATGGATGACCCTTGCAAAATTGAGAGAGAGAGAGAGAGAGAGAGAGAGAGAGAGAGAGAGAGAGAGAGAGAGAGTGTGTGTGTGTGTGTGTGTGTGTGTGTGTGTGTGTATGTGTGTGAGGTTGCTATTTGAAAAAGAGAGATGGGGAGAGAGAGAGAGTGTGTGTGTGTGTGTGAGTGAGTGTGTGTGTGTGTGTGTGTGCAGGAGAGGGAGAAAGTGAAAAGTTGCTAATTGTGAGAGAGAGAGAGAGAGAGAGAGAGAGAGGAGTTTCTTATTTGGTCTAGTGCTCTCTGATCCAATATTCATTAGTTGCTTTATTTAGTTGTTATATTTGAGAGAGAGAGAGGGGGAAAGGAGAGAGAGAGAGGAGAAAAGGAAAGAGGGATAGAGAGTAGGTGTATATATATTTATGAGTGACACAAGGAGAGAGAGAGAGCAAGCGAGAGAGAAGGTGAGTGTAAGAGAGGGAGAAGTGAGAAGTTGCCAATAGAGAGAGAGAGAGAGGAGAAAAGGAAAGAGGGATAGAGAGTAGGTGTATATATATTTATGAGTGACACAAGGAGAGAGAGAGAGCAAGCGAGAGAGAAGGTGAGTGTAAGAGAGGGAGAAGTGAGAAGTTGCCAATAGAGAGAGAGAGAGAGAGAGAGAGAGAGAGAGAGAGAGAGAGAGTGTGTGTGTGTGTGTGTGTGTGTGTGAGTGAGTGAGAGAGAGAGTGTGAGTGAGTGAGCGAGAGAGAGGGAGATGGGGAGGAGAGAAAATAGAGAGAGAATAATTGGTGGAAGATGGGGGAATAGAGAGAGAGAGAGAGAGAGAGAGAGAGAGAGAGAGAGACCTTAATTAACATGGGGGGAGAAACATGGGAGGGGACGGTAGTGGTGGAAGCAGTGGAGGTGGTAATGATAGTGATAATGGAGGTGGCGATAGAGGTGGTAGTGGTGATGGTGGTGGTGGTGGTGGTGGTGGTAATGGTGACGGTAGTGGTGGTAGTGGTGGCAATGGTGGTGGTGGAGATGGTGGTGGCAGTAGGGGCAGTAGTGGTGCTTGATATGTGCATGAGAGAATAGGAGAAATAAGTGGAATATGTTGAACAAGAAATGGAGGTTGCCTAGAAATACTCACTCGAAAAGCTCGCTTCTTGCCCTTCCCCCCAAGTGTGATCCCTAATCTTATAAGCAGTGTGTTGGCCACTTGAGATTTTACTTGGATTGTGCTAGAACTGTCAATAAGCCACCTTTGAACCAGGTCTCATAAAGAGTCATTGGGTGATATTGCCAAACTTGAGCTCATTACTAATATGTTGATGTCATTGTTGGGTGATCCTTTCAAGCAAGTCTAATAAAGAGTCATTGGGTGATCCTGCTAGACTTGAGTTTGGTACTAACCTCTTGATGTGATTAAATTATCTCTACATTTCTCTCTCTCTCTCTCTCTCTCTCTCTCTCTCTCTCTCTCTCTCTCTCTCTCTCTCTCTCTCTCTCTCTCTCTCTTTCTCTCTCTCTCTCTCTCTCTCTCTCTCTCAATACCTATGATCAAGTGCAATATCCTAATAAGGGTATTTAATCATTGATCTTTGAGGGTCTATAGCTTATGGTGTGTGGTTACTTTTGAGGTTTGGATAATTTAAACTTAGTAGCTACTTTAAAGATTTCTAATGACTCCCATAGGTTATGGGAAACCTCTCTTGAGTCACATTTGATCACCTTCTTGATAGCTTAACCTTGATCTCTTTCTTGGTTAACTAGCTCAATTATTTGATCAAGTAGATGAGAGAAGGGGACGCTTTCAAGCTTAACTTGTTCTTATTCTTGCTTAAAACTTGGAGGTCTACCTATCACTATGATTGGGATCTCAAATCCACTTTTTAGTTGCATATATGCAAAGCAACTATTCTTGGACATAAACAAACCTACTACAGTTGAAAGATGACAAATCACAATCTTAAATCAACATGGCATTTGATTAGAAATAGAGAATCACAGGGTAAAGAGAAGAGAAGAGAAATTGTATATTTTATACAATAGAGTTTCAAGAAGCAATAGCTACCAATACATTCAAAACATGCACTTTGGTGTGGAGCTCAATCCACCCTCAAGTTACATTCATGTACATGAAGGATCTCAATTGCAAACATAATCTCGCTCTCAATGTCACTCACAATTTCATTCTCATTCATAATCTCAATCTCAAAATTCACCAGAGAAGGCGATGGGTTGTCTCTATCAATTGTGTTCTGAATGGGTTTATGTGCCTAGAAAGAAGGTTTTTTCGAAGGACATATTTTCCAAGTAAAGAAGATGTGATCCCCCAATACTGGCATACCCATGCATGATCTACCACAAATAACAAAACAATGGAAAAAGTAACCCAACATGTTTTTTATTTTTTTAAAACTATTGAAAAAAATCATTTTTCATTTTTGGAGGCTCGTAACTTTAAAATTGTGAGGAATTTTATCGAGCCAATAGGAGGACAAAATGTTCTCCTCGGATACTCTTTCAAACTTGATGATATGGTGTTTTTGACCAAATTTCGTTCTCTTTAATCACAATTTAAGCTTAAAGATAGGATCATTCCTACAAGTTAGAAAAATTTTGACAAAAAATTCACCAATTTTTTTCCACACTCTTAAAACAACCTAAAAATCACTTCTAAGCACTATTTATACAAATGTTATAAAAAAGTTCAATATGGCTTTATTATGGTATATCGCATTCTCCCCTTCTCCTAAAAACTTTGTCCTCAAAGATTAAAAGAAGGATATTCTTTTTGCAAAACATCTAAATATACTAATATGTATATTGTATGGGATATGTATTCCACCTTATCAAGACTTTTACAATATCTCTACCCTAAGATGATTAATTATATGATCTAATACTAACTCTAGTTTTACTTTCAATATTCCATGCTCTTGTAGTCTAGACTTGTCCTACAAAACATGATTAGAGCTAGCAACATACTTTTTTAATAAACTTACATAAAAACCAATATAAAATTGAGATGAGATGGCAATTCAAGTTCATATACAAGTGAGCCAATCTTCATCAATATTTCAATAGGTTCTATAAAATGGGGAGACAATGTTATATTTTCCAAGAAGCAAGTTAGTTTGGTCGGGTTCAACTCTCAAGAAAACCATATCACCTTCATTAAACTCTAATACTCTCTTACTCTTATCATAATACTTCTTTTATCTATGTTGTTGTTTCTTAATCTATTATTTCTTTTTTTTTAAATTCCTCATCTATTTTTTCAACCATATATTTTAAAATATCTATTCTATTTGTAGCATTTAAAAAAATGTACAAGAGACACAATTATAGCCATACATTACTTCAAATGGAGTCATTTTAATTAATGCATGCTACGAACTATTATATGTAGTTCAATTAATGATAAATATTAATCCAATTATCATGCCTTTCATTCACATACATCCTAAGCATGTCCTCAAGGACTTGGTTCACCCTCTCTCTCCCCATTAATTCATAACAAATATTCAATCTTTTCATTCACATACATCCTAAGTATATCCTCAAGACTTCATTCACCCTCTCTATCTCCCTATCAATATGTGGATGGAATGCAGTGCTCGTTCTGAGTTTTATTCCTATGGTTTTAAATGCGGCTTGCCAAAGGTTAGATGTAATTTTTAAATATTTGTCAAAAATAATATTTTTTGGCATACCACTTAAATGGAATATTTCATTTACAAATGATTTGGCCACATTTAGAGCAATGTTAGTCTTTTTCATTGGAAAAAAATTAGCCATTTTGTGACTTTATCAACTACCATAAAATTTGTATCATATCCTCCTCTAGCAATAGACAATTTTGTGATAAAATCTATAGATATGGATTTCCAATTTTAGTTAGGTATATCTAATGGTTATATTTGAATTGGCATGTACTTTTATGAAATTTTCATTTGACGATACTATAATCTTTGACATATGCTCTAATATTCTTTTTCATTCTTGGCCAAAAGAATAAACTCTTGAATTTGTTGTCACTCTTAGAAAATCTAGGATAAGAAAATACATATAAATTATGATATTCTTGAAGAGTTTCTTTTTTGAACTCTAGAGTAGTAGGGATACATAAACAATTCAAGTACTAATATTTCCCTTAAGCATATGAAATTTCACATCATATATTTCTTCTAATTTGTTACTTGGGAAGGACAAGATCTCTGAATGCATTGGGTCATTCTACACTTCTAGTTGTATACCATCAATCAAGTCAGTTCATATAACAGATAAAGTGTTATACATTGGTCTAGGACTTAAGGCATTAGCAACTTTATTTTTCTTCCTAGACAAATGCTTGATATCAAAGTTGTATTTACATGAGTATGACTATCTCTTTTTATTATTATTCAACAATGACTAAAAGAATATCTATTTTAGACTTTGATGATCACTTCTTAGCTCAAAAGTTCTAGGTCATGTACAAGATAGTTCAGCTAACACTTTCTTAATTTTTGTGACTTATAAGCCACTATTCACTCCTATTGTGTCAATATACATGCCAACTGCTCCCCAAAAGCATCACAAGATGTAAAAATACGTGGGATCTAGAGCATGGCAGATGCAGAAGCTATGGAGGTTGAAAGAGGAAAAAGAAACTCATGAAGACATTGACCCTGACTAGGACAAATTGTTACATAAGTGAATTAGGTTCCAAGATTGAGACTTGGACTCATAAACACAATCTTGTGTATTGATAGTGACATGACACTTTACTGGAAAGAAAAGAGTACTATCATTGCATTAGAAAAAGAGTGCCAGTACAATGCTTTATAGGAATTGAGTGGTAGTACTTTCTTCTACTGTGCATATGGGATTCTAGTCCTGAGCCCTCACTGCTCCTCACAACGGGACTGAAGTAGGTGTGATTGCAAATATCTCAACACCCCTCCTCAATCACAACCAGAAGTACAAAGTGTGTAGAAGCTTTAGTGAAAGCAACACCTGCAAAGTGTGGGCATACCATAAACATGGCAAAACACCAAAGATTGTTGCAGAAAAGGCTAAGTGTGGGTACCATAAACATGATGGACACCTAGAGGCTGTAGCAGGGTCCTCACAAAGTGTACAGAGGCTGTAGTACAAGGCTAACTGAGGAGTTTACAAGTTTATGTCTGAGGCATTAGGGCTAGGAAATACACAGCTAAAAAAGTCTGTCTTAATAGAAGGACCGATGAGGTTTGTCCTTCTCTTGGTGGTCTTCTTCTTCTTCCTTTTCTCAGTTTTATTCTTCTTCTTTGACTGCAACTAGATGGGCCTTTTGGGACCTCTTTCTGGCGTGGCATAACTTCTCGATGTGTCTGGTCCTTTTGCAGAAGTCATAGAAGAGTTGATCCTTCTTGCCTTTATACATGTTGCCAACATATAATGCATGCTCGTCTCTAGAGGTACTTGGTCCTTCCTTAGTTTTTAGCTTCTTTTCCTCCTCTAACAATGATGCCTGGATATCAACAAGTTCAGGGTTTGGCATATTAATTAGAGTTGTTGATACATTATTATATTCAGGAGGCAAACTCTTAAGTAGAACACCAATGCAAACATCCTCTTCCATTTTAATGTTGATTCTTGCAAGTTGGGTTAGAAATCCTTCCATATAATTTAGATGTGTGGCAAGTGATGTGCTGGACTTCATTTCAAGCCTGAAAAATTCAATCAGGAGACCATACTTTGATGATTTAGACTGTGCACCGAACAAAGTGTCAAGTTTCTTCCATGTATCATGTGAAGTCTCACAGTTATCCACATGGTGGATATAGCTATCGTCTAGCTCCAGTTTGATAATGGCCTGAGCCTTATCATCGTTCTTTTGCCAAGTGATAGCAAGATCTGCATCACGAGGCTTCTTTTCTTTTCTAGTGGTAATGGCCTAGAGGCCCTTCTTCATCAGGATCAGTTTGATGCGGGTCTGCCAGGTATGAAACCCGACTCCTTTGAAACGAGAAGTTGGAGAATCTTTGCCCATGTTCGACTTGAGGGACTAGTAGCAAATTAGCTTCAGACTTATCAAATGTAAGTAGCAGAAGAGTTGATTGAGATGTGTCAAGAGACACAAGTGTTTAGATCACTAAAAAATGAGTGTCAATAGTCACTATGTTTCTTCCCTGAGTCTTTCAAACTTGCAAAAATCCTTCAAGTTCTTTCAGATCCAGATCTTCCCCTTCTTGATTTGATGCTAGGACCTTCAATTCAGAGTGGCAGTGGACTGTTCCAATGGCAGTAGTTGGCTTGTCCAAATGGATTAAAGAAAGAGTAAGAAGATGAAGTATAGGAGGAGCTTGAGTTTGACTTGATTAAATCTTCAAGGTCTTCCAAATCTTCCTGATTAAATGCTCAAATCTTTATTGGTACTAAGTAGGACTCAGATCAGAGTGGCAAGAGAGAGAAAATGATGAAAATTTGAAGCTTTTGAGAAGTTGGCTATGGAGTCAAAAATAGGGTTTCAGACAATGGTCTGATTTTTCTAATGTAGCAGCTCATAGAGGCCATCATTTCAAGAGATCTCTGAGTTAAAGAAGGCTTACATATAGGCTTCAAAAGCCCCATAACCAACACACAGATCATTGACTGTAGTGATGGTGGCAGTAGTACGACCAGACTGTGGCGCAAAACAGGCAGCGACCTCCAAATTTGACAATGCTGGGGTGTAGAAGGGCCAATGTCGGGGCTGCTCATGCCAGGATGAAGTGCCATGATGTGAGAAACGATATTCAAAAGATATCATGAGCTGAAATTATCTCTAAGAAGAGATCCAAGGGCTCAAAGGAGGCAGGGTTCAGATTGGCTATGGCTGCCACAAGGTGCACTGAACATGAAGTTGAAGAAATGAAGTCATACACTGATCCTGAGCTGGATAGGGATGAAGAGGATCTGAAGGAGCAGAGAGGAGACCTGAGACATGCTAAGTCATGCTCAGTTGTGTTATGATACCATGTAAAATTACGTGGGATCTAGAGCATGGCAAATGCGGAAGCTATGGAGATTGAAAGAGGAAAAAGAAGACCCTGACTAGGACAAATTGTTACACAAGTGAATTAGGTTTCAAGATTGAGACTTGGACTCATAAACACAATCTTGGGTATTGACAGTGACATGACACTTTACTGGAAAGAAAAGAGTACTATCATTGCATTAGAAAAAGAGTGCAAGTACAATGCTTTGTAGGAATTGAGTGGTAGTACTTTCTTCTACTATGCATGTGGAATTCTAGTCCTGAGCCCTCACTGCTCCTCACAAAGGGACTGAAGTAGGTGTGATTGCAAATATCTCAACACAAGATAATATAAAAGTTTTTTCCATCTTAGGAATTTCTAAGTACCATTTGTCAACTACCTTTTGTTTCAATATTTAAAAGGCTTTCTCATAAGCATATATCTAAACAAAAGCTTTAGATTTCCAAGTTAATTCAGTCAATGGACTTGCTATTCTAGAGAAGTCTTGAATATGGGTTCTCTTGTACCAAGATAACCTTGAGAAGCTTCTCACATCTTTCACACACTTATGTATATGCCATTCAACAATAGCCTTTACTTTCTTAGGGTCTATTTGAATTGAATCCTTGGAAATAACTCGTTTTAGATAACTCTTCCTAAATAAACAAATTGATCCTTTGCAAATAAATATTTACTCCATTTAGCACATAGTTTATGCTTCATCAAAGTATGAAGAGCTTTTTTGGGATGTATCTCATGTTCTAGATTATCTTTGGAATACACAAAGATACCATCCAAGAATGTAAGGATGAATTTATCAAGATATGGATGGAAAATGTTATTTATTGAGCACGTGAAATCGGCTAGTGCATTGGTTAACTCAAAGGCTAGGACAATAAATTCGTAATGCCCGTATTTGGTTGAAAAAACACTCTTTGAAATGTGCTTAGACTTTATATGGATGTGATGGTAATAAGATCATAAGCCAATCTTTGAGAATACCTTAACATCACTTAGTTGACACCATAAGTTATCAATGTGTGGAAGGGGATACTTGTTCTTTATGGTTTGCTTCATGAGACCTCTCTAATCAATACAATGTCTATATGTCCCATCCTTCTTCTTTTGAAAGAAATACAATCTTTATATATCCCATTCTTCTTTTTTTTTTTAAACAATACTAGAGCACCCCAAGGAGAGACACTAGGTTTGACAAGAGGTCATCAAATTGCAATTTTAACTCATTTTGCTCTCTATATTGAATAGGTAAGGTGCTTTAGAATAAGGCTATGTTCCTTAATACAATTATATGGCATGGTCAATCAATCTAGGAGGAGGCGTACCTAGCAGCTCATCATGGAAAACATCCTTGTAGTCATCTACAAATTTTTCTATCTATTCTGGATTCCTTTCCATCTCCTCTGGCTTCAATTATCAAGCAAATATCAAAAAGATCTTATATCATTGTTTGACTCCCCTTAGAAATTTTGTTACTAAAATGGTTAGTGATTTGTAGTCTCTCTTATTTTCTTGAAATTTGCAAAATTAGTATCTTTTTTCTCAAAAACTAAGGCTCATTCTTCACAATCAATTAATACATTTTTGACTAACCATCCATCCCAATTATCACATCTCTTTTTCCCATGTCTAGAACATAAATGTCTCTTTTATGTATTCCACTATTTAAAATGAACAATTTTGTATCAAGCCCTTTGTAAAATATTTCACCCCATTACCAAATTCCACATGTTGCTTTCTTGTTTATTTAATATTTAGATTACAGTTCTTAAAAAGTTTCAGGGATACAAAGTAGTGTGCACTTCCAAATTCAATAATAAGTTTTACTCTTTTTTTTTGCTTTTTTTCAAAAATATTAATAATAGCAACTCTCAAATGCCAAATAGAAGAAACTGTGCATCTAATGGGAGAATTCAAACACTTACCTTATTTATCAACTTCTTCAATCATGGTGTCCATTTCACTCTTTTTGGCTTATAATGAATTAATCGATGCCTTGTTCAAGCATTCAAAAATACAATATCCTTGGTCCCCGCAGTGATGGCACAATCCCAATCTTCTTGCTCTTTCAAGGAATCGTGGGTCTTGCTGCCATGGAAAAGGCTATCTTTTCTTTTGATTGTTGTTTTTTTTGGAGACATTGTGATTTTGCATAGGTGCTTTTTGAGAATCGTGTTCTGATCCTATATGGATATTACTATGGTCTTTGTTGGTATTTTGAATTCTAGACTAGCTTACTCTTTGATGCAATATGATATTAGCTTTGTGGCAATGACCTATGGAAATAATCCAAGAGTTAAAAGAAGAAGTTGCCTTCTTCTCATTATATTCATGTATCTTTTCGTAGTTCTCTGCCTTTGCTACAATGTCAAGGAAATAAGTATAACTTGATCTCTTGACTTGATACTTTAGATCATCCTTTCCTCCTTCAATAAACCTACTTTTTAAAGAACATCCAATGACATTAGGAGCGTATTTATGTAATTGCGTGAACTTTTATTTATAATTGTTAATAAGAAAATCATGTTTATCTTCCTCATTTTATTTAAAAAAGTAAAACTCCATGTTTTTCTCCACATTGTAATGAGGAGAAGAATACCTCTTTTTAGTCTTCATGCAAAACTCCTCCCACTAAAAAGATCTACTTTGGGTTCTAGTTTGCATGTAGGATTTCCACCACAACTTTGCCACATTGCAAAGTTGTAGGACCGCAATCTTAGCCTTCAATTCTACTGGAAACTCTCATAGTGCAAAGAAATCCTTAAGCTCTTTAATCCAAGCCTCCAAATCCTTGGCAATCTTCTTTTCACCATCAAATTCATCGAGCTTTACTTTCTTGGAGGCTTGCTTGATGGCCTACATCTTCTTCAAGAAGCTATTGCTTCTTCTTTGTCTATTGTGTACTTGGTTGTTGTGGTAGCTCATTATGATGCTGGAATCATTGATACCACTCATTGTCCCTTCACCGCTATCGCAACGCATAGGGTTGAAGGTCACCACAGGGGTTTGGCAAGAGAAGAATGTATGGGGGTTCAAGAGCTTTTACTCCGCAGATGGTAGAGATAAGAGAAGGGTTGAAGGTTTCAAGCCAAGTTCTTGAAGATAAGAGACACCAAGGTGAATGTAGATTTAGGGAGAGGAGTAGACGGAAGAGAAGGGGTTCGAAGAGATTAAAGATGTAGAAAAATACTCCCAAAAAGAATTAGAAAATATAGAAGAATACTAACAAAGATTAAGCTTGTCAGTTTCTTTCAGTATTGTGAGAAAATAAAACTCTAATAGACAAAAATGTGTACAAAATAATACCTTCCTCTATGCTGCTCGGATCGCCAATCTGATGTTTTCATTAGCTCTGAAAGGGGGGTTAAATACCAAGACACTTCACCAAAATTCAGCCAGATCACTCCTTCTTTATCTCCCCCTTCGGAGTGTTGTTCACTACTTGAAAGCAGCGATCGCGCGTTGTGTGATTTCGTCAATCTCTCTTTTTACATAAAATCCTCTCAAATTGGCTAAAAGCTACATGCTTTCTTTTACATGTCATCCTAATCTAGAAGTTTTTTATAGTTTTTATGGATTTTTACAATAGATAATATCTTGAATATCAAAATTTGACTAAAAACTTGTCCAAAAAAATCCAATATTTAGAACCGTGGACACTAACACTAATGCCTAAAGTGGCATTGGCTCTCTAAATCTAAAAGGAAGCCACACTCTAGATTTTTTTACACGGTGTGCATGTAGCGGCACAACACCACCCAAATCTATAACAATATTAGGCATCTTTTTAGCTTCCTTCCTAGCTTGTTCTCTTTTCAAGTCAGTGAGTAGTCAATCACTAAATGTGTTCTTTTTGTTTGTTATTTGCTATTCTAAAGGTTCCACGAGAATCATAGGGTAGAGAGAGAAGAGAAGAGGAAATCCATATTACACATGATAGAGTTATAAGGAGAAGCAACTAGTAGTACCCCTGAGCTATATTCATATACATGAAGGATCTCAATCACAATTACAATCTTGCTCTTAATCTCACTCACAATCTCAATCTCTAAATTCACAATAGAAGATGATGGGTTGTTTCCATTAGTTATATTCTAAATGGCTTCACACACCTAGAAGAAGCTTTTTTTAAATGACATGTTTTCCAAGAAAATAATAGATGCGATTCTCCAAAATTGGCATGCCTAGGCAAAACCTACTAAAAACAATAAAAGAAAGGCGAATGCAACATGATAACATTTCCTTTTTTTCTTTGAAATATGGCTAGTCACAATCTTATAAAAATGCGGAGCTTGATCTATTTGACTGCCCCTGAGCTATGTTTATATATATGAAGGATCACGATCACAATCTCACTCTTAATCTGACTCACAAATCTCGTTCTTGTTCACAATCTCAATATCAAAAGTCATTGAAGAAAATGATGGCTTGTCTCGATTAGTTGTCTTCCAAATGGTTTCACACACCTAGACATCAACTTTTTTTGAAGGACATGTTTTCCAAGAACCAGCATGCCTATGCAAAATTTGCCAAAATAAACAAAAGAAAGGTGAATGCAACATGATAACATTTTCTTTTTTTTACTTTGAAATATGACAATTCACAATCTTATAAAAATGTGGAGCTTGATCTACTCAACCACCCCGAGCTATGTTCATATAATTGTAGGATCTTAATCACAATCACAAACTCACTCTTAATGTCATTGATCTCATTCACAATTTCAATCTCCAAATTCACCAAAAAAGATGATGGTTTGTCTTGATTAGTTGTTTTTTGAATGGCTTCATGCACTTACAAATAAGCTTTTTTCGAAGAGCACATTTTCTAGGAAAAGAATACATATGATCCTCTAAAACTAGCATGCCCATGCAAAACTTGCTAAAAATAACAAATAAAAGGTGAGTGCAACAATCACTCTTAATCTTGCTCACAATCTCATTCTCATTCATAGTCTTGATCTTAGAATTCACCAAAGAAGTTGATGGGCTGTCTTGATTAGTTCTATTATGAATGGCTCCACGCACCTAGAAAGAAGCTTTTTTTGAAGGACACATTTATCAGGAAAAGAGTAGATGCAATCCTCCAAATTTGACACACTCATGCAAAACCTGCCAAAAATAATAAAAGAAAGGTGAAAGCATGATAGCATTTCCTTTTTTTATTTGAAACATGATTGATCACAATCTTAAAAAAATCAACATTGTATCTAACTGAAAACAAAGAATCACAAGGTAGAAAGAGAAGAGAAGAGGAAATATGTATTATATATGTTAGAGCTAAAACAACTAACATCCAACAATACATTCAAAACACATACTTTGATGTGGATCTTGATCCACCTAACTGCCCTCATGCTATCTTTATGTATATGAAGGATCTCAATTGTAATCACAACCTTGCTCTTAGTCTCACTCACAATCTCAAACTCGGAATTCAACGAAGAATATGGATTGTCTAGATCAGTTATCTTTTGAATGGCTTCATGCATTGTCCATGAAATTTTCAAAGATGACCAAAAGTCACACGGACTCAGGTAAGAAGCGTTCAAGACAAGGAGAGAGGCTTTCAATGATGGGAGATGAAGAGAAAGAAAAAGGGTTTCAACGTTTAAACATAGGGAGACTTCTATACTCAAATTAGATCTGTAAACACCTTATAATGCATAAGAATTTGCTTCTAAACTAAATGCAAATTGTATACTTGCATAAACATCAATTCTTGAGTTTTATGCCCATTGGAGATTTGGCTATATTGAGCCCTTCATGCATCTAATCCACCGTGTAAGATTTAGACAACGTACATAGCATCTATATTTCGAAAATAGGTTTGATAATTCATGATAATAGCATTTATGGTTCAAAAACAGGTTTGATGATTCATGATAATAGTCCAATAGATGATAAGTCCAAATAAACAGAAAAAACCTTATTTTGGATTGCTCTAGAACCTTCTTTCACCTTCATATATCAAGCTTTGCATTTGTGACAACTAAGACCCATGAAAGCATCAATTTAGTCCTCTAGATCACTTGATTCAAAACTAAACGAGCATAAAACTTTGAGATGAAAGTGTATGATAATAGTGTTGCCCTATTTTTATGTGTATTATGATAGTTTAAAAATCATATTTTAGTCACAAACATCAGCCTTTCAACTCATGATAGTGGTGGTTTAAGAAAGCTTCAAAACATACCAACGTGTCCTTTGTTTTCGGATAAAATGACATAAGTAACAACAATAAGAAATAGGATAGTAATGCATTGCTATAATTCAACTTGTAATTCCCTATTCATAGCCTTCTTAGATTAGTCCTAATCATGTTCAAAGTAGCCCTGAAGTATGCTCTATCTCCAACCCAAAAGCAAGCCTCCAAATCCTTTAGATTTTAGCCAAAAAGCATCATGATCATGATCATCACAAAGAAGAGATTTATGATAGCAATGGACTACTATAAATCAATCCTAAAATACCATGTTTTCATCCAGAGATATTAGCCCAAAGCTCTATAGAGATCTACCTTATTTTATCCCAAAGTAGTCATGTTCATACCCTACAGTGCTCAACCCAAAGCTCTATAGAGATCTACCCTATTTTAGCCCAAAGCTCTATAGAGATCTACCCTATTTTATCCCAAAGCAGTCATGTTCATACCCTACAATGCTCAGCCCAAAGCTCTATAGAGATCTACCCTATTTTATCCCAAAGCAGTCATGTTCATACCCTACAATGCTCAGCCCAAAGCTCTATAGAGATCTACCCTATTTTATCCCAAAGTAGTCATGTTGATACCCTACAGTGCTCAACCCAAGGTATTTCCAGTATGACCTATAATTGGTAAACAAAAAGCAAGCGGCATGTAGTCCAAAAAATTTGGCATATCTTTGCTCCTCTTATGTTCTTCTCTTGCTGCCCTTTCCTCCTCAATCATCGATAGAATACTCTTGCTTTTTCCCCTACTTCACTCCTGGCTCTAAACTCCATGCAAACACGTTCACTCATTGTCCTCTAGTCTCTTCCACTCTCCACACATGCATGTAAGATGGACAATGTAATCTACTACCTTTTTGTTCCCTTCAATTAAGTCATATTTGTATTTTAATGTATATCTTTAAAGCCACACGACAACACCTCTTCTTTACAAATAGTAAATAGTCCCACACATCAAAGTAATAAGTGCACTGGTAAATTATAATCCACGCACCAATGGTGGCACACTTTCATCACATCTACAATACTTCGACTATTGATCCACTCTACACTACTTTGACTACTAATCCACTCTCAAAAAACATAGCACACATTAAACCCCACCTATCTACGGAACATAATGCAACAATTGACACATGCATACACGTGCAACAAGCCATAAGCATGCAACAAATAGAAAAATATTAAAATCCACAAAAAATATATCCATTAAATTTCAACTTGTATTCATAAAAATAGACCATCTTACATATCATAACTGTAAGAGTTAATTCCCATGTCACTTGCCAATTGTTTTGGTCCCACTAAGGAACTCGTGTTTGACTGTGGGTCACACTTTCTGAATAAGGTTATAGAAGCCTTGACTGAAGCTTTGAAAATTAAGCATAATAAGACTACCCCATATAATCCCCAATTAGCAAATGGACGAGTAGAGAGTACCAACAAGTAGCTTGTAGGGACTTTATCTAAGATTGTATCTGAGGGTAAGTGCGATTGGGACAAGAAACTTCATGTGGTTGTTTGAGCTTATAATACAACATTCAAGAGAGCAATAGGCTACATCCCATTTAAGCTTATATATGGGGAAGAGTGTGTCTTATGCTTGGAAATTGAGTTATCCACTATGAGGTTTACGTTTTAGGCGAGGGGGTACTAGAAAGACCTAGTCTCTACCTTCCTCTCGTTCTACCTCTCTCTCTCTCTCTTGTTTTCCTCTCTTGAACAACATGAGAATTATTGATCAAACAAAGATATAACTAACTTGCCTTAATAGAGCCACCTCATTTGACTTCAATAGCCAAGAGCTCTTGCCCTTCCCTCAACCAACTAACCCTAGAACACACTCAGTCTAATAGACGCACCTCATTTGACTTCAATAATGGTAAGCTCTTGCCCATGGTCCACAACCATTCCATAATGCACCATCACCTCCTTCCCCTCTCTTCCTCATCACTTGGGCAGGAGGCTGGTGTAAAAGGCCAGTGAGTGAAAGTCCTGGAAAAGCCATGTGTAATCATTAGGGAGGAATCGGACCAAGGGTTTAGGGAAGGGTACCAGAAAGACCTAGCCGCCACCCTTCCATAGTTCTCTCTCACAATCTCTCTTTGGCCTCTCTCTGCTCTTCCACCTCCTTCACAGCTTCATCGAGGATATTGCCCTCTCTTTGCATTGTTGGGCCCCCTTCGATCGCCCCCTGTTTTATGCGTTCTCTCTGCGCGTTAGGGTTTCTCTAACTCTCAGCCATAGCTGCTGCTCCGGCTCCTCCTTATGTCCCTGTTTCCTGCCCCCGGAGGTCCCTGTCGCCACGCCTGCCGCTGAGATGCTGGAGCTCCACAGGTACAAGCATGTAGATTGGAAGCCCTCTCCCGTGGTTGCCCTCGCCGCGAGCATTGATGGAGCTGTAGTTGCGGCCGCACGAGGCAATGGCTCCATAGAAATCTGGATCGTGTCACCGGGATCAGTTGGCTGGCATTGTGAACTGGTAGAGTGCTTGCCTTTCTGCTTCCTAACCCGTGTACGGGGCTCTGCAGCTTCCCATTGTGAGCTTGTATCTACCGTTTCCAGATAACAATTTTTTTTTCTTATCAGTCAGCACGTTTTTGTTAATGGCTCAGTGCAAAAGTTTACTGGATTTACGAAGAACCATCCCCTTGCATTGAGCTGCCGCAAAACGGCCTCCTCATACTTTCTAATCGCAGGAGGGTTTGCTTTCAGTAAATGTACTTCGTTATTAGGATTGTGGAAGCTTAGAGCTCTGAAATGTCCCTACCTGAGGTGCAGTGTACAGAGATTGTGCCACCATGAATGGCTAATAAGTTTTTCGGGATCAATGGGGAGAGATTGAAGCACATCTACTTGAGAAGATGAGTAATTGGAGATAATGTTGTCATCTACATAACAGTGCTTGGAGTGGGAAGGCTGATCCTGTGGTTGCACCCACCCACAAGTGGCAGTTTAATACTGCAGCTGGATGTGAGCTTGTGGTTTAAGTCAGAACCATGGTAGGATTGAACCCGCAAATTCAACGTACACACTTTCATTGTGTAACCAATACAGCAGAGCATCATTCGCTGCCAAGCCACATCCTTAATTTCAAGTTATACAAAAACTATTATACTAAAGACATTCTTACTGTACATGTGTGGCAGTCAAGCCTCAAATCCCTCCCCCCCCCCCCCCCGCCCCGGCCCACCTGAAAAAAAAAAAAACCCAGCTCCCACCAGTCCCCCTCCACCTCACTAGACAAAAGACTAAACAAATCACAAGTTATTTATCCTCATGGCACCTAGCATTGCTTTGAAGATGTCATTATAGAGCAAGTGTATTGCCATGTTGGATCATTGTAATAGGTGTTATGAGTTTTGAGGTTGTTTGCAGGCTTGGAAATGTTACAACAAAATTCATGCGTTTCTTCTTTTTCATGACCAAACAAGGATGTTGAAATAGGTAACTCTAGAAGGAAAGACCTTTCAAAAGTAATGTGGACTTTAGAGGTTGCTTACTAATGAAAGCATCGTTAGAAACAACTCAAGCTAGGTAGGAGACCAATCACCTAGCTAGTTTTGCTAATATAGTCCTAGCATACTAAGCCTTGATATGATTATCTCATCAATGGAGGTAAAAGGGCAAGAGTTTGATGGATGGGTGCATTTGAGAAGCGATAGTGAGAGTGTATTGGAATCAAGTAGGGAACAACATGGTGACACGAAGAGTTTCAAATTCTCAAGTTCAAGGTACATGGTTGTGGCCTTGTTATGGTTTGAGTTGGAACTTAGTGTCATCACTTTTGAAAGCAGCAATTGACAGCTTTAGTTGAAACAATATAGTGCCGAAGAGATGGGACCAAAAGTGTTGTAATCTAGCTTTTGTTTGGTAGAGATTGCCCTTGAGATTGTTTTCTTGGGTGGTAATGAGGTAACCGATGAGGATTATGATGTTTTCTATGACATATATGTGAAGTTTTCATCCTTTTGTAGGCATGTATGTGCCAATGGCCTTTCAGTTGGTTTGCTTGGTCCCTAGTATGACTATGATTATGATAGTCATGGAGTGTCATCAGGAGGACTACATGTAGGCAAGATCTTATAATCATTTTGGCTCGGGCTTTTATTCAAAACATTCCATAGAGGTCATTAGCTTAGAGAGTGCTTTCGAATTGGCGTTTGTTTTTTTTGGGGGGGGGGATCAAAAGGCTTTTGCGGCTCACAATTGATGTGTTAGAGATCACAGCTAGGCAGGCAGGCAGTCGGCTGCACAGTCGGACTACCACGTGGCAGTCGGACTGCCTGCAGCCCAATCGGCTGCATTTAATGCAGTCGACCTGTCCTATTTGCACCCTGTTTTTCTTGCTATAAATAGCCGAAGATTTCCACAATCTCCCACACTTCTCTGCTCGCAGATTACAGACTGGTGACACTCGCAGATTCCGTCTCTGTTCTCAGATTTCAGACAGGAGACAGTGCAGACTGCAGCAGACTTCGAGGTGAACAGCAGGTTGCATCGTCGAGGTGGAGACACGCAGCCCAGCGCACTGCGCCCGTGTATATATCTGCATATCTTTGTATTCAGCACACTTTATACAGTAGATCTTCATCTTCCACTGTCTTTCTCTCTCTTCTCTCTCTGCGTTCTCTCTCTCTCAGTCCTACGCTTCCGCACCGCTGCACTCTGACATGGTATCAGAGCAGTGTTAGAGGGCTGACTGAGCGCAGAATCAACCTGAAGAGGAGTTTCCATCGCGACACAAATTTGCATTTTTTGCGTTTAAGGGCAGACAGGAGGGCTGCGCCTTGGAACAAGGCTGAAGCGAGTGTGGGCGCGCAGGAAAGGAGTCCAGGTGGTGGATTTGCTGCTGTTTACTGCTGTTTGACGCGGAGGAAGTTTGAGTTTTCAGCCTACAAGTGCAGGTTTTGCTTTTTCATCGCCTCCGGCGGGTGAAGAAGGTTCAGGACGCGGAAGAGCCTTAGCAGGCTGAGTTTTCCCAGTTAGAGGGGGCTGCTTTTGCGTTTGTGAAGGCATTACAGGTGAAGATGTCTACAGAGATTGACTTGGAGTTCCAGTCGATTATGGACCGGAAGGTGCCTGTCTTACCGGCTCTTCCTGTAGATCAGAAGCTCGACGGCGACAACTACCGCATTTGGCGCGTCATGATGTTGGCCATCCTTGAGTCCTATGATTTGGCGGAGCTGGTATACGAGGAGATCGACCGGCCCTCCGTAAGAGATGAGTCCAAACTCTCTTCCGATGCTCGTGCGGAGTTGGTCAAGGCTCAGTCTCATTGGGACAAACTGAATGCCAGGATTCTTTCCTTTCTCTTTCTATCATGTACTACAGCCGTGATCGCTCACATCGAGCACTTGACGGTGACTCGAGAGATATGGCTGATGCTTGATCAGATGTACAATCGGATGACCCTTATGAAGCGGGTTTCTTTGGAGGTACAGATGCGGACTTTGTCCGTAAACAAGTCTTCTTCACTGCGGGAGCACATTAACAAGCTAAGGCAGCTTCAGATGCAGGTTCAGAATGCGGGGAAGCCGATTTCCTCCAAAGACATGGCGATCACACTTTTGTTCTAGTTGCCGCCACAATTCGGTACATTTTACTCTGCCCTTATTGCTTCGGGGCGAGAGTCTACTCTTCGGTGGGAAGAGTTGGTTCCTATGGTCTTGGACCAAGAGGAACAGTTAAAGGGACAGAATGCTTCCAAGTTGGAGGCGCTGAGAGGTCAAGCCTCTCATAAGAAGGGGAAGGATCAAAAGAAGAAAAAGGGGGATAACAAGTCCAAGAAGGATAAGGACAAAGACTCCACATGCCATATTTGTGGAAAGACTAGCCATTGGAAGAAGGATTGCCCTGACAAAGACAAAAATGACACTAACAAGGACACCAAGGATTCTGGAGCGGTGGCTGCACCCTCATCAGCTGCATTTCTTCATCTAGCTGTCATTGAGGATGCTTCACCGAATGCTTCTGATGCTGCGATGACGGCTCCCCAGGCTCGAGAGTGGATCGTTGATAGTGGTGCCTCACAGCACATGACTCCTTCATCAGATGGTGTTGCCCAATTGCGACCCTCGCGTGGGCAGATTCTCATTGGAGACAGCTCTTCAGTATCTATTGCAGGTCGGGGTAAGATGCAGCTTATTCCCGATGGACGAGGTGGTACCCATACCTCAGAGGTTTTGCATGTACCAGGCTTAGGGTACCATCTCCTTTCAGTTCATAAGATTTGCTCCCTTGGCCTTTTGGTGGAGTTTGAAAGTACTACGGTGCGAGTTCTTGATTGTGGATCGAGGAAGGTTCTCTCATCCGGATATGAGGAGAACGACATTTATAAATTAAAGTCTTCCACCGCCCTCTCTACTCTTTTTCTTATCTCTCAGTCACAGTCAGAGTTATGGCATGCTCGGTTTGGTCACCTGAACTATGATTATCTTCGGAGGGCGTCACGTGGACAGCTTGTTCGAGGGTTGCCGGATATAGTGGTGCGCCAGCAGCCATGTGTCTCCTGCATTCGGGGGAAGCAGCATAGGGATGCCATTCCCCACACAGCTTCGCGGCGGTCTACTTCACTGATGGAGCTTGTATCTACGGATCTATGTGGCCCTATGAGGAATAAGTCCTTGCGTGGGAGCTTGTACTTCATGTTGATCGTGGATGACTTCAACAGGATGACATGGGCCTACTTTTTGGCATTAAAGTCAAAAGCCTTCTCACACTTCAAGGATTGGCTTCTCTTTGAGGAGAACCGATCGGGCCGGAAGTTGAAGACCTTGCGATCCGACAAGGGCGGTGAATTTGTTTCTAATGAGTTTACTCGGTTTTGTGCAGCTAAAGGAATTCACCAGGAGTTTGCCAATACCAACACTCCTCAAGAAAATGACATTTTTGAACGGAAGAACCGTAGTGTGATCGAGATGCCGCGCACCATGATGGAGCACCGACAGACCCCTCAAGTTCTGTGGGCCACGGCTGTGGCTATTGCCGTCCACATCTTTAATCGATCCCCTACTTCGGCCGTGGAAGGGATGACCCCGTTTGAGGCTTATTTTGGGATGAAGCCAGATGTTTCTTACTTCCGGGTCTTTGGGTGTGATGCCTATGTTCACATTCCTAAGGCTCACCGTGATAAATTTGAAGCAGCTTCCCGAAGACAGGTATTTGTTGGCTACAGCTCCCAGTCCCAAGGCTATCGATTGTATGATCCCGTCAAGCGGGATGTGTACACTAGCCGCGATGTGTGGTTTGTGGAGGTTCCGGCTATCTCAACGGGTGAGAAGCATCCCGTTCTTGGAGATCCAGGGGAGAGTTGGGCTCCTTCTACAGTTCCAGTGGAGCCCGTGCCTTTTGATTATGATTCTGTTTCTGATACAGAGTCTATTGTTCCACGGGTCAGCTCAAAGGAGTTACCACCGGTGGATATTCCAGAGCCCTCTGCTGATGGAGAGAGACGAGGGGAGGTTCGGCCTCCTTCTCGCTGGGCCCGTGACACACTCCGTGATTCAGGGATCGAGGGGGTTCCTGAGGAGTGGGGACTGCAGGATGGTCTGCGGCGGTCACGGTGGGACCAGGCACATTCTACGGAGCTTGTTTGCTCTAACTATTGTTTGATGACCCGTGTTATGCAGGATCGAGAGCCCATCTCCGTGAAGGAGGCTTTACAGTCCGTACCATGGAAGAAAGCTATGGAAGCCGAGTTGGAGGCTATTGAGAGGAATGGCACTTGGTCACTCGTGCCCCGCCCCCCGAATAAGAAGGTGATTGGCGTCAAGTGGGTCTTCAAGACCAAATACCTTAGCGACGGTTCTTTGGATAAGCACAAGGCTCGCCTTGTTGCTAAAGGTTTTGCACAGTGCCCAGGGATTGACTGTCGATGTCACATGGATGGAGCTCTTAGGTTTTACAACTACTACGATCATTGTAAGCATAAGAGGTCCTCATTTCAAGTATTGATTACTTTGGTTGGTAATCTTTTGATGGCTTATATCTATGGTAGTAACGATGTTTACTTGGGAAAGAGGACACTTCTTAAAGAAGGAAATAGTAAGTGGTTTTGAGGATGGTTAATGTGGGTTGGAGTCTTGTGGCAATCCTGTGGAGGATGATTGCATATTTATGGATTTGAACAATTGCAACTTATTTGAGGATTGTTGTAGTTTCAAAAAGGGAGAATGCAATCATTGCAACAATATTGGATATGGATAGTATGTGTGCAATGTAAGAACATCGGGTAGTTGTATTTGATTGTGGATCTAGAGGACAAATGGTTAGTAGGTGAAATAGGATGGTTGGTAATTGATATGGTGAGCATTATAGTGTGCATGCAAACAAGCTGACCATAGTTTGTTCAGAGCTGGTTGAGTGATTCATTATCTTTGGGGTCAACCACAAGATTAGTGCATAGGTTGAGGACTAATCACAGGTTGAGGTGATTGGTTTGGAGCTGGTTGGATAATTGATCGTCTTCAAGGTCGTTGGTAGGATAGTAATGAGTATTTTGAGGGCTTGGTGAATGGGAGTGAGATGTTGAAAAAAGCTTGCCTTCTTGGATAGGGTGGTAAATGACCTGATTCAACATTGATTACAACAAACAAATAATTCACAAATCTGAAATATAAACTTTATCACAATAATCTTGGACAGTGTTGACACTCGGCTGGCCCTAAATTGGCAGCTCTTGTGGTATTGCTTTAACATGTATTGCCTTGAATTTGTAGTTGATTTCTCTACAAATTCTAGTACATTAGGACATAACCAATGACTAATAGCATCAGGATCCAATTTGCACTTTTGATTTTGACATAATTTGGGCGCAAATTGAATCGAGAACATTGCATGTGGCTCAAAATAAATGTGAATATGCAGTCCATTGTCCCCTTCAAATTAATTGTAATTTCTTCAATTGCAAAATTACATTTGTAGTTGCTATTGTGATCATTGGGCATCTTGTTAATGGGCACATTCTCAAAGCTGTTGAGAAACCCTTATTAAGCAGACGAGCAAGACCAAGAATGGCTGAGATTCAATAGCACACTTCTTGAGACAATTGATAAACTCTAATTACAGCAGTAATCAGGTCTGAATCAGAAAAATGGCATTGAATATCTTCAGATTTGCTGAGATGGAGGAGGGTAGAGGAGAGAGAGAAACCTTCAATGTGATGCCAAGGAAGTGTTGGAACAACAAACCCGTCTTGTTTTAGATAGAGAAAATCTGGTCACTTGTTGGGTTTTGCTGCTGTTTGGAACCCTATTTTTTGCACCAACGACTGTCTGACCTCGTTTTTAAGGTTTCTTGCTGTTTACAGCCTCGAAATCTACTCTAGATCAGGTTGTCCTGCTGTGCTAAAGTTTCAGCAATTGTCTCCCTATCCAAAACAAAGTTTTGCATTCTTAGATTTGCCCAAGCAGCCTAGAATGGGAGATAAACAGCTCAACATGGAAGATGCAACTGGCACGCAGCCCAAAATTGATCCAAACTTGACTTGGTAAATTTGCATTTTCATTGGAGTCTCTACATGCAAAGAAAAGTTGCATAGCCCTTTTGCCCTACCCTTATTAAAGGTTGCTCTATCTTGATTTCAAATTCTAATCTCTTTGAACTTGGAAGTGTTGAAACTATCTACAAACCTTAGTCTAGGACATTAGATCAGTTAAGTCTCTAACCCCTATGACACTTAAAGTCATTTCCAAGGGGAAATTTAGTGTCCTTGACCAAGATTTGTTTTAGGTAACCCATTGGCGCTTGTCCACAACTTCTACCGATGTCCATTGTGAAGGCTAGGATTATCTGTCACCGCGCCACATGTTTAACTTAATCTCACCTTGCACCTCACATGTGCACCACTTGAGTGTCACAACTTAAGTGTCCAAAGAGTATTGAGTTAAAAATTCACGTCCTTGTAATAGATATCATGCTTCCTTTAGGTTGAGAATATGGATATGCTACCTTATGGTCATTACCCCATATACACATTACTGCTATAATGTGAATAAGAGGATTATTTTCCACCCTTGGATTCTCTTCTCTCGTAAGAGTTGTATGTTTTTGGATTTGAATGCCTTACACGTTGTAGTACCACTCTTAGAGCTCTTGTTATCACTCACACAATTAGTTAATAATTCGATGTAGAAGTTTTGGTCTATTTTATAGAAGAAGAAGCACACGCATAAACTATAGTTGATGATTCCCCAAGTTCATAGTGACAATATGAGGATAGAGTATGAGGTTGTCTTTTTCACATACATGTCATTGTTTGATGGCCACATCTATTGGTTGCACAACAATGATTAGAGGGCCAATATGTTAGTTGCTTGACTTTTTGGACTATCACCAGCTAATGCTGTAGAACTCGAAGTTGGCATTCATATATGTCAACTTATTCAATTAACTTGATTGAGACTACATAGAAAAGCCAAAATTTTGTCAATCAAAACTTAAATCACAAATGGGTTGTGAATTTACTTTTGAATATGTCTCATTGTCACATCTACTAGATGCACAACAATAGTTTTAGGGCCAATATGTTAAGCTGTTTTTTGAGTTACGTTTTATGATTCAAGAGAGAAATAGAAAACTACTTGAGAAACGAAAAGTCATGATACATGAATTATTTGATTTCTATCTTCTAGGAATGTAGTATTGTCTTGAATATTGATATTGTGATAGGTCGTGCAAATTATAATCCGAGTACCTTTCTTTAGAACCTAGTGTTAGTGGTAGTATATGTGGTATTCATTGTGATTGAGTTTTTGATTGTGAAGAACCAGCCATTGTTGAACCTTGCATAATTGCATTTCACCAACCTGAGGGCTTCTCCCTTTAAAACATTCAATGTAAACATTGAAATGCTAATTCCCAAATTGCCATGAATGTATTTATGATTAACTTGCTCAACACAAAAAATATAGCAAAACTGTGTTTTGGCAGTTCCACAAGTTTCTTCTATGATGCAGCACGAACAAGCCATGGATAAAGTATTTTTGGTAGATGAAGTTGATATAGCCTTCACAAACTATCAATTTTTGGAACTCAAGTTAATTCTTTTGCTTTAGTGACCCCATGAGTAAGATTCTGAAATGATAATTTAATTAAGCTGATATGGAAGATATGAGTAAGTAGGAAGAAGGGATGAAAAGTTTGCTTGTCTAACAGCTTTTGTATAATGTTTTTCAGACTGTCCCAGGAAAACCAGGTGCATCTATTTCTTGTCTTTTATGGTGTCCAAGTGGACTATCAAAAAGAGGCCGTTTGTTTTCTGCTGGCCTTGATGGTTTCATTTTGGAATGGGATTTGTTGACATTACAAACCAAGGTATATTTGATGGTGCATTTTTGATGCTTAAGTAATGTAGTGAGTTTCATTCTAAGTTTTAGCAGGTTGCTGCATGCTGCCTTTGCAAAATAAATCTGTGGCTGGTGACATGGTATATTCAGGCTGTGGGTGTATGGCAATCATTTATTTCAATTTCAATGGCTCCATGTTTTACATTTGTGTAGGAAATCTTGAAGTCATATGGAGGATCTGTCTGGGATATGGCTCTTGAGCCTTTAGGTTCACCACGGGAAGATGGAAAAACAAAAGTAAGGGGTCTTCAAAGCAGTGGACAAAACCATTCTGAGAGTGACAGTGACGATGACGAAATTTTTGAAAGTGGTGGTGGAGATTTGCAAAGAGAGAGAGTTGTTGTTGGCTGCGATGATGGTTGTGTAAGATTGTTTACTGTGAGAGATGGGGAGAGCATGGTCTATGCTCGTACATTCCCACGAGTTCAAGGTAAGTTGCATGTTGTCCTAGTGTTATTTATGTGAAGCAGTTTCTTGACATTGCTCTAGCCATGTGTATGCTAAATTGATACAATTCAGCTTGCTGGCTGTATGGTAATTTCTTTTCCACCAAGAAACTTTGAAGTCCGAGCATTTCTTCCTTTGAATCATCGGTGTTTGAAGGTTATTGAATACAATTAAGCACCGGGATTTATCTCGAAGCTGACCAGTGCATGCTGAACTTGTGTCTTCTAACATGTTACACCCACCTTGCTGTGCATGATGCATGTAGTGAATTATTCTAATTCTGTTAAAATTGTTTCTATCCTTTTGAGAAAAGGCTCAATCAATTTCATGCATGTTTTTTATGGCTTTGTGTGCACCTTGGAGGTTGAAAATTTTCTAGAATGGTTTGTCCATGTGAAGAACCCCTTGCATGTTGCTCTTCTTATTCTTCTAGTACAGGGTTGGTGGATTTTGTTGTGGGGTACTGCATTGTTCCACAATTGTCCTTCTTTTCCTTCTCTCCTCTTTTTTAATCCATCCTCTTCTGGTTGTCCTCTACATTTAGTAATGAGGATATGTTAAGGCTGTCGATAGCACAGCTTTAGGAAGCACTTTCAATCAACGCGTATGACCTCCTCTCTGGTAGACAACAATTCAGTTGTGCAGTTGATATCAGTGAACTTGCTGAATTTGAAGGTATGCACATACTTTACAGCACTACATTCAATAGACCTTGAGCATGGAGGTTTCAGTCCATGCATAAAGAATTATTAGGATATTGCTAAGATTCAGTACTGGAGAAAAATTATGTGCACTCAATGACCACAAATTGTATTACAGATAGCTTTGCTACCCTATAGGGTAGGCTTTGTGAGGTACTAGCACACTTTCTTTCTTATGGCTGATCAAGATCAGGGAGTTGGCAAAGGACATAGACAAGAGAGTAATAGCATAGAAAAATATGAGATCAAATACAGTAGCAAATCACGCATAATAACAGAGGATGTGTGGGACAGGCAAATGTCTTGGATTGACAGACTTAGTTCTGCTAGAGGCCAAGATGAGGGTTCTTCCATTCTTGAATAAGCTATTTTTGAACAAAATCTGACTGTCATTATCTTACTGGTTAAAGAGATCTTCACACGATTGGTGATTCTGAGAACATGTCTTGATTTCATAGAAACATGGGATGGGAATGACCAAATTCAAGGGATGGGGTAGGGAAGGAGCGGCATATTTTTTAATATAAAACTAAATTATGTAGACTTAATGTAATTATATATGTATTGTTGTGTTTATGTGGTGCAAACAGGATGTGTGTGTGAGAGATCTGATTGTCAATGTGTGTGCATGTGTGATGAGAGAGAGAGAGAGAGAGAGAGAGAGAGAGAGAGAGAGAGAGAGAGAGAGAGAGAGAGAGAGAGAGAGAGAGAGAGAGAACAAGCTCGAGCTCTTATTGATGGATGTGTCTGTATGTGTGCATGTGTAAAATAAGTGTGCATGAATACATATATGTATTGTTAAGAGGGCCTATGTGAACTTCCCATAGTCTTCCCTTGCTGTCCTCTTTCCCATCCCAAAAAGGGGGACATGTTCCCATTCTCTTCCCCTGGCTGTCCCCCTTGTCAATGATGGAATAGGTGACATCACTTAGCTTGAGTGAAAGAACCACTAGTGCAAATTGATTATTATGTCATATGATATATACTGTGAAAGAATTTGTGAGTAAAAAAGAGTAGAGTTGTAGGGAAGTTATAGTTGCTGCCTGAGAAGTCACCATAAATACAGCACTACAGAAAAACCAAGAGGCAAAGCAGCTATATGCAGGAAGAAGGCAGCAGCCAAAGTAAGAAACACACCATTTAGAAATCAAAGTACTTAGTGTAAGATGACAAAATACAGGACACAGCATCTGAAACCCTCAAAAAAGCAATTTTAGTAGATTACAAAGCCATACTAGTTGATGGAATGAAAAGCTAAGCTTTAACCATTTGTAAGATTCTGGAAACTTGTTCAACTAACAGGAACACAAGAGCCTAAAGAGCAGAGTGGCACAAAAGCAGGTGTGTATGATTTACACAGGCGCATGCCTGCTTGCACACACACACACACACACACACACGCACTCTCTCTCTCTCTCTCTCTCTCTCTCTCTCTTGCATGTTCTCTAGACTCTCTCATCTTAAGGTGTTGATTCTGCAGTTGTGGAAGTTGTCCTAACATCTATGAAGTGATCACAGCGTCTAGGATCTGTTTCTAATTTATTAGTTGTCAACGATCAATTTTTAACATGCAGTAACAGAACATCATTGCTTGGCTGTTGGCATGATCAGGACGCATCTTGAGTGTTGCATGGAGTGCTGATGCAAAAAGGATTTTTTCTGGAGGTTCTGATGGGTATGCTCTTACTGCTTTAGCAAATTAATTGTGGGATGTCTGTTACTTTTTTGGTGATTTTCCCATTTGGATATCATGCGTTTTCGGTAGAGATGAAGCTTCAAGATATACCTTGTGCCAAAATGTATATACTTTACCAAAGCTGTATTATCGACATAGGCCTCAATGTAAACACAATTGCATTTTAGGAGCGACTGCATTGTGGAGGTCCATGGTTTCAGATCTAAATGAATAACTCCACAACTAACAGAGTTGATGCTCAAGTTTTCTAGTAGTGATACTTTTGGTATGCTGAATGTGTTGGCTCTTTTGTGTTGCTGTTGGAATGTTTCTCAGATGCATTAGATGTTGGGATGCCAATCAATTCCGAGAAGTGTACAGAATGACTGCAGGCCATGGAGGTATTGGATCTGGTTCCACTCTCTGCTTATGGTCCCTTTTAACACTTAGGTAAGTGTTTCTCAAACTCTGGTTTTTTAGGAGTATAGAGGAAAATTTGAGTTTTCAGCAGGTTCTTGAAAAACTTTTTCTGAAATAGAAATTCCGAGGAGTTCATTTTTGTTTTCAGTGGATGCTTTTTGAATAAGTGCTATCTTTTACTGCAAGCAACTCTTGATCATCAGCCAAATGCTTATGTTTGGCATGGACAACTTGCTGTTGTAGTCTACCAGAAGCTCGCGTCGTAGTGCCATGCTTTCACCTTTGTGGGATAATAAATAAACCTCAAAGCTCTTTTTGGGATTAGAAAGGCACAATTTGCTGTGTAAATAGTTGTCAAATGTTGGAATGTAGCCCACTTGGTAGGTCTAAAGATGAAACAGAATTGCTTCCACTGATCTAGTTGAAGAGATCGCTTAAAAATGGCTTTGGCTTGATTATACTTGCTTAAGCTGCTAACAGCAAGCACAGGAGCAGCTGGAGCTAGACTATGCAGCCTCTCCACCAGGGTCCACTATCATTTTATTTACCAGTGCATGCACAGCAATATCCAGTATCATTACAAGAGACAGATGAGCGCTTCATTGCAATTAGAGAAGTAGACACAATTATCATTGATGAGATGTCCATGTTGACATGAACATCAACGAAGATAATATGGCCAACATATAAATCTCAACCTTCATGAAATGGCACATTGTGTTTGATGATGAACAGCTCCTGGGCAGTCAATGGCTGCAAAATCATGAATAATAATGACAAGATTGCTGCAATACTGTTACGAGGAGGAAGATCTTACTATGCTATTGCTTCTTGTAGGAGTTCTCCATTTTATTTTTATGTGCTATCAAGTTCTCTGTGAGCCATATAACGACAAGCTTGACAGAGGGGATTGAGTTGCTCAATCATCTGATTTCTAGTCAGGAAGTTTGGTGGTGGTTTTGGAGGTCATTGGTGAACAATTGAGAGCACTTGTCAAAAGCTCCCAACAGGCTTTGGTTCAGATGGGGCATTACAGAATCAGTATTAAGATCAGAAACTAGCTGCATGCACAAATTTAATAAAAGTTGAGGAGCCCAACTACTTCACTTGCATAAGTGAATAACTGCATGCGCGCTTACCAATAGTGGTGTGTGTTTGGCCTTGCCAATGTTTGAAGATCACTGGATGTGTAGACTGAGCATTGAAGGCCAATCTTTACATGTAGCTTTTCCCACTCCAAATTCTTGCAAATTGTGGGGGTCTTACTTTCATGGAAAGCCTTACTCAACCTCTTTGTCAATCTTTTGTTGAGAGCTCAAAGTTCTCCAATGTTTTCGCTCTTTTTTGGACTTGGGATTTTGGCTTCTCTTCTAGTAAAAGTTATCTATGGTTTAGCATTAGTAGCTGCTTGGCTGGCTGTTCACTTGGCCTTTGTATTAGACTTCGTCTTGTATCTTTGATAGATCATTGAAGTCATATACAAGGCTTGTTTTGCATGTGTCCTTTATTGATTCTCTCTCTTCTTGGAAGAAAAGGATAGTGGTTTGCTTGCTGTGAATATTGTTGGAATATCAAGTGCATGCATGTCATAGCAGCAAAGAAACACGTTTCTTTGAGTTTGAAACTTATAAAACATTTCTTGAAGTAAGAAACATTTCTGATAGTAAAAAACATGGGTTTTTAAAATAAAAAGGTTGAAATCCAAAAACATGGTTTTTTTGACAAAAGTTGTTGGGCAATGTTAAACATGATGATGATTATGAGTAATGACTCGTGAGGGCTCAAGATTTTGGATGAGAGATTGACTTTTTTGGGATTTTGTTTAGTCATTGGACTCTATCAATCCAGTATCTATTCTTACCTTGACAGTTGATTATTGTAGGACTTTAGGTTCATGTACGAGTTATATATGATATATCATGATTCATTTTGGATTTTGACATTTTGCCACTTTGTTTTGGAATGAGAATCATGATGTTGCAACTTGACTTTGTCCATATCGTACATAGGCTATTTACATGTTTATTTTGATTTTCTTTGTGTCATATATGAATCACAATGTTTGAGTTCTAAACAATAGTATAGCTTGTCCAAAGACTAACTTCGACATAAGTGAAAAGTCAATAATGGATTGTGGATATGTAACATATTATTCTGAATTGACTCTCATATATTATCACTCAAGCTCAATTGGCCTTTCTTTTGTTTAAGAGAGAGTTCCATATAGTTTTAGAACCTCTTTCCCTAGTTATAAACTATAAAAATTCCTTATATAAAGAAACCTGTGTTTCTTAGTTTACCCCCTCTTGAAAGAAACCTATGGAACTTGTTTTTGACATTTCATTTCTAAGCGTTTCTGATGTTTCTGGTTGCCATGATGTATGTACTAGCATAGAATTTAGTTTTGTGATGCATGGCTGGATATGTGGAGAGGAGAGAAGTATCTAGTGGCATCTTGAGTGGAAAGCTCTATTTTCAGAGTCCCTTGGATGGATGGCTGGAAAGGCCATCTTCATTGACCAAGTATGATTTAGGTGATTGTTTAGAAATAAAATAAAAGATTAGTACTTGTGACTGGGGAACAAGTTTACTTGGAAGGCCTTCGATAAGACTCCCTTGGATGGATGGCTGGAAAGGTTTGTCTTCATTGACCAAGTACTCTTGACTATGATTTAGGTGATTGTTTTAAAATAAAATAAAAGACTAGTCCTTGACTGGGTAACAAGTTTACTTGGAAGGCCTTTGATGGAAATCTTGAGATTAGATTGAAGATAGATTAACAGGTTTTTGTTCAGAGAGTAGGGTCCTTAAGTATCTGCCACTTCGGAGAAAATATTATTTGCCAGGCTTAAACTGAACTTCTAAATTGAAATAGCTGGAAAGGGGATGGATGGCAGGCATGATGTTTTTGGCTTGTTGCTTGCTTTATGATAAGTGCTTTTGTTGTGACTTCAGGGATGGAACTGTGATTAGCGGGGACAGCTCAGGGAGCACACAGTTTTGGGATGGCAAGCAAGGCACACTTTTGCAAACCTATACTGCACACAAAGCAGATGTTCTGGCCCTGGCGGTAGCTCCTAGTCATCGATCCGTTTTTGCTGCTGGGGCTGATGGGCAGGTAGAAATTTTCTCCTGTTAATGTGCACATGGTTTGACATATGGCAGCTAGTTAGTCCATTTTGTGTAAAGAACTATCTCTGTGCAAAGATGTCAGTATACTCTTCAGCTGAATTTCAAAATTGTTAGAAGAAATTGGTTTTTTTTAATACTGGAACAATATTTTTTTCCTTGTTTGTTTTGTCATCTATACAGCAAGTTTCCAAATTAGCATCACACAAAGTGGATATTTATAATTGGCAGTATCACTTTGCAAATTTTTTGTGTGCAAAAGATGCTGCTTTTTTGTCTGGATAAAATCTTAAAGTTTTCGAAGCAGTTTTCTGAGGCAACTAATTGTCTGGTTTTAAGAATCTTCAACAGCTCACACAGCTTAAGGCTCGTAATGTCCCTCGCTATAGTATATTTGCATTTGCTCAGTAGCAATGTTGGCAATTTCGCAGGTTGTGCAATATCAGCTCGCATCTGAAAGCAAAATCTTGGCTGATACTTCTGTGAAGTCCAAAGTAGATATAGGGATATCTTTAGGTGACAAGTGGGTGTATCTTGGTAGCAAGAGAACACACAGCCATGATGTGAATGCATTGGTGGTGGCTTCACCGTCTCTCCAAGGTATTGGGATGTAATGTTTTGGATTGTGTTATGCTCAAGTATATTCTGCCTCGCCACAATATTGCAGAAATAATGGTTGATTTTTGTCTCTAAGCAGATATAATAGGTGATCTAAGTGACAAGACTCCAAAAAAAGGGCGGTCAAAATGTAAAAAATCTTGGATGGAGCATAAGCAGTGCAAACTGGAGCAGTCAGAGGTTCCTATGCTTGTATCTGGTGGCAATGATGCAAAGCTGTTCACTTACCCTGCAAATGCCTTTCTTGCCTTTCATCCACATGATGTGTGCTTTGCTCCTCAACGCACACCAATCCAGATTGCTTTCCAGTCATTTCTTCAGGATGGGCTTATTTTGATGGCACAGCATGAAGCCAAGGTGGAGTTGTGGAAGATAAACATCAATCAGTCTACCTCCTGTCAGTCACCACTCAACGTTGAGATGGGTGACAGCAAAGAGCACAGTCCTTTGCTTGGAAAGAGAAAAACCCAGGATTCTGCAAAGCAGGATGTTAAAAGGTTTTGTAACGGACAGGCTAAAGTGGACTCTGATGTGAAAGATTCTGGCTTAGCAAACGGGCACAGTAAGGTTGAATCTCCTCTCGCAAAGAAGATTAAGCATAAAGGCACAATGAAGGGATCCCCACCACAGTTACTTGCCAGAATAAAGTGCAAATCTACTGAACTCATAACTTGCAGCACTTTATCTGATAATGGACATCTAGTAGCATTCTCAGATTGCTTGAAGCCAAGACTGTTTCAGTTAGAACAACAGTCTAGGACAGACGCAAATGAGATGAATTCTTGGGAAATAATAAAGAAACGGCTGCCTAAGAACCTTCCACCTGCGCACAGCATGGTCTTCTGTGGGTGTAGCCATCTGATCCTAGCTTCTTCAAAAAGTAATATCCTGGTGAGTCTGTTTTAACTGTTGAAATATCTAGTAACAGACTTTTATATCATTGTTTCCTGAACCTGGATTGTTATTGTTGTGTAAACTTTGGATGCTATGTTCAATATGCAAGCTTGTCAGTGTACCTAGTTAAAGTACCTGATTCTGATTGGTCTACTCGAACATCTTGTCAACATTTTATTCAAAATGCAACTTGTCAATGTAGTTTACCAGGGCTCTTACTCGAGAGACGTGAAGTCTTTTTAAAATCTTTAAAGCCGTTTTGATCTCTGTGGCTGAACAAAACATTTATTTGTGACCGATCTCTTTTTGCAGATGTGTAGAGTTTGATTGTAAGTGGCAAAGCATATTATGTCAACACTTTGTGCTTGTAATGTCATCCTTGCCAGGCTCTTAAGAGTATTGCTAAAAGCTTTGTGGGAAGCCTAGATACATGTAGAATGAACCAGACTTAAAAATATGTACAATATATTAAACTTTTGTATTTAGTAAAAGTTAATGTGATATTAGGGCTGAGTAAACAAAGTGAATCTATTGGATGTCAGCATGTTTGGGGAAGATCTAGACATGTGGGGGGGATAAGGGATAATTTTATTGGTGTACTGTTAGTGATCCTTAAATTTTAGGATGCTGATTCATGTGGATGAGGCTCTCTAGAATTTTGGGAAACTTTTGTGTTTCTTTGGAGAGTCGCTTTCTTTAAATAATGTAACCTTTTTGCTCTATTAAGTGAGCAGGCAGTCAGTTGTCTGCATGGTGTGGTGTTTGAGATAAAAACTGTGGGGCTTTGTTTTACATGGACTAACCTCTGCTGAAGGTGCTGCAAATAGTGATGCCTCTTTGCTGTTTTTGGTAGTATGTGGTTTTGTGTCACATGGACTAGGATCACTGAAGAAAGAAAATCTGCATCATTGTTGGGCTGACTTGTCACTCAGGATAGATTGACACTGAATCAATCTAGTTTTCCACAGAATAATGAGTACAATGACAATTGCATGACCAGATTTGACTTGTTTCTCCAGTTAGCATAGTCCAGCTTGCCAGAAACAGTGAGTTTTTGAGCAGAGTAAGCACTTGGTATAGATAAAAGCCATACTTGTCTTATGTGATATTAACCTATCATGAATGTGCACCTACTGAGTTTCTTCTGTACACAAGGAGCTGACATCTGCTGGCTTTTGACATCGGCACATTTAGACCCATCAAAGCTCTTCTTATTTTGTTTCATACCAATGTTTGACTGAGTCCTTTGAAGGCTAGCCCTCTTTCACTTGGGGACGCCCCACACTCTGGCATTTCAGGCCGTGGTATTGGCTTTATTAGCCTTGTATTTGTACTTGAATTTTCTTTTGAGCAGGGAGGCAGGGTGTTTTTCAGACAATAGGGCTTATCAACTCTGCTTGTATCTTGATTTCCACTTGAACAAACATAAAAAAGCTATATATCGCTTTGAGTGATCTAGGATCAGCATTTTTAGAGCATAAGCCATGTTTTCATAACAAGGCAATATTTCTATCCAATATGCTATTCATGGATTTTCCATCAGTCTTTTAAAATTCAGTATGCATTGCCTGCTTTTTGGAAGTAGTTGCAAAAGAGACTATGGAGCCTTTAGATGCATAGAGCTTGCTCTGTGCCAGCGAGAGGCTGTACAGGTTAATTGCGAAGATACAAATGAACCACTGTGTTTTTGTGGCTAAGCTGTACATGATAGTAGTTTTATGTAGTTATCTTAGGAGATAAATGTCTATTTAATCCTTGAGATTCATTTGGGGCCTTTTAAGGGTTCATCTTGTGGTAGAGAGAGAGGTGATGTGAGTTTATGCGGAGGATAATTTATGAGAAGGATATTATTGTGAATGGTTGGTTGAGGACAACTAAGCGATTGAAATGATTAGGCCTCTCAAAAGATCAGCTCAAATTCTATATGCTTCATGTCCCTTTGGCAAAGAATCAAGGTGTATGTGAGAATAGGTTTGTCTGCTTTGTCTTGTTGGCTAGAGCTAACTCATAACATTTTTATTGGATGTGTTGTTTCAGCCCAAGATGTTGTTATTAGCATTGCTTTTAAGGTCACACGCTTATACAGTGGTTAGGTGCACCATTGGTTCCGCACTCAAAAATTGACTTCACCTTAATTGCAGGTGCATCATTGGTTCAACACTCAGAAATCCACTTCACCTTAATTGCAGTTCTTTGTAACAAGTGGTGTTGTTCTCTCTAACTTCTTGTTTTTCACGCATGCATTGTGAGTTTAAGTGGTATTCTCTCTTTTTAACTTCTTGTTTTGTCTCCTTAGTGACCTGCAATGCTCCAATACATCGCCATTATTGAGCTAAAACACTCTTTTTAGCTGATTAGCATTCTTAAACAGTCCCAAAACACACTTAAACTAATGAAAAACCCTAAAACGAGAAGCGGTTCGAGAGAGTTTCAGTGGTCCCCCAAAAACTCTAATTCTTTGGGGCACCCTTCAACATCTATAAATAGATAGGCTGTGTTTTACTGTGGCATTCTACTGCGGCGTTCCATTGCCGCGTTTTACTATCGCGTTTTATTGCGGTGTTCTACTACGGTGTTCTAGTGCCACGTTTTATTGGGGTGTTTTACTGCGGCATTCTATTGCTACGTTTTGTTGCTTCAACCACATCATCAGGCATCATCCTTTGCAGTCACCTCAGTCTCCTCACTCTCTGGTGATCAACGTTTGGTGTTTCTCTCACTCCGTCACTTTGACTAGTGGTCACAATACTTGGGATCCGTTTTCAGTGGGCGTGACTCTCTGACACATTGCTTTGCCCTTGAGTATGTGTACACTCTTACATTCATTTGCAGTATTCATTCACTTCATAGTTGTGTTTTTCTCTCCCTTCTTCTGTTTGTGTTCGAGTTTTTGTATTTGAGTTTTGAGTTTTGTGTTTAGGGTTTGAGTTTTACTTTCTGTGTCTGTGTTTGTCTCTTTGTGTTTTTGTTGTGGTTGTACACTCTGTGTTTCCTCAGTGCAAACCCTAGTAATTATTTTCACATGGTATCAGAGCCGGTGCTCTTGTAAAGAGTATCTTGCAGATATTGTGAAGAGCTAGTCTTTGTGTAAGGCACACAATACGACTTGTAACCGAATCACAATGTCCCAGACACCTTATTCTCCAGCTCTTATGATATCCTATGAAGCTTCTCCATCACTGGAGGCCTTGAGACGATATTATGGACTCGATGAGGAGGACAATACTTTACTTTCACCTCCACATTTGTTTTCTACTCCTATTCCATCCTATTTCAGATTTCACTAATATGACAGAAGACTTTGAGGAGTACTATACGGTGACGTTTACACCCCTCCTACCAGTTTTACTACTACATTTAGACTGGTTGGTGAGACTGGTTATCTCTCTGATCATGGAGGATATATGGCATTCGGAACGTTTGACAATCCATCTTCATCATCTCAGCCAAAGTCAATGTCAAGTTTGCACAATACTTTTGAGTTCCATGAATCAAAATCCTCGCTTGTTTCTTTTTTTGAGGTGTAGGATCTGGATGGCTTTGCATATGTGAACTTCAATAGAGAGGTCTCACGAAGTTGACGGAATTCAAGTACATCTATAACTTTTGTTTCATTTGAGCATGTAACACACACTTCTCACTTCCCTCCCATCTCACCCTCTTCTATCTCCACCCTTGATAATCCCTCTTTATCCTTTCAAAATCTCGGATTACACTCCACATCCGTTTCATGCACACCAAGGGTTGGACTTCCATCTCTGCTCCTAGCATCTTCTCCTTTTCTACCCCATTCTCTACCTCTTTGTACCATGATACTTCGTTAGGGGGAATGGCACCCTTTAACACAGTGCCTCTCACCTTTTCGTAAATGAGGACACCCATTGCACCTGGGACGGCTGTGTTGGGCATCTCTCTCACTACCCCCAGATTCACCTCTCACATGACCACTGAGACGTAGGGAATTTCATCCTCGGCTTATAGTACATCATCCCACTTACCTTGGGTTACATCTACGTAGGGATTTCCATCCCATCTCCACTATAGGCTACTCACGTGGCTCCCATGCCTATGCCCAGTCAGCCCATCCCTACCTAAGGATCCACCTTGCACACTCACCGTATGCTTAGAGGCACTCTAGGATCCATTCCCAAGTGAACATTATCCTTTCCCCCACTACCTATCTTTGAGTACTACCTCTCTTGTTGCAACGGCCAAGAATGCCTTCACAGATAAGACTCGTTTTAATGGGTTGAATTTGCAACAAGTGCTTCAGTCTCAGGGTCTTTGGGATCTCGCCATTGGTCTAGAGCCTGTGTGCTAGCTCACCCTGACTACATTTGTCAATGGAGAGTCCGCAATGCCACCGCCAATATTGAGCTGATGCAGGGATTGCTTCTTGAGTTTCACTCTCAGTTACAGCACTGCCCGCTCACATTAGAGCGTTAGAGTTACCTTCTCGACCGCTATGCGGCCTGAGATCGTACTCGGTGCATAAATCTTGACTGTGAGCTTCAAGAGTTCTCTATTAAAGAAGGTGATTTGAGAGTCAAGCTGGCTGAATATAGGCAATTACTCGTCGAGTTCGCCACTACTGGCTCTCCAAAGTCAGACGACGCAATCAGGTTACGTTCTTCTTGAATAAGTTGTTCGAAAAATATATCAATTTCATTCAGCACATTATTTCACAGTCTCGATTGCCAACCTTCTATGAGTTTAAGTTCCAGTTCTTGCGTTACGTGAGGCTACATGATCAAGTCTACAAGAAATCCTCATCCAAGCCTTATTCAGAGCAGAGGGGGTTGGTTGCCTCTTCTTCGGGAGGGAAAACTACAGTGGCAAGAACTCGCAAGATACAAAGCTAAGCCAATCAAACGGTGACTCCTCTTCCTCTGATGGAACCAAAGAATCTCGATCTATTTGGCAGCAACTCCCTAAGAAAAATCGGTTTTGCACACACTGCCAGAGAGCAAGCCATGTGGACGAGGAGTGTTTCTCCAAGGCCCAAGGTCTTCCACCTAAAAAGCCCTAGTAGACCGTTGCGATTGCACAGTTTGATGGGGCTACGCCTTCCACTCCTACTTCGTTTGCTCCTTCAGCACCAGCTGTTGCTGTTGGACATGTGGCCCGAGCACAACCTCAGCAAACAATCTCTTTCACTATCCTTCTCTACCTCGTTAGGCATTCCCTTGGCAAAGCCTTGCTATTGGATGTACGGGCTGGTAGACACTTTCTTAGACTAGCATGTCTCTAGGTCCTTTAGGCTACCCTAGGTCAGTCTAGCATCCATTTTTCACACTCTTAGAGTTAGGCCCATAGGATTCATTGTTCTTAGCTTTTCCCTTCTTAAGTCTTCAGCCGCATTTACTCACATTGTAATCAGCCTTCCTTTGTGGATGGGTGGTAAATCCTTGATTACAACTTAATTATAGCAGCAAACAATAAATGCAAATTTGAAAATACAAATTTACCTATTGATCTTGGACAATGCACACTCGATTGGCCCCAAAATTCTCCCCTTTCGGTATTTCTTTAGTTTTATTAAAGAAAAAGTTGATTTACAATGGGATTCTCTTGATCCCCTTCGCAATCTAAACTCCCCTTGCTGTCCAAAGTGACTAGAAAGTCTTTGATTTGATTTGCCCCTTGATTTGGGCATGTAATTGGCCTTCACCCACTTCACAGATGATGGAAATTCCCCAAATTCAATGGCTGGCTAGTCCTCCACTTGAATTTAGTTGAAATTTACCTTCAGTCCTGAAAAATCCAAGTCTTGGAGCTTCCATTTTTTGACACGCTTCTCGAGGCTATTGCTAAACCCTAATTTCTGCTGCAAATTAGTATTTACAGCAGAGAAATCTGAAATTTCTCAGCCTCTGGTGATCTCAATGCTGTAATCTTTGGAGCAAGGTTGTAGAAAGGTTGGGAGATGAGAGAGAATGCTGAGGAGAGAGAAAATTCAGATTTTCTTCGCAAAGAATTGAAGAAAATCTATCATTTACTGCTGTTACCCTGTCTTAACAGCTTGTAGATGTAAAGAACTAAAGAAAATCAGTCATTTACTGTTGCTGCCCTATCTCAACAGCCTGTAGATGTTGTCACCTGCTGTTGATTGGTCTTCTCTTGCCCCTGGCTGCCTTAGAAGGTCCTCCAATGGCTGCAAATTTGACTAGCAGTCTCTCCTTCCTCTCTCTTGGAAGCTAAATATACTAAAAATGCCTCATTCCAATCTAAAGACGTTTTTAAGTCTTGCATGGGCATTTTTGACAAGTGGCAGTCAAATGGTTTTTCCAGCATTATTCATAATTAAATATTAATTTTCAGTCTTTAAATATTAAAAATTAATCTAATAATTATTTCAGTGATCTAAAAAATAATTTGACTGGCCAATAATTAAATTGGCTAGGCAACCTCCATTCCCAAGTGTCTTTGCCTAATCTTTGACCATTAGATTGGCGTTAGGTACCATTAAACGCCACTTCTCTAGTGTTGCCAGTTGACACTTATGGCCAAATGAATGACCTAGGCTAATAATTGACACTAGGTACCACCAAGTACCTATGCGGCATATCTTACAGTAACTTTTGCCTTTGACATCTCGTGATTTCCTCCGTGAGACTTGGGCTCGTAAATTTACTTTAACCCTAGTTGCATCTCACAGTGCAACATTTACTTAATCATGTGATTAAAAATTAATCCACATGTTAAGTGAGGTTTCAAAAATACACGTTCTCATAACACACACATATACATTTATTGCATTGTATTTTCAATTAGATTCTCTTTGTTATTTTTTGCTTTGGAGCATCTCACCACTGATCTTTGTGTTTACAGATTCTCAGCTCTTTTACAGGGTTTTGTCTTTCAGTATAGGGTTAACTTGCAGATTGCTTTGGTCTTACTTGGGTTGGATACGTGGGGATGCACATCATTCCTTTCATGGTTTTATCATCCTAGGAGTGCTTGCTCTTCTTCCAGCATGGCGGTTTTCCCTCATGAGGCGGATCGTGCAGCATCTCTTTTGATGCTATCATGGCGGTGACTTCTACCTTGCTCTTCTAGCGGGGTGCTTCATCCACTTAATCTTTTTGCATTTTTTATGGTTCTCGGCACCACATGAAGATCGATATCAAGCTCCTCTTCCTTCTTCGGCATCTACATCCAAGTTGAGAGGGGGTTTCTATCCTTCTTGGTATTCTATAGGCTTCAACACTTTATTTTCGACATCGGCTTTTTCCCCCTGTTGTACCTTTCACCTTTGCATTACATGTTTTCATCATCTTTATACTAGGACGCTTGGGCAAGTGAACAATTTTTCCACAAGGGACACTGTCCAAGTGGCACCTGTTGCATGAGCATTCTTCAACATGTAGCAAACTTTGTATTTCATTGTGCAGAGCACCACTTGAGCAGATCCTAAGCTGTTTTCATCGGCGGCTGTTATCACGACACCTCCATACTTCTTTATCACATGGATATCTCATCACCTGTTTTTCCTCGATATCGACACCCTTAAGTGGATGGATAAGCTTGTAGTGTTGTGTGATGTGTTGGGTGTACCCTGTCTTTTGGGTCACTTTTACTGGTTGCATCCTATAAAATTTAACTCACTTAAAAAAAAAGTTAAATGTGGTTCTATTCGCCTTTGTAGGGCTTGGTAAGCCACTAGGTAGTTGAAGTGCACCCTTTGTTTGATGCCCTGTTCTCTTTAGGGTGACTACTTGGACTCCCTTGGTAAGATAAGCATCGTCTTTGTAGTCTGGGTAGCCCACTGGGTAGCCGACTCACACCCTTTGTTCGATGCCTTGGTTGCTTTGGGGTGGGATGCCTTGGGGTAAGTAAAAATCAAAGTGGTTGGCCCAACCTTTCGGCTCAGTTTTGGACCTGAGAGAGGGTTGTTGAGCTAAAACACGCTTTTTAGCTGATTAGCATTCTTAAACAGCCCCAAAACACACTCAATTATTGAAAAACCCTAAAACGGGAAGTGGTCCGAGAGAGTTTCAGTGGTCTCCCAAAAACCCTAATTCTTTGGGGCACTCTTCAACATCTATAAATAGACGGGTTGCCCCCATTCAGCCTCATCCCTCCTGTGTAGGTTTCTCACTCTTGTGTGCAGATCTCAGCCATCAATCTCCCACCACGTGGTGGTCCAGCCTTCGCGATTGCTACCATCACCTCGTTTTATTGTAGCATTCTATTGCTGCATTTTACTGTTGTGTTTTATTGCCACGTTTTACTGCGGCATTCTAATGCTGCACCTTACTATTGCGTGTTATTGCCACGTGTTACTGGGGCGTTCTACTGCAACGTTTTATTGTGGCGTTCTAATGCCGTGTTTTATTGCGAAGTTTTACTAAGGTGTTCTATTGCTGCGTTTTACTGCGATGTTCTATTGTGGCATTTTATTGCAGCATTCTATTGCTACGTTTTGCTGCTTTGCCCACATCATTAGGCATCATCCTCTGCAGACACCTCAGTCTCCTCACACTGTGGTGATCAGCGTTTGGTGTTTCTCTCACTCCGTCGCTCCGACTAGTGGTCACAACACTTGGGATCCGTTTTGGGTGGGTGTCACTCTCTAACACATTGCGCTGCCCTTGAGTATCTGTACACTCTTACATTCATTTGCAATATTCATTCACATCAGAGTTGTGTTCTTCTCTCCCTTCTTTTGTTTGTGTTTGAGTTTCTGTGTTTGAGTTTTGAGTTTTGAGTTTTGTGTTTAGGGTTTGAGTTTTGCTTTCTGTGTCTTTGTTTGTCTCTGTGTTTTGTCGTGGTTGTACACACTGTGTTTCTTCAGTGCAAACCCTAGCAGTTTTCTTCACAGCGGTACTCTGTTCTTATTTCTAAATATTCTAGACTGTTCAAGTTTTATTTGTAGGATGGTGTGATATTCTTAACAGCTGATTTATTTATTGCTCACTTGATCATCATTGGTTCAGCACTCAGAAATTGACTTCACCTTAATTGCAGTTCTATGTAACAAGTGGTGCTTCTTGTTTTGTCTCCTTAGTGATTGGCAATGCTCAAACATGGCCGTACCCTGTTCTTATTTCTAAATGTTCGAGACTGTTCAAGTTTTATATGTAGGATGGTGTGATATTCTTAACAGCTGATTTATTTATTACTCATTCGATCGTGTTGGTGGCTTGCAAACTCACCTGCTATTATATTGTCAATTTGTATGGGCTATCTTTTTTTTTTTGGGTAGATCTTTTGAATATGACTTCAATTCCTTTTTCTCCAATCTGTTATGCTTTCAGGTTGTAGATATTGAAGCATGTGATACTATTTCCCAGCTAAAAGTCATAGATGATAACCTGGAAGAATCTTCTAGATGTCCTATTACGATGATGTGCACAAGCAGAGATGGCCAGTGGTTAGCTGCATCGAATAATGAAGGGCGAATTACTATTTTCAATTTAGAAGCCTATAGGTAAATGCATTTCATTTGTCATACTCTAGGTCTTCATACTGTTGACAAACTTGTTTATCCATGGAACTGTAATAAATTTTTAGAATTTGGTCAAGGCTCTAGTGATGATAGTTATTGGGAATTGAAGGACAGAGTCATGATAATTGTTTGAACCCAACTTTCCATGTTCATATAATGATCTCACAAAAGCTTATGTAGAGTGTGTATTGCTTTTAATTTCTATTTTAAGGGTTTGGCACCATCAGCATATACAGCATTTTCTATCCTTGAGCAAAGACCCATGCTTGGATCAGAGAATCCTTCCAACATCGAGTACAAGTTGGCTATTAATTTTAGGGGAAATCTATCTGTTCGAATCCAACTTTCTATGTTCAATCAAATGATCTCCAAAAGCTCATGTAGAGTGTGTATTGCTTTTGATTATTATTTGAAGGGTTTGAAACCAGCAGCATATACTGCATGTTCTATATCTGAGCAAGACCTGTGCTTGGATTGAGGAGAATCTTCTGACATTTAGTGTGACTTGGCTATAAATTTAGGGGAAGTCCATTTGAAAAGGGCAAGAGATTTGGTGAAGAATATATAAGAAGTCCATTGGGAAAGGGCAAGAGATGTGAAGGAACATAGGGGTAATCCATTCAGGAAGGGCAAGGGATGTGAAGAAGATAGTATTCCTATCAACCTTTCAGGGCTTGAATCCACCATCTGTTGGTTTTAAATTCAGTCTTAATCTAGGCTGTTGATTTGGTGATGGTAAATGAGCTTTGTTCCAAAATATCTAGGGAATACTAGCTGTGTCAACTAGTATGTTCTCTCACATTGTATCCATGATTTTGATCGGGTGGCTTTATCTACCACATGATAGCTGATTAAGCAATAATTAAAGTCTTAATCAGCTTAAAAACACTTATAATGTGACTGTTTCATGGACTGGACCATGAACCTTGCAAGGAGCTCCAAACAGAGGTCTATTGATAATATTCAATGTGAGGTTGAATGTGCTGTTCGGCTTGTCATTAATGTAGGGTTAGCTGTTGGTGTAACAAAGAAGAGAAATAGAAAAGATTGTGATCATGATCACTAAACTCGGCTTCATAACCTTGAGACCTATCTTGTGTCTCTGTAATTTAATTTTTCATGACAAATTCAATGTCTTTGGCAAGGGACAGGTAGTTAGATTTTCTTGTAAAGTGATATGACACTGTTGGGCATCTGTTTGGAACCTTTCACGTTGAATGAATTTGCTAAACAATTAAAGGCTTTGGCCGTTCAATGTTTTGCAGTGACATCGATTATGATATGAAAACATAGAAAGAAACAAGGAGACTCAACCTGATGGCTTCAATATTTTTGCATGTTTAGGATAGTTATTTCTGAAGCGAGCTTCTTCCTAGAGCCATGATATTGAGTGATTAGTGTCACATTTAGCAGTGGAAGCCTTATAACATGTCCCTAATGATCCACTTCATCAGACATCACCCCACATTACCATTGATCTCGTGGCTTCTGCACAAGAATTCCTGGAGTCTGGTTTCGTGTCTTCAGTGTGATGTGTTCATTTTCCTGGTCTTTTCCCAAGTTCAAAAATGTCTGCCCTTTCTCATTTTCTTCTCACAGAAATTGTCAATCTAGTTCAGTCTTCCTTGTCCTCATTTGCTAATAAGTCCTCATACCATTCTTTGTTTGGTCCTTCCAAGAGAAAATTCACCAATTTGACCTTATATGCATCTTGATCCCTATTCATATTCAAGGTAGTTAGCTCAATCTTTCTTAGAAAGTGATCCACTACCTCATTTTTTTCACTTGTAATATTCATATCCAGATGTAGCCTAGTCTTTTTGATTCGTAAATGGTCTTCAACCTGGCAACCAAACAGATCTGCAATGGGCACACCTAAATACGTGGTTGTTTGGATTGCTCTCCTTCACAACAAAGTGCTGCTGTTAAATTTTGCAGAAATTCTCAAAAGATCCCTCAAATATGAGAACTTATTGAAATACCCTTGCATTATGTTGCCCTGAAGTTTGCCTGGTCCATTTTTTTCTTATTTAGGAGATTTCTCATGTCATCATTATACATATATCACAAATTCTACAATACGTCATGAAATTGTCATCATTATCTCACGAATGCTGGTGCTGTTTTTGTGGAAATAATCAAAATATCTCTCAAATCTCAAATATTACCAAAGCACCCTTGCATTATGTTTGGTCAAACTGCACTGAGATATGCTCAGTGCATTCTTTTCTATACCAATGAGTTTTTCATCTCATCATTGTATAGTACAATAAAAAATTGTAATTCTATCATCTTGCATCCTGAAATAGAATTATCCTCATAAAAACTTGCAAAATACAATTTATACACAAATTTTTAGTGATATTATGAGGAATCTTTGGGGGGTTGTGGCTAAGTATGGGTTATGGATTGGGAATTTGCCCAAATTTGTGAAGTAGGGGTATTTTTGTGCTTCTTACATTTTTCAAGAGCAATTTTTATGGTGTAGTACTTTTAAGGAAAATCTTTTGCAGCACTTGTAGCATAGATGCTGTCATGTATCAAGTTAAACATTTGCTCTTAAATTGCTATTGTTTAATTTGTCATTCTTCCAGAGCTCATCTTTTGAGATAGTGTTTTGCTTCAATAAAGCAAAATAGTTGTTGATGCTTTTGGTAATATGGTGGAATCTTTTGTCAGACAACACTGGCGTGTTCCTCCTTTGGATGGAGGCTCAATCACTGCGGCTTTATTTCATCCAGGAAACAGTGATGTGTTGATTGTCGCGACATCAGGAAATACATTGCATGTACTGGATGTAGAAGCCAGGCGATTTGGAGACTGGTCAAGAAAGAATGGATCTAGGCTTCCACGATCTTTTTTAGAGTTTCCTGGGGGGATCCAGGGGCTAACGATGTCCCCTGCACAAAAGAGTACTTCTGTCATTGCCTATGGCTCAAAGTAACCACTCTTCTTTGACATTTCTGTTTGTATCAATTGGAACTGCTGCAGTTTTCAGATTCTAATGTTGATGCACACGCAGCCTGTCAATTGGCGTAGGTTGCACTTAGTCTCTTGTATTTCTTTTGTTCCTTCTGAGGAAAAGTCTCCTGTATTTCTTTCTCATTTCCTGTGAGGAAAGAGAGGCCAGGCAGTGTCTCTGTGCATATTTGCCTCATTTATTTGATCTGTTTTGGCATCTTATGTCTACCTTTTCTGGGCTGTATGGCCTTGTAAGATCAGTGCCTTATATATAGCAGAGCCACATACAATCATAGGGTATTTCAAGTTGTTTGATTCTTAAGTCTGAATGGTTCGATCCTTGTTTGCAGGGCCATGTGTTTGATCGATCTCAAGAAACCGGTTCCTCAAGATGATGCTGGAGTTTCCAGTCATGACACAAGGGCTTACAAGAAATGTGATTCCAATGGCTCCTTACCAAGCAAGGAGCAGCACAAATTGCAAAATGGAACTGGCACTGCTCATAAAAACTTCGTTCTGGTGCCTTTCAAAGATCCTGTATTATTTCTTGCACATGCATCTAACAGTGCAATTGTTCTCATTGAGAAGCCCTGGTTAGATGCACTCCGACAGTTGCCACCTCCAGTTTACAGACATGTCTATGGAACGTGATACATGTTCATTGTGCCATTTATGTCTGAAGCATTTGGCCAAAGATCTTGCTCCTGATGATCATCCTCTTATGAAGTCTGAAGGGTGCAACATATCAGTCAGCTTGAATTTGTCTGTCGGATTCAATTGGAAATTGGGCGAATGGTTTAGTTTAACCTGCGGTCACTTCTTGCAGAACAGAACCAAGTAAATGGCAGTTTGTTAAGGCTGGGAATTGGACATGGTTCTCTGAAAGTTGACCATGAAGAAAGTGGTGGCCCCTAACCACAATATCTATAAGCAGTTGGGTCTGTCAAGAGCCCTCAAATGTTGTACACAAGCATATGCTTCTAGTTTTAGGTCTCTTTGACAGCTGCTGTGCAGAATGTTATCCCCTTTTTGTGTTGAGCTAATGTGACAACCGTCAGTTTCTTGAAGAGTTAAATTTGTCAGGGAGCATTTCGAGGATGTCTCTTCACAATTTTTACATCCTTGTCCCCTATGCACGGGTGCTTCTGGACAATCTGGCTGTCGTGGCCTCTGCATCAGATATGAAGTTCATGGTTTAATTAATAAAAACAAGATTTTCAAGTTGCAACCTATCCATGTAAGGGGCCAGTGAAATTATGTAGATGCCTTACTAGTTTAGAAGCAAAACAAAATTCTGCTATGGATTGTGCATATATACAAGAGAGGACTCTGAAAATTTTCATTTCTGGTACTAATATGTGGATCAACTGCAATCACAGTACGGTTGTGGCATCAATGACTGTGAAGCACTTCTACTTTTGTCAATCATTGCATTGCTCCTCCAATGCCACAATGACTGTGAAGCACTTCTTTGTCAATCATTGCCTTGTTCCACCAATTAGACCAAGAGATCATCTAGATCTGTTCATCCAATGTTCTATATTTGTGTGTGTGCGCATGTTTATTGCTATCTCAATAGAGAAGCTCATCTGAAGGTATTGTGTGAAAGTAATCCGTTTGGTTGGCAGAGTTTGTACGATTCAAACCACAATTATTATGAAAGAAGTCTGGTATGTGACAATTCATCTACTCCCGACTTAATTAGTAACCTTTCAATGACCGTTTTGTGTAGTTTGGAGTTCACATTTGTCAATGCATCAAAGCTGAGGTAGATGCCTTCATTAAAGGGACAAATTTTGGATTTGGTCTTAAACTGAATCGTTGAAAACCCCCAAAAGTTGTATTTCTACCTAAGCAACCAAGATGCTGATTAATAATATGCCTCTAAATTCTATCTCTAACATGCTGGAGAACTGAACACAATACTTCTAAATTGCGTTAAGGTGGTCTCTTATACATATTTCAAGGTCCAAATCTTCTTCAAATAGTAAAAGGAATTGGGATATTCAAAATTACCAACATGGCCTTTATCAATTTTCATTTCTGCTTTTGTTGTTATAGTCACGTGCTACATGACAAGCATGTTCCACTAGATTAACACTCAAGTAATTGGTTCACCAATGATGTTGAGAATTGTATTATCATTGCTACCCCCATAAGCTAGAAACTTCCATATTTTCTTGGGTCAAGGACATTGCTAAGCTCTATATTTCCTTCAGTCAAGAACTTGCTAAGCTCTTATGAATGTGCAGAGATCTTGGTTTTCAAACAAATTTTGGTGGATTTAGATTTACACATTGAAAGATAACACTTTATGAAGGAAACCTTGGATGCCCATCTACTACTCCCCTCATAGCAAGTTGTAAGTCTTCAAAAACATAGTTATTCCTTGGAAGTAGGAAAGCATACTCCAGAAGTTGGGGTCCCCTTGGACTAGTATAGTTCAAGAGGCTTGCTATTTTTGCATTTGGTAGGCACCGACAATACATAATCATTCCAAATACCTTCCTAAGATAATCAACAAGGCCCATTGCCTAATTCTTGTAAATCATTTCATGATGTGGAGGTAGAATTGAACCCTCAACATTAGCTTGAGCAACTAGATGCTTCTTCCATTTGGCATTGAAAGACCATAAAAGTGCTCATATAGTTTGATTTTGCATGTTGTAATAATGGATGAGAAAACATCACATGAAGCAAAATGTAGAAGGCATACTTCATAGATTGTTGCATTTACCCAATTGCCATGAAAAATACAATTCTTTTCGTAGTATAAGTTTGGGTAGTTACCTTCATGTAGCAAAAATAGTTTTGGTGCAAATGGGTTTAGGGTTGGTACATCCAAATGGCCTCCTCTCCTCCTTACTCTATGGCTAATGATGTTGCTCTAGTCCCAATGATAAACGCCCTCATGTTGGGTCAATCCAACCTCAGTAATGGAAGTTTTGGATCTCCCCCTTCTAATTAGATATCAAACATTCTCCATCATGGAGATTCTTTAGCCCTATTATGGGCAACCCAACATATCAACCCCAACATGCTTCCATGAGGTGGACCTTAATTGGATGCCTCTTTCAGCTCTATTATGGGCAACCCAACATATCAACCCCAATATGCTTCCATGAGGTTACCATGATCGGTTCTAGTATGATCCAACACGGTATGGGACCTTAATTGGGTATGGTTGATTCCTCCCACATGCAAACAAATCTAGACATGTCATTGGAACGCATGCTCAACACATTCTTTGGTCTATGAGATGAACCATTTTTTGTCCAGATACATCCTAGGAAGGCCTCGGTATCAAGCTCAACATTGAGTTTGGCTTTGCCTTCCATAGCAGTAGCTAGAATGCATCCTTGAGCTAGAGTCGTCGTCATTCGGACATGAATAAACGATCAACAATACAACCCACTCAAACCTTTCTCACAACAATCAAACACGACATAAGAAATTAGTTAAAGCCTCTATCAAACTCGGTAGGGAATGTATTAATCAATGGATTGGATATTATCAATCTAGGCATCAATTGGACTTTGCTATGGGGCCAGACCCCCAGATTCCCCAATTCACCAATGTTCCTTTACCCTTAACTTAATTGCCTCCTCCTTGGGCAAAGTCTTAGGCCAAAAACCTATCAACTTGGCCAACCAAGATGACATCCCCAAGTATTAATAAAAGTAGATCTTAACTTTGACCTCCTTAAGACCCTAGAAATCTCATATCAACACGACGTGATGATATGAAATTAGAAATTTTAAATAGGGGTATCATAATAAAGGTTGCCTAGAAATAAGGCAATAAGATCCCTATAAAGACCCTAATTCATACCTTGCATATGAAGGTTTCAAATTGGTAAGAAAAAGAAAGGCCAAAGAAACAATAAGAACAATCAAAACGACATGAACCCTTGCATAGCTAGACACCACCTCACCACCATTTGCAACTGGGTTGAGAGAAAGAGGGCGGTGTGATAAACCTGCACTCGTTACGCACTCAACACGGCACAGAAAGGTAACACGATATGAGCTCAAGGTATACTCTTGTATTATTCAATCCAAAAGCGGGACAACATAGACACATCCTAGGACTACACCCTCGTGACGCCGCACATAAGAGGGTTCACCACTGGGTATAGGGAATCACACGTAGAGTGGAAACAAGGCAGGGCTTTGAGTCACTACTACTCCCTATATAGGTGCAATTGGTAGCAACGGCATGGTATAGCTACAAAGCCCTTACACTCACCCCCGCTTACTGGATTGCTGACCTCAGCAATCTAAGGGTAGCGTTTGTTATTTGACTCATCCGGGGTCTTAACGCAACTTTTCCTAGCAAGCTGGTCAGTGTCTGCCGGTCTAAAGGGACCGCGGGGTCTTAACACAGTCTATACTATCAGACTGGCCAGTGTCTGCTGCACTAAGACATTGGGGCTTTTTCCTTTTTGATGGAGATATTTGTGATGATTGCTACCATGTGAGTCCACCCTCGACTCGATTACATTTGAGGAGTGGAGGCACATTCGAGGTCTATGATTGAGAGCCGCATTATTTGTTTGGAGTGTTGAGGCGGCTCAAGGGTCGGTAGAAGGAGCAGGGGGGTTCTCCTCGAGCCAAAGGGCGAAGGCATCCTTTCCGCGTTCACGGGCCTCCGCTTCTGAGATCCAAGTGGCCTCCTTGAGTGGACGCCCGCGCCACTTGGTGAGGTATTCGGGGAAGCCTCTTTGTTCTCGGCGTCGGAAGAATGCTTCTACTTCGAAGGGACCATTGGAATGGAGCATTGGTACGCGCCGTCCCCATTGGTTGTCGGGATAGAACCTGCGCAGAAGACGAGCATGAAATGCATTATGAACACAAACACTGTCTGGCAGGTCCAGCTTGTAAGTGACTTCGTTCAGCACTTGAGTGATTCGGTAGGGTCCATAGTAGCGGTGATTGAACTTTGGGGTCATGTTTTTGGGAAGTGACATATTCTTAGAGCTCACTAGGACCATGTCTCCTTTGGCGAATAGTACTGCCTTTCTCTTCTTGTTTGCTTGTTCTGTCATTGTTATCTTGCTCCGCTCGAGACTTTGCTTAGCTGCTGCATTGCGATCTCTCCATTTCTTCAAGAATTCTTCTGCATCTTGATCCTCCGCTTTGGCCGCTCCGGATGCTAAGGCCAGTGGTGTGATGACTTCTTTTCCTGTAGCTAACTCAAAGGGAGTGTACCCTGTAGCCGAGTGGATGGAGCTATTATAGTGAAATTCCAAGACATCAAGGTACAAGGCCCAATCTTTCTGATCCACTCTAGCATAGCTGCGGAGGTAATCTTCGATGCCTTGGTTGACTCGTTCTGTCTGTCCATCTGTCTCCGGGTGGAAGGATGATGAGAATCTCAGTTGGGTTTCCAGAGTCTTGAAGAGTTCCTTCCACATGTCGCTCATGAATCTTCCATCTCTATTTGATACAATGGCCAGTGGTAAGCCGTGCAATTTGAATACATGTGTGAAGAAGAGGCGTGCTACCTCCTTGGCATTCAGTGGTGGTTTGGCCGGGATGAAGTGGGCCTGTTTGGAAAAATAGTCCACCACTACAAAGATGATTGTGTACCCATGGGACTCCGGTAGTTCCACAATGAAGTCCATGCTGATGACATCCCATGGGCGGTTGGGTACTGGTAATGGTTGTAGTAGTCCGGCTGGTCTTGATCTGGGTTCTTTGACCATTTGGCAAGTGGGGCAAGTTTTGATGTAGTCTATCACTTCTTCCTTCATGTTCGGCCAAAAGAACTGCTTCCTAAGGGCCTCCAAGGTTTTGCTTTGCCCTTTGTGGCCTCCAATCTTGCCATCATGTATCTCATGTAGGATGAGTTTCTTTAATTCCACATTGTTGGGGATATACAATCTTTTGCCTAAAAATAGAATACCCTCTTCTAAAGTGTACATTCCATGGGGGGTCTTCTCTGCTTCCACATCTTTGATTATCTTGTGCATGTCTTGATCTTGTTCTAGAGCCTCTTTGACAAGTTCTATGAAGTTGCTGCTGACAACACTGACAGCTTTCAGGTCAGCTTTCCGGCTCAAGGCATCTGCTATTTTGTTAGTAGAGCTGGGCTTGTGCTTAATTTCCAGGTCAAATTCGGCTAGGAAGTCTAGCCAACGGGCTTGCTTTGCTGATAACTTGGGTTGGGATTGGAAGTATTTGAGGGAGATATTGTCGGTGAAGACTATTGTATGCTTGTCTTGAACATAGTGCTTCCATTTTCTAAGGCAGTGGATGACTGCCAACATTTCTTTCTCATGTGTGCTCCACCTTGTTTCAGCATCAGTAAATTTCTTTGACTCATATGTAATGGGGTGCCCCTCTTGGACTAGTACACCCCCTATGCCATAGTCAGATGCATCTGTAGAGATTTCGAAGGGTTTTGTGAAGTTCGGTACCCTTAGGACGGGAGTTTGGCTCATGCACTTCTTCATCTGCTCAAAGGCTTCCTGTTGCGCGTTCCCCCATGTAAACGAGTGGTCTTCTTTGGTGAGGTGGGAGAGGGGGGCAGTGATGAGGCTGTAATCTTTGATGAATCTTCGACAAAATACTGTGAAGCCGAGGAACTCCCGCACTTCTCTTACAGTTTTCAGTACAGGCCATTTTTGGACAGCGTCCACTTTCTTAGGGTCCACTTTGATTCCATCTGCTCCTACAATAAAGCCTAGGAACTCCAATTCTTTCACTGCGAATTCACATTTTTCCGGCTTGGCGTATAACTGATGTTACCGTAGTTTCTCAAAAACTTGGCGTAAGTGTTGCTTGTGCTCTTCTAAGGTCTTGCTGTAGACTAGGAGGTCATCTATGTAGATAATGACAAAGATATCTATCTCTGGTCTAAAAATTCCATCCATGAGGCCACAAATGTGCCTGGCCCATTGCTTAGGCCGAACCCTAATACTAACCACTCAAAACTACCATATCGGGTGCGAAAGGCTGTCTTTGGGATATCTTCTTCGGCTATGCGGATTTGGTGGTATCCTGATCTAAGGTCAATCCGACTAAAGTGCTTGGCCCCATGCAGTCTATCTAAGAGGTCTTCCACTAGGGGCATAGGGTATTTGTTCTTTATGGTGATTTTGTTAAGAGCCCTATAATCTACACAGAGTCTAAGTCCCCCATCCTTCTTCTTTACAAACAACACTGGAGCACCAAAGGGGGATTTGCTAGGGCGGATGAATCCTTGTTCTTCTAGTTCATGTAGTTGCTTCTTCAATTCCATGAGCTTAGTGTGGTTCATGCGATAGGGAGCTCGGGCCGGTGGAGAAGACCCTGGAATCAACTCAATCTTGTGATCCACATCTCGTCTGGGTGGCAGACCTTTGGGTAGTTTGGCTGGCATTACATCTTTGAATTCTTCAAGTATTTCTGCCACTTCTGTGTTCCTCTTCTGTTGTTTGGGTTTCTTGCCATCTTCTTCTTCTTCTATTGGTCGGATCATACACAGATAGACCATATCTCCTTGTTTGACTAATTTCTCGACTTGCTTTGCACTGCATGTCATGATACGTGGCCTGATGACAGTCTCTTGGACCGGTGCTTTTTGGGTCTGGCCCTTTGGTTGGTTTGCAGCTGGTTTTACTATTTGGCATGATACTCCTGGCTTGTTCTCCTTCATTTGCACCTTGATTGGGGTCCTACCAGGTAGCTGCATTCTTTCGCAGGGTACTCTGACGCCTTCTCCTTGCATATCTAGTATCATTTCGTTCACTCCCTTACCAAACATTGCAATGACATACTTGTCATAGAATTCTAAGCCTAATATCACTTCAAAATCATCCATGGGGATTACTAAGAAGTTGAGTTTCGCTTTCCACTTGTTGGCTTCCACTTGGACTGCAAAGACTTGTTTTACTTCCTTGGCTTCTCCTTGTGTGAATGTTACTGTTAATCCTTCTGGGGCTTTGGATAGTTTCAATCCATGCTTTGCTGCACACTGTGGTGTCATGAAGTTGTGGGTTGCTCCTGTGTCCACCATGATAGGTTGGTTTCCTTCGCCCACTCGACCTTTGATGTATAGATGGTGGACTGCCGCTACTCTGGCTGCCATGCATTGGGGTCGTGCACTAACTGACCCTACCCTTGGGTGGTCCATACTCTCTTCACTCCCATTTGGAATTTCCTGGATACGCGGTGGTTGTGGTTCTTCTCCTCCATATGCACAAGCTGCATTCACCCTTGATCCACTCGATGAAGCTGTGTCTTCTATTGGGCATCTGTTTTGGTAGTGTGGACCCCCGCATTTGAAGCATCTGATGCCAGTGGAAGGGCCTGGGGGTCTCCACCATGATGTGTTTGATCCTGCGGGCCCATATGATGTACTAGGGGTTGGCCTGTAGTGATTGTTTCCCCATCTCCCTGCTGCTCCTCTTGGGACTAATGCGGTTTGGGATACGGCCGTGGTATTAGTGGTGTTTTGACTCCTTGTATCTGTGAATGCCCCTCTAGGAGCATTGGGCCTTTGGTTCTAGGAGTTGCTGTTGTTGAAGGTGTTGTTGAAGTTGTTGTTGAACCTGTTTTGATTCCCTTGTGCTGTTCTTCTACCTTCCAGGTCCACCAGTCGTTCGGCCATTCTCATGGCTTCTGCTAAGCTTGTTGGCTCCTGTCTCTCCACATCCCTTCTAGCCCATTCTTGCATTCCAAACAAAAATCCATGTAGCTTAGTGTTGGTATCCATGTTTGGTAGCTGCAGCATGATTTGCCTATATTTGCTGACATATTCTTTCATCTTTCCCTGTGCTTGCTTGAGGTTCCTCCATTCATCTCTCACTTTGAATTTCTCCAGCTTTGGAATAAAGTAGTCCTTTAGTTCTTCCTGGAGTTCTTCCCACGAACAGATTGTGTGGCCCTGCTCCTGTTCTAACAGGTACCAACTGGCAGCGTCCTCCTCCAAGTAAATGGCTGCCACTTCCGCCTTCCTGTCTTCGGTGATTCTTGAATATTTTAAGTACCTATCCACCTCTGCGATCCATTTCTTCAGAACCAACCCATCTCTCTCTCCCTTATACTTCTTGAATATTTTAAGTACCTATCCACCTCTGCGATCCATTTCTTCAGAACCAACCCATCTCTCTCTCCCTTATACTTGGCGGGTTGGGGCATCTTGAATTTTCCATAATCATCTTCTGAACTATTGCTATCTTCCTCTTCTTTGCGATGGTGCTTCTTCTCCTTCTTCTTGTCTTTCTTTTTGCTTCCTAATTCTACTACTTTCTCCTTCTCCTTCCTTGTATCTTGTGCCCTCCTAGATGACTCCTCTCTACCCGTTCTATCTATCTCCTCTTGCATTCGGTGTCTCCTCTCCTCTTCTTGTTGTTGACTCACCCATTCTCTATAGCCCTGCTCTACTTCTAGTTTTTCCCTCCTTTCTTCCTCTTCCTCTTTCATCTGCATGTTCCTCCATATCGATTCTAGCATGCCTGACATACCATCTATTTGTCTTTCTAGTCCGGCCACCTTCTCCTCTTGGGCCACTCTCCATTCTTGTCCCCTACTCTTCTTCCTCTCCTCTAATGTTGGGAGGGTGATGTTCTCCCTTTCTTCCTCCATGTGGTTGGTGGTGGTGTCGACGCGGGGAAGCCGCGTTTTGCCTGTGGTGGTGTGGGTCGTGCCGCGGAGAAGCCGCGTCACGTCTTCAGACGGTGGGATGTCGAGGTTGGGGCGTCACGCCGGGGCGACGCGTCGGGGGGGCGTCGCAACGTGGGACGACGTGACGTGGGGCGACGCGACGTGGGGCGACACGACGTGGGGCGTTGCGCTGTGGGTCGTTACGACTTCGATCTCTTCGGGGCACTGGATCTTTCCTCCTGCTTCCGTGAGCACTCCTTCACTCCGAGCAAGAGTTGCTCTGATACCAAGTGTGATAAACCTGCACTCGTTACGCACTCAACATGGCACAGAAAGGTAACACGATATGAGCTCAAGGTATACTCTTGTATTATTCAATCCAAAAGCGGGACAACATAGACACATCCCAGGACTACACCCTCGTGACGCCGCACATAAGAGGGTTCACCACTGGGTATAGGGAATCACACGTAGAGTGGAAACAAGGCAGGGCTTTGAGTCACTACTACTCCCTATATAGGTGCAATCGGTAGCAACGGCATGGTATAGCTACAAAGCCCTTACAGGCGGGGGGGGGGGGGGGAGGGGAGGGTAAAACCACATGCAACAATGCATTACCCTCTGTACCCCACCTCGCTTATTGTAGCATTCAAGGATCAATTGCATAACTAGAAGTGATCGATCCCATATGTTGCTCAAGCAACATGTTTGATCTATCCCACACACCCGTCACACGAGAGAGAGAGAGAGAGAGAGAGAGAGAGAGAGAGAGAGAGAGAGAGAGAGAGAGAGAGAGAGAGAGAGAGAGAGAGAGAGAGAGAGAGAGAGGTTTATTATCGTCCATGGAAGGCCAAATTATGACCCATGGGACCTTTCCAGATATACAATGATTCTCCTCCCCCATGGTAGGAAAGGGTAGCTACGGTGAAAGAACGATTTATGCAGCGTGGTTCTCTCGAAAGCGTAACATGTGGGTGATGAGAGCCCCTAACTTCGATATAGGAGTAGTGGTTAGAAATTGGTGAAGTGGCCCCTATAAAGGGATATAAAAGTCAGCCCATATGTGTGCATATAATGGGCATGTCATAATCATGTGCTCCTCTGATTCTACACTCTGCAGTCCACACAGCTTGCATAACCTCGTCTCTCTTGCCTGTCCATTCCATGCACCTGTCTCAATCAATAAAGTGTGTGATCGAGTTCGAAGTCGTGCAATACTCTGTCTAAATACCACTGAGAGTGGGTTGGCTATGTATAGCTGCATGTGTGCCTCTACCTGCATGTAGGATTCCCAACATGAAGGATAGATATGCATATTGTAATAAGCAAGTTTGCCATTTGCTCCCTTGCTTTGATGTTTTGCTTGATACGCTCGTAAGAGGTCTGATTGAAATGCGTCCATGCATATATCTTCGAATGCCATATCGAGATATCTATCCACTCCCCACCCTTTAAACCATTTTCGCATATCCAATACCCATCACATTGAAAGCACTTTACTTTTCCATGTAGGCGTGTGCTACCATCACATGCCCGTTTGGGGAGCCTACTGTCATCCATTTGACGTACTCGAGGGGCAATGTTAGTACTTAGATCATAGCATGTACCTCAATTGGCGAACGACCAATTTCCAAAACCATAAGTACATATGGTGTGGTGCTTTTGATGCCCAAATGTCTATGAATAAAAGCTTTTTGCAGCTTCTCAATGTTGTTCCATGTAGATCAGGAGATGCTCTCCCCTCCACACTTCCACTCCATATAATACCATCTGTAGAACATATGCATCAAAAATCATACATCGTATTTTCCAGCATTTAGTATATGTACGGCTGTAGTCGTTTTTAGAGAGAGAGAGAGAGAGAGAGAGAGAGAGAGAGAGAGAGAGAGAGAGAGAGAGAGAGAGAGAGAGAGAGAGAGAGAGAGTGTGTGTGTGTGTGACCCCATCACTGTCCGACCTACCCCAAGACAGAGAGAGAGGAGAGAAGAGAGGATAGAGAGAACACGACAGAAAATTTGGAACCCGCTCTTCCATTGAAGATATCCAGTAAAATAGAGGTCTCTCCATGTAGAGAGAGAGAGAGAGAGAGAGAGAGAGAGAGAGAGAGAGAGAGAGAGAGAGAGAGAGAGAGAGAGAGAGAGAGAGAGAGAGAGAGAGAGAGAGAGAGAGAGAGAGAGAGAGAGAGAGAGAGAGAGAGAGAGAGAGAGAGAGAGAGAGCATAATGCAGAGAGGAGGGGAGAGGGTTTGGCTATGTAGGCCTAGAGCCACCACATTGTGGCGAGCAATGATGCACTCTAGGGGGAGCCATAGAGTGGATACGTGTTTCCACTGGACCTTTTGTTAGTAATATATATAAGCGTTTCGCGCACCCTTCATGCATATGGAACGTTAGACCTCTTTGCAGCAGCTTCGCTGCTCGAAAGTAGCAGGCAGCCATGCTATCACATGATAACTTTGCTCCATAATCCATTTCTCATCTTTGTCTCTCCTCTTTTCCCTCTCTATTTCTAATTTTTTTCTTCACCCTCTCTCTCTTCCCCCCAATTGCCTATCTAATTTTCTCTCTCTTTCTCTGCCTTCTATTTTAGGTTATTTTTTCTCCTCTCTTGGTTCTCTCTCTCTCTCTCTCCTTTTTTCTCTCCATGCTTTTCTTCTCTCTCTCTCTTTCTCTCTCCCCCTCTCTCCTCTCTTTTCCTTCTCTCCTCTTTTTTTTCCTTTTTTTATATTCTTCTTCTCTCTATGCTTTTCTTTTCTCTCTCTCTCTCTCTCTCTCTCTCTTCAAATTTTATATTTTCTCTCTATAATTCTCTCTCCATGTCCCCCCTCTCTCTCCCCTTCTTCTTCTTCTTCTTCTTCTTTTTTCACTTTCTTTTCCCTCCTCAATCTCTCATAAAGTATGTAAATTTTATATTTTCCCTACATATACTTGTCTCTCTTTATGTTTACATTCTCTCTCTTCTTCTGCTCTCTCTCTCTCTCTCTCTCTCTCTCTCTATGCCCCCTTTTCTTCTCCTCTCCTTATCCTAATTTTCCTTTTTTTCTTCTCTCCCTCTCTCTTTTGAATTTTATATATTCTCTCTCTCTCTCTCTCTCTCTCTCTCTCTCTCTCCTTCTCTCTCCTTTCCCCCCTCTCTCAAAAAATATTTAAATTTAAAAAGACATTTCTCTTTCCTCTTTTCCCCCATCTCTCTTCCTCTTTCTTCTTCTTCTTCTTCTTCTTCTTCTCTCTCTCTCTCTTCTCTCTCTCTCTCCCCTCTCTCCTCTCTTTTCCTTCTCTCTCCCTCTCCTCTTTTTTCCTTTTTCTTCTTCTTCTCTCTCTTCATTTTCTCTTTAATTTTTTTCTTTTCTTTCTTTTAAATTTTATCTTTCCTCTATCTATAATTCTCTCTCTCTCCTTTTCTTCTCTCTGTCTCTCCCCCCTTTTTCTTATTCCCTCTCCTCTCTTATCCTCTCTCTCTCTCTTATTTTATTTTCTCTCTCTATAATTCTCTTTATCTCTATTTTCTGGCTCTTTCTCTCTCTCTCTCTCTCTCTCCTTATTTTTCTTTTTCTCTCTCTTTCTCTTTTAAGTTTTTCTCTCTCGATCTCTTTTCTCTCTATATATTTTTATTCTTTCTCTATTCTTCTCTTTCCTCTCTTTCCATTTCTCTTCCCCTATGTTCTCTCTCTTTCAAATTATATATTTCCTCTTTGTCTCTCTCTTTAAGTCGAAAACTATATAAAAAAATGTTTAATTTTAAAAAGACTATTCTCTTTTCTCTTTCCCCCCTCTTTCCATCCTTTTCTCTTTCTTCTTCTTCTTTTTTTTCTTCTTCTTTTTCTTCTTTTATCTCCCTCTCAAAGTGTGTGAAAAACTATGTCAAAAAAACTTTAAATTAAAAAATATTTTGAAAATATTTAATTGAAATGAAGGTTTAAATTTTTTTAATTTAACACAGAGAGAGAGAGAGAGAGAGAGAGAGAGAGAGAGAGAGAGAGAGTAGAATGCAGAGAGAAGGGGAGAGGGTTTGGCTATGCAGGCCTAGAGCCACCACATGGCGAGAAATGATGCACTCTAGAGGGAGCCATAGAGTGGACATGTGTTTCCACTATTGGACCTTTTGTTAATAATATATATTAGCATTCTGCGCATGCTTTGCATGCACAGAACGCTGGACCGCTTTGCTGCAATTCACTGCCCCAAAGCGGCAACAAGCAGCTGTGCTATCACACGACAACTTCGCTTAACAATCCATTTGTCATCTTTCTCTCTCTCTCTCTCTCTCTCTCTCTCTCTCTCTCTCTCCCCGCCAATTCCCTATGTCTAATTTTCTCTCTCTCTCTCTCTCTCTCTCCACCTTCTATTTTAGTTTATTTTTTCTCCTCTCTCAGTTCTTTCTCTCTCCCCTCTCTCCTCTCTTTTCCTTCTCTCCCTCTCCTCTTATTTCCTTTTTTTATCTTCTTCTTCTCTCTCTCTCTCTCTCTCTCTCTCTCTCTTCATTCTTTTTCTTTTTTCTTCTCCTCTCTTAAATTTTATATTTCATCTCTATTATTCTCTCTCTCTCTCTATGTTTATATTCTCTCTCCTTTTCTTCTCTCACTCACTCTGTCCTCTCTTTTCCTTCTCTCTCTCCTCTATTTTTCTTCTCTCTCTCTTTTCAAAATTTATATTTTCTCTCTCTATAATTCTCTCTCCATGTTCCCCCTCTCTCTCCTTCCTCCTTTTTTTACTTTCTTTCCCCCTTTTAGTCTCTCTTAAAGTATGTAAATTTTTTTTCCCTATATATAGTTCTCTCTCTTTATGTTCATATTCTCTTTGTTCTTCTCCTCTCTCTCTCTCTCTCTCTGTGCCCCCTTTTCTTCTCCTCCCCTTTCTCGTAATTTTCCTTTTTTCTTATCTCCCTCTCCCTCTCTCTCTTTTAAAGTTTATATTCTCTCTCTCTCTTCCCCCCTTCTCCTTCTCTCTCCCTCCCCCTCTCGAAAAACATTTAAATTAAAAAAATAATTTTCTCTTTCCTTTTTTTCCCCATCTCTCTTTCTCTTTTCCTCTTTCTTCTTCTTCTCTCTCTCCCCCCTCTCCCGTCTCTTTTCCTTCTCTCTCCCTCTCCTCTCTTTTCCTTTTTCTTCTTCTTCTCTCTCTTCATTCTCTTTAAAGTTTTTCTTTTCTCTTTCTTTTAAATTTTATCTTTCCTCTCTCTATAATTCTCTCTCTCTCTCTCTCTGTGTCTAAATGCTCTCTCTTCTTCTTTTCTCTCTCCTTTTCTTTTCTCCCCGCTTTTCTTCTCTCTATCTCCCTCCCCCTTTTCTTCTTCATCCTCTCTCCTATCTTTTCCTCTCTCTCTCTCTCTCTCTCTCCTTGTTTTTCTTTTCCTCTATCTTTTTGTTTCAAGTTTTTCTCTCTCGATCTCTTTTCTCTCTATATACTTTTTATTCTCTATTTTTCTCTTTCCGTTTCTCTCCCCCTACTTTCTCTCTCTTTCAAATTATATGTTTTCTCTTTCTCTCTCTCTCTCTCTCTCTAAGTCAAAAACTATATTAAAAAATGTTTAATTAAAAAATACTATTCTCTTTTCTCTTTCCCCTCTCTCCATCTTTTTCTTCTCCTTCTTCTTCTTTTATCTCCTTTTCAAAGTGTGTGAAAAACTATGTCAACAACTTTAAATTAAAATTTAAAAAAAATATTTAATTAAAAGAAAAGTGTAATTTAACAAGAGAGAGAGAGAGAGAGAGAGAGAGAGAGAGAGAGAGAGAGAGAGAGAACCTAGGTCCTACACATGAGACAGAGAGGGGGGAGGGGGAAAGAAAAATATTTAATTAAAAAAAGACTATTCTCTTCCCTCTTCCCCCTCTCTTCGTATTTTTCTCTTTCTCTTTTAATCGTTCTTCTTGTTCTTCTCTCTCTCTCTCTCTCTCTCTCTCTCTCTCTCTCTCTCTCTCTCTCTCTCTCTCTCTCTCTCTCCATCTTCTTCTTCTTCTATCCCCCTCTCAAAGTGAGTGAAAAACTGTTTGAAAAATTTTAAATTAATTTTTTAAAAGATATTTAATTAAAAGAAAATTCTAAATTAAAAAGTTTAATCTAACACACAGACAGGGAGAGGGGAGAAATTTAATTAAAAAGGGGAGGGGGAAAAGAAAGAGAGAGAGAGAGAGAGAGAGAGAGAGAGAGAGGGGGGGGGGGGGCAAGAGAAAATGAGAGATTATACGTGAGAGAGGAGAGGGAGGGGGTTTTAATTGAAAAAGGGAGGTTTGGAAAAGGGGGTAGGTTTAAGAAGCCCTTTGGAGGTTGGGGGCTTTATGAACCTACAACCAAAATAATATAGTAGTAAGACATATATATATATATATACTTATACCGCTTTTTACAATTATATGCAATCTTATATATTTGAATTCACTTGGTCTTCCGCATCTTCCTCCCTCTCTAGAGTCTTATAACTCTCTTAATTTCTATCACCTTATCTCTCTCTAAAGTATTTATTTCTAGTTCTTTATCCCATTTGTGTTTTATAAATACAAATGATGTTATTGTTTCAAAAAGTTGGAACATGTTTAAAGAGAGTTCATTGCTAATAAAGTTTAGTCCAAATCTACAAATTCAAACCCACCCTTACTATAACCATTTTACATGGAAGCACTTGCCCACTCAGTCAAATTGCAAAGGTTGATGGCAATATCTATTTTACTCACGACTATTAACCACTTGACTAAGTTAATAAACAAACTTATTAACTAATTAACTTATATATATATATATATATATATATATATATATATATATATATATATATATATATATATATATATATATATATATAGAATAAATAATTGTTTAACTCATAAACAAATAAGTAATTCACTAAATATTAGCTAAGCATTATCTAATTATATAACTTAATTAACATAATTACTTAACTTATTATTAAGTAATTGGTTGCTCGCTTTATGGGGGGGTAAGGTTTAGGGCATGGTCAATGGGGGCTATGTTGATGCAAGTGGGAGATGCATGGCTTGATCGACAACAGGGGTTGTGCTAACATAAGGGGAGGGGGTAGGGCAGAGAGGCTTAGTGGCAAAGAGAAAGAGGAGGGGGTTTGTTTCTTTAGGGGGTGGGAGGTTTGGGACAAAGTTAACTGGCCATGGGGGGAGGTGGAAAGAGAGAGAGAGAGAGAGAGGTAGTAGTACACTGGCCTTGCATCTTGTCATCTCCCTCTCCATTCTCCCCCTTCTTTCCTGCTCCCTTCCTTCAAATGACTAGGGCTGTCGTTTGAAGATGTTGCCATGTGGGTCTCCTAGCCCCCAACAAGCCCACCATTGCACTAGTGAGTACTTGGCTTGTTGATCATCTATCCACCTTCTCCTCATCGTGATTAAAGAACAACGAAGGAGGGGAGGGCCTTAGTGCAGCACATAGCATCTTGAAGGTGTACAACTACTTCATTTGCATGGGCCTATTGTGGCTTTAAGATGGAGTATTGAGAGAGAATTAGCTCTCACACACACACACACACACACGCACACACACACACACACACACGCACGCACGCACGCACGCACGCACGCACGCACGCACGCACACACACACACACACACACAATTACCTTTTACGAAAAAAGAGAGAGAGAGAGAGAGAGAGGTCTCTTGCAATTGAGAGCAAGAGACCTTTCTGTTGAGAGAGAGAGAGAGAGAGAGAGAGAGAGAGAGAGAGAGAGAGAGAGAGAGAGAGAGAGAGAGAGAGAGAGAGAGAGAGAGAGAGAGAGAGAGAGAGAGAGAGAGAGAGAGAGGAGGGGTCACAGATCGAGGGCAAGGGAAAGTGAAGAGAGAGGGAGAGAGGGTGGAGGGAGGCCAAGGGTGCCATGTGGCACCCCTTGCTAGCTTTTGGGGGAGGGGCAGAAATTTGACACGTGGTCCCTCCCCCAAAAGCCTTCGATAATAATAGAAGAAGATCGGAATTTTGTTCTAACTTTAGGTGAAACTGTGTACATTTTTTGGAATATGACTTCACCTTTTGGTTTCAAGTTTTATAAGAAAGCTTTAAGTCAAGACATTACCGCATGTTTGAGCTATTTTTAGCATAGATACACAATGAGTTCATCTATTATTTTACAATCATAAAAGCAAAAATGATTAGATCCTTTTTCAAAAGTGCTTTACATAGAAGTAAGGTAACTATGCCTTCTTTGTCCCTTGAATTTTTGAAGGCAATGCATCTTTTAGTATCTATACTATATAGTTTGGTCTACATGTAGATCTAACTCCATGGATTTTTATAACTAAAATCCCAAATAAGCTTTTCTCACAAAATTAAGCTTAGTGGAAAATTGGGGTTTTAAAGTTTTGTTTTTGACTTGTAAGCAAACTTACACATATCAATATGTTTGTGTATACTATCTACTAAATGATCGAAAATGAAAACAAATCTTATGAGTGTGTACAAAACTAGGTCGGTACCATTATATTCCTAAAAGGTTTGTTCATGTTTATTATTGGTTTGAAAGTTAAAGGGCCACATTGTGTTTCATGACTATTGATTCAATTCAAAAGATACTTAAATGGCCTCATTATAGATGTTAGTCACATAGACATGCATAACACACATAGTGAGAGGAGGACTAGGTATAAAACTCTCTAATGCTTTGATATACAATTTTGATGCTTATAAGACTTATTTGTGAACAACTATGGATTACTTACTGGTGTTTGGATCACTACTACCTGCTAAGTTAGCATCCAAGGAACTCCTATTGAGCAATGCAAGTACCACACAAATGTCCACTTTGAAGTTTTCTAAATATACTCTTGGTAATGTATAGGTTATATAGTTGATCACTTTCAAATGATCTAGAGTTTTCCAATTTAAAGAAGCACTTATATCATGTTATATTATTACCAAAGTAGTGATAAGTGAAAAATTAATGTAATGTAGTATCAAGCTTTCGTTGTTTATGATTTGGCTCTAGATCTTCATATGCAGGATTCTTGCCTCTCATAAATGATGATCATCCAATTTGATGATTTTTTTGCATGATATTCTTGTCTCTTCTTACATTATGTTTTCCTTTCCTAGACAATTTCTTTTTGGATACGTAGATAATTGTTTCGTGAATGTCCATAGGTTTTCTCAATGGCATTTAGTACCTTGGGGTTTGGTAAGTACTATCCACATTTTATTTGGATACTTCCCCTTTACTTTAAGGCACTCTTTTGCACATTCTTCCATTGTTTTAGACAAGCAATTGTTGTTTTAATCATAAATTTCGTACTCAACCTCGAAGTAAGCTATAGTCATGCATCCCTCGATCAAATCCCACCACTTTCTAGGATCCCAACATAATGGGGTCCAATTACATTTGTCATATGGCTAAATTATCCCATCTACCATTAAAGAAATGAAAATGGTCCATTCACTAGTGGTTAGTCATGTATAATACTCTTTGTAATATTTTATGGCATCTAATGTTAAAACCATTTGCTTGAAATCACTATTTGAGCATACATGACTTTTACACACACTTGTGCATTATCAATGTAGGTATGAATTCAAATAAAGTAGTTTGTTCTTAGCTTGATTATGTAACAAATCATTCAATTTGAAGTCAAAAGTGAGTTCTAATAGAATTAGATAATTAAGACACATTTTAAGCAAGAACAAATTGTACTTTATTGTCTCTCATCATGGTTTTGTGACTTTTTGATAGTATGTATCTTTGTTTTCATGGTTCCATTTTGGACTTCTTATTAACAATCTACATCTTATTTGTATGGTTCCAATGTGGACAATCATTTCTACTTTGTGATTAAGTCGTAGTTCATAACAAACCATAATTAACAACAAAATGTTAGAGAGCTCCATGTGTGATAAAATGCAAAGAATCCATGGATAGGAAATTACGCTCATTATGCTATGGAAGTGAAAAAACCTTGATAAAAAGGACCAAAGCATATGGGAAAGGCTCAACTCTACCTCATGATTACCCACACTCATTCTAAATGTTAATTAAACCCTCAAGCTATGTTGTTTCTTTGGTCTCATGACATGATTTTAAGGTGGGAATGCCCGATACTTTGCTAATGCAACTGTCACCCTTATAGGCTCCATTGCATCAATCTCTTGTCTTGTAGAAGAGGTATTTAACACTCTAGGGGGTCCCTCTCACCACATTGCCCTTGGCTCATTGGTTTCAATGGATTTATTTTTAAAAATGGGTTGCATCAAGAATGTCTTGGGTTGAAGTTGTCCTTCCCAATATTGTTGCTTGGCTACACTAGCAGGGAAATGTGGCTAAAATTCAAGTAGGGAGAAAATGCACATGAAATAGATCAAGAAAAAGCAAGAAGATTCATCTCATCCAGTTTTTAATAATTCAACCAAACCTTTTGACCCATTAGGAATATTAGTTGTTCTCAAGGGTCTTTTCCATATCTATGGCCTATACTTGAAAAAAAAAAACATATTTTTCTAGTTTAGCTAATGATGGAACAATCAAATGATTCCTAACCTCTCAACTCTTTGAATATGCATTAGTTCCTTTTTATAAGTACTTCTCTAGAGGGATCAATAGACCTCCCATGTTTTTTGATGGATTCCCAAGTCTATTTCTTTAGTATTCCCCAAATCCTTTCTTAAGTTCTCTTTGAACTCAAACGTTACTTTGAGTATCTATTGTTCTAATTGATAAAAATTCAAGAAATTTTTGGCATTAACTTTAACTAAGTCTAATTTTATTTTATAACAAGAAAATATCACCTCTAATAAACTAATTCTTTTCAATGGAAAAAACAAGTGGACAATGGCATTGTTAATGACTCAAACTGATAGTTCCATTGCATTGAAATGGGTGTCAAGTACATTCTTATATAGCATTTGGATAGTACCACTCTATCTCCCTGTGCTTATAGGATTTTGTTGTCTCTTCCGAGAGCATGAATCATATGTCTATCCATACAAAGCCAATTATGGGCAAGCCTCTTTTGGGCATACATATCAAGCATCATTTGCTATTCTCAACAGGGATGAGTCCAACCCATTGGAAAATTTTGAAGAACAATGCCCTAGCTTAGAAAAAGGTTCAAGACCTAAGCCTCCACAATTATTGGGAAAAGTAACAACCTCCAAGGATGTAGAGGGCCATTTGGGGCCAAACCTTTAAAGCTCCATAAAAAGCTCTTAGAATCTTATCAATGATAGATCACTACATTCTTGTCATTGGGTGATTGCCTTCAATAAATGTTATAATGACTAAATAACCTCTCAATGATTAAGACCCTACCTCCAAAACTTAGTGGTTTGCTATCTAAATATTTTTAACTTCTCTTCCACCTTGTCAAGAATCCATTGAAGCTTCTAGTGATGTGTGGCTCTTAGGTCTAATGGGCGCCCTAGGTCTAAAAAAAACTTTCCAATTTGTATCACTTTAAAGTTGTAGAATACCCATGAAAGGGGCCCTTCATAAACAATATTGAAGATTTATGTTTCAACTTTGCCCACTATGGATCTTGATACAAGAGCAAACAGCTCGTAGATGTCCTAGCTCCCTATCATAGGAAAAATGATATTTAAAATATAATCTTCAAACAATTGCACATGCACTTATTTCCATCTAGAAGAGGGAGGGCATGAGTCCTCCTTTTTGAATATTGAAATCAATCACCTTAAGGAGCGGACATGTTGCCATTGCAAAAAATGACAATGCCAAGGAGCACCCCATGTCACTCATCTCGTTAGTTGAAATGAGAAAGAAACCAAACTTTGGCATTGATAACCAAAACATTAATCGTCTTATAAAACTAGCCTCCAAATCCTAACTTGAATATGATAATTATTACAAAGTCCCATCTTATCTTGTCATAGGCATTATCAAGGTCCATATTTAGGAGATCAAATTGTCCCTTTCTCTCCAAGTTGAGAATTGAGTCATGGATCTTATATACATGAAGAAACCCATATTATGTTGTGTGTAGAATCTTTGGCAACAAGAATTTGATCCCCTAAGCCAAGGCCTTTTTCCATTATTTGATAGCAAACATTCAACATAGTAAGAGGTCTTCATTGACTTGGTTTGCTTCTAATTAAGGATTCAAGGAGTAATGTGTCTTAATCCACATTCTCAAGTGAGGTGAATACTCTTTTCTCATGAATGAGTTGAAAAAGTCTCAAACATCTTTATCACAAACCATCCACAAGGTAATCTAGAACTCAATTGGTACACCATCAAGATTGAGGGATTTCCCCTTCCTCATCTTCTTCACCATGAACCCCAACCATTTGGATGAGAACAACATGGAGAGTAAAAATGACATTTCCAATGGGATAACCCCTTCATAGGGGAGAAGAAATCTTGTAGCATTCTATGATATTTTGGGCCATTAACAGGTTTGGCTATATTGGGGGAAGATAGGTTTTGAACCAAAACATTGGTGATGCATAAATCATCAAAGTGTATATTCTCATCCTCGTCTTCTATCATGGTGATAAGTTCTTTCCTTTGTATAGCTTTGAAAAAAAGATGAGTAGGAGTATTTCCTTATAGTAACCACCAAAGTTTAAATTGCACTTTAATATCTTCAACTTTGCTTTGTTCTTGAGCTATAACGAAATTCTCAATAGCCTCTAGGAGCCAAACAAGGAAATTGTCATTAGGATGAAGAGAAATGTAGCAAATATATGCCTTTGGCATCTTTCAACATCATCAATGGTCTTCCTCTTGAGAAAAGACTTATCTTCACCATACTTTTTAAAGAAGCTAGTCACTATTTTGATGCATTTATTCATTCTTAGTTTTCGATCAAAACAATTAGCACTTGAGGATGTCTAGCAATCCTTTAGCTACTCTAAAGGTGCATGCCCCTTAAGAAAAAGGCACTGAACATGAATGAGTGTGATCTAAATAGGATAATGATCTAACTCAATGAGCTCAACAAGGAGTTTTACCTTGGGATATGGTGCCATCCACGAGCCATCTTGATTAGCATTGGCTCTATTAAGTTTCCTAACCCACCACAAGCTATCTTTGTATTTGTTACACCAAGTGAAGGCTTGAGCCTCATCAAAACATGCAATATGCAATACATCCACTAAGTCATTCTACAATGGCTGTTGTAGCTCTCCCTTTATATCAATAGCACAATATTGCAATCATGGGATCTAGCACCTCCACACATGGTCATATTCTAGTATCCAAATAAAATTTTACAAAATTGGGAGATCTCTATACCAAAATGAAAAGTAAAGTACCTCCTCTAGTTCTGCTCAAGGATGCAAGAAAATTGCAATAATTGAGAAATGCCTCCTCTAGTAGACCATTGGTGGCCAATCTAACTTCCTTGCACCAACATTCATGTTTCCTTTGGTGAATAAGCCACATACATGTTTCTTTCCTAGACTTAGAGCACACCCCCCTTACATTCCAAAAAGTTATCAAGCACTTTTGTGTGAGCCTATCCATGTCCAAAATCAACATCAACATTAAGCCAATCATCAAGCTCATTAGACAGGGGGCAAAAATGTTGCGATTGACCAAGGGTAACCTAGCAAGTTTCTTAAGAAGAAATTTTCATTTACTTTTTCCCTACCCAATTTTATCATCTTCCTTCTTTAGCATCATATTTTCTTCATTTTTTATGGAGGCTTTACCTCTCTCCTTCGAGACCTCCTTGATTGGGCGGTTTGGATTTTAATTGCTTGCCCAAAGTCTTCTTCTTTGTTGCTAGCTTTAGGACTTTCTTAGCAACGTCCTTTGTGATTTCCTTCTTCACCCCCTCAACTCCTTTACCATGCAAATGTTTTTTTGGAGAGCTAGGGAGCTTCTCATCTTGCTCAATCTTATTGGGGCAATCTTGTAGAAAGTGCCTAGTTTGGTAGCAAACACAAACATGATTCTAGAAAAATGATGAAAACTTAATTTCCACCACTATTTCGATGCCATAAGGATCGAGTACCTCAAGGAACTTAGGGATCTCATAGCACCTATCCCACAAAAAGATGCAAGCCTTCTTTTAGCTCGCTGAATCCTCAATTGAACCCCATTAGTAGTTGTAGGCACATAAAGGATTATGAATCTACCAGCACATGAATCTCACCATCCATCTAATCTTGTAAACTAATAAATGTAATCCATATAAGACATTAATGTAATAATTAATCTTTAAACGTAAGCAAAGGAGACCAAGGGATGGTCTACACAAAGTTACCTCAAAAGCCAACTATTGTTGCAAGAATCCCATTGCACTCCTACTAGGAAGTAGATAAGGTTGTTCTTATCCCCCTTTCCACTTGACTAAAGAAATGAAAAAGCTCTCATTGATGAAGTTTTATTGCAATAACATCACTTGTGCTTTGATAGATTTGCAAAAAGAACTTGGTAAACTCTTCTTCCACATAGATCCTACCCATGAAAAAGAAGAATAGGTTACATGTACTAAAATTGTATGTATCTCTTCTTGGTAAACTCTTCGTCCGCACAGATCCTACTGATGAAAAAACCCTCTTCTTCCACATAGATCCTACCCATGGAAAAGTAGAATAGGCTACATATATTGAAATTTTTATGTATCTCTTCTTAATCCTCTACAATGAGAAGGTATTGGTGCTTTGTATATCCTTCCCTTCTTTTAGCAACCCGAGCCTTCTTCAATTCCCTAAATTGCAAGATATTCCATGTGATAGATTTTTCAGTCCCTCCCATATGCTTCACAATGGGTAGGAAAGAAAATTACCATGCTTCATAATGGGTAGGAAATCAAGCTCCACGGTGTCATTGTTGCTTGATCTCTTCTTGTAAGCTTCCTCCTGTTGCCACCTCCTAACATATCTTGTGCCTGCCTAGCCCCTAACAAACACATCCAATGTGGCCACTACTAGCATTGATGGCATGAATTGCCCACTAACTATTGGAAGATAGCATGTACTTATTCCCCCTTTTGATGGTAGTCTATTTTCCTCCAAGTAAATAATAGCTCATTACTTATGTTGGATAATAAAGATGTTGTTTAGTATACTTGTTCACTTTGCATGTAAATCCAATAATGCAGTAGTCCTACCTTTTTGCTCCCACTATCTTTGTCTAGCAAATTATACTTTTTAGAAAGTAGCATGAAATCAACCATTTTAGTTTAACAAATAAGGTGAGCTTTAGCCATCTTAGTCAACAAACTATACTTCAATAATAATACGAGCCTTAGCCACAATTACATTTGCTTAATAGGATAATTATGAGATAAGGGAAATCTTATGATAAAAAGGAAGCTTTAACTCTTTTGTTAGTTTTTAAAAGATGTCCATGCAAAAATGTGAATGAGGGGTCCTAATAGATTATCATTTGAAAACTTTACAAAGAAGTGCTCCATGAAAAGTGTTTAAGGTCCTCCGAATTCCACTTGAAAACTATGCTAGACTAAAGAAATATTCAAGCAATAAGGAAAGAAAAACATTTCGAAGACCTCTCTTATTTTTCCAAAGAAGGAATGGAAATGATTATTAGAAGGAGAGATGCTCTCCTCAAAGTGGAATATTGAATATGCAAGTATGCCGAACGGTGATGATAAAATAAGTATATGTAGACTTCAACAAGGCTTAAACCAATATTGAACATCTTATACAATTCACCCCATAAACTAAACTATTTGGGGTTTACATTATGTTGGAATAGATATGAGAAAATGGTCTTTTCAATGATGTTGATTGTTTCTCTCACCCACACATGTCAAGAATCCTTCTAAGTTCTTTTTTCCTTCACCATGCACAAGAAACTATTTTATATAAAGAACTTCAACACTTTGTGCACCCTCTCTCCATCAACCTCTCCTTTTATACAATGTAGTTAACAAAGAGAAGATTGAAGTACTTGTTAGAGCTACCATCTCGAGTAAGTTACTCATGAATATATGTGTGTATCACGTGGGCTCAAAATAAGGTATTCTTAAAATATTATTTTTGTACATTTTTAACATACAAAAGGGTGTAATGTAATGGGGTTATTTACAGATTGAATAGAAAAGGGTTATGTTTTATTCTGGAAAAATTCACAGATAAGGATATTTATAAATAGATACTGAACACACATGATGTAGAGGATATACATTTAGTAACTTCCCTGAGGCTACCATGCAGAGGATAAGTGACAATTTCAATCCCTCTCAACTTAAGAACAAAAAGTATGAATCGACTAAGAGGTTACAAGTGAAGCAAAACAATGGGTAGTTTAATGTGATAAGAATTTTGCATGGCATCATTATATGCAATCTTGGTTATAATTTGAACTTTTTAGCTATTATGAGTGCCTTGACCATACTCTCAAATGGACTATAATAGAAACTTGGATGTATTTTGGTTTTTTTCTAATGAATAGTCAAGTCATGTAGTATGCTTGTGTGTGTGTGTGTGTGGGGCATGGCCTTCCTTTTTATTACATTACACGATAAAAGGTATGGTACAACAAAGACTATTAGTCTCAAACATAATTTTATAGGAAAAGAAAGCTAACTAACTTTAATACTTTTTTGGTGAGTAGCTCAACTTATGGGACATGGTAAAAGCATGGAAAATGCCATGTAGTGTTTTTTTTTTTTTTTTTTTTTTTGGCATCTTTGGAAAGTGATAAGATAGAAATTGATGTCCCATCAAGATGACAACAAGGGAAAAGAACTTTGAAGATGTTGTTCCAAGATGTTGGTTGGGGTTACGAATCAATGCTGAAGGTAAAGCCATAAGATTGCGGTGGAAGAACCTAGTGAATTAACATTCTCAAGAATTTCCAAATAAGGCAAAAACAAAGGTGTAGTTCCTAAACTTTAAGTTAGATTATGTGAAATATTTAAAGGATATAAAGAAAGACCCTTCAACACCTTGGATGGCTTCTTAAGTACAATATTAAGTAAAATACTAAGTGATGCATGAGCTTTGATCACCATCCCACTATTGGAAAAGATGGTAGGACCATGGAATCATCTTTTGCAAAAGTTGGTTAATTGCTTAAGGTAAATTACCAAGAAGATACCGATTTTGCAAATATACAAATGTCTTTGGTAGCATTTGTTTAAATCTTTTCTAGACTTTTAAATATTATATTGTTATTTATTGATATTGAAGGTAGAGCAATATTTTAAGCCATAAGTCTAACATGAAAAAGTCGCCTAGAGTTTACATCCATAGTTTACATCCATTATCTTGTTAGATGGAGAAGGTGCCTTGAATAAGTAGGCTAACACATATCCAAAGGGTTGCATAAATTGGAATTTAGGGGCATGTTGGAAAGATGCTCCTTTAAATATGTAGATTAATAGAAGGTGTTCTACTTTGTTGTGAATAATCAAAGCTAAAAAATGGCAACATTGCACACTCAAGATAAGGTACTGATTTCCCTCACTTTTTAGGGTGAAAATCAAATACTTTCATTTTTTGTTGTGAGGCAAGAAAAGTCAGAGTAATGCAACTTCAAGTTTTAACTTTAGTTGGTGTTGATATCAATGTAACCAAGAGGATTCAAGTGATATGTCTTTTGCACTATGTTCCCTCCTTCTAGCAATATGATTTATTGGATGATGGTGAAAGGTTTCGCTCTTCTATGCTACGGCCTTAGTTGTGATGGAGGTTGAACGGCTTGTCCCTGCCTAGTAGAAAGAAATCTCACAAATCACCTCTACTTTATATAGGCATTATAAGATCTTTGTCTTATTGGACTACTCTCAACTGTTGTTCACATTGGTCCCTTCAATCAATGAAGGTTCTTCAAGACTATAACTTGTGTCTAGTCTAAAAGATGGCACCAAGTAAGTGATGCACACAATGACTTCAAGCTGTAACTTCACATTTACGAGTCCAAGTGTAAACCACTAGGCCACTCACCTTTGAGACAATCATCATGTACTTTTGAGAAAAGCATAGGCCAATTTTTAATTATAAGTACTTTTTTATACGTTTCTTTGTATTTAATGTTGGATATAAAAATTTTATGTATTTAATGTTGTTGACATATGTATTTAACATTGGATATTCATTACTTTAGAGGTCTAGGAAACTTTAGATTGGTGCTTAGAGAAAACATGGAGTTGATATGAAAGCTTTCAAACTTGACAATTTGCAAGGTTTTCCTTAGATTTTGAAAGTTTTTTTGTTCACAACATGACAAAAAGTGCCCCTAGATTTTGAGATTGAAAAACCCTCTTTGAAAACAAAATCATTAATGTTTTTAAAATGATGTTGGGCATACTATGACACAAGTGACCCTAGATTTTGACATTGAAAAATCTCGTCTGGATCATTTTGAGTTTAAATCAAATGCAAACATCTCATTAATATAATCTATATTACACAAAAAAGGACGTTGAAATCGAACAATTCATTTGACACTAAGTCTTGATTTTAATAATAATATATAAGTAATTACAAAATTGTGATGTGGGCATTGGGTACTTATGCTATAGGAAAAAAAACTTCAAGATTTAACAATTGGCTTGACAACAAGGCAAGCCTGAAATTTGACTAGGTGTGGCATACATAGCTCAAGGTAAACATGCCATGCCTTAGTGAAGAACTAGGGAGCCAAGCTAGAATTTAACCGAATATAGCTTGTCTCTGTCTCTCCCTCTCTCTCTCTCTCTCTCTCTCTCTCTCTCTCTCTCTCTGTGTGTGTGTTTTTGACAAGCAAGCTTAGAGTGACTCTTTTTCAGCACTAGTTGCTGAAGCAAATGTAAGTTGGAGTTGAAGTATTGTTGCCTTGAATGCACAATTTGAACTATGTCGACCATGCCTGGGGTAAAGGGGCTAGTCGTGGAACATCTAACTTGATGCACAACGAGCTCTCTTTACAATGAAAAATTCGTAGCCCTGTTGCTTCGGAAGTGATTGTGTGATGAAGGGGAAGTAGCAAACCAATATCAAGCTCTCGTGATGTTGAATCATGCTGTGCAGTGCATCAAATACGAGTTCTCGCGAAAAAATTTAAGCACTTTATATTGAAGTAAAGGGACTGGGCCATGGTGGTGTAGACCAGTTGCCCCTCACATGTTTTTGTATCATTGGTTGGTGCAGAGTGTTTCGTTATAGGCCCCGGGCACGTTATTGGCGGTTGTTCTCCGACTGGCCCCTTTACCCTAGGTGCAATCTCAGTGTGGCATGGCTCTTAACAAAACTTTGGGGGGGGGGGGGGGGGTGCATTGGGAAGGAGAGAATTTGGGGGTGAAAACACGTCTTTGGAAGGACGTGTACATTTTGAGTGGATACGTGGCCAAAGAGGGTCAGCATCAGATTACGTGGCATTAAGACCTGAGTGGGGCCCATGTTAGCCACCACCGCCTCCACTCACTTTTGAAATTAAAGAGGTCTACGTATTAATAAAATATAAAATATTCATGCCAATGGTGATAAACCGATAATCTAAAAAAGAAAACCCTGCCAATTGTCGTGTAAATCCACATTGGATTAGGAAACACTTTCTATTCTTTTTCCCTCGCATGTCGGTTCTTACAACCCTCCAGTTTTCTATATTTTAAAAATGATTAATTGAGATCGAATATTTCAATCAAATAAATTAACTAAAGACAATAAGATTTACTTGGAAATTTTAAAACGTGCAACTTGAAATAGGAATATTCTTCATGTGAATATTTAAATAAATGAAAATAAGCGAAAAATGAATTCATTGAAAACTGAAAGTCTGGAATTAAAGAATATTTGGATACGTAATGTAGGAAATAAATTCGTTGAAAATCGAAGACGTGGAATTTCAAATAACAAATTCGCCGAAAATTGAAAAATGTGGAATTTTGCAAATAACAAACTCGCCGAAAATTGAAAAATGTGGAATTCAAGATAACAAAATTTTCGAAAATTGAAAATGTGGACCTCAATTTGAAAAAACCAATTTTATTTCAAATGAGTACTCAAATAAATAAATTAACAAAATCAAATTGACTTAAAATAAAAAGACAAACAGCAAAAAGACTAATAATATTGATAATAGTTTGCAAAGATGCAGCTGTGAATTGCACAGTTCCCGATGGATGGATGGATGGCAAAGCATCATCTTTTTTGTTCTTTTGTCGTAAATATTTTGGGCGTTTGCGCTTTCGTCAGTGATCAACCCCAATTTCTGAATTAAAAACGATGAAAAATGCAAAATGTATTGATAAAATAATTTGAGAAATAGTAAATAATAGGTTGGTGTTTGTGCGTTCCATCAGCCTTTCGACCGATCATCTCTTTTTCGTTCACTTCGCGCTCTCTCTCTCTCTCTCTCTCTCAACAAAGCTGCTGTCCTGGTGGTGGGTATTCCTGCAAAGGGCATACAGAGCAGTCCCTCGAGGCACGCCTCTGCAGCTAATTTTTGCCTATTGTTATGTGGGTTGGTGCCTTATCGTGAGTTTCTTGCCGGAAGAGCTTCCTCCTCCCCCACCCGTTCGATCGCCACTTCTCTTTCCCGGCCTTTCATGTTCTTGCTCTTCCACCCAAGAAGCCATTGCTTCTGCACCCATGAGCCTAATCCTTGAACAAGGTATATATCATTGTGAATTTGTTAAACATTTTTGCATACTCGGTCTCACCTAATCCTTGAAGAATGGAGGAATTTGCTAAGCATTTTTATGGCATACTCGATCTCACCTAATCCTTGAAGAAGGTATAGATTGCTGTGCATTTCTTAAGCGTTATTTTGCACACTTGGCCTTAATTCAATCCTCGAAGAAGGTAAGACCCTGTGTTGTGCTTGTTTAAGCATTTTCTAAAACATACTTGGCCAATCCTTCAAGAAGGTATACACTGTTTTCGCATTCGTCAAGCATTTTTTGTATGCTTGATCCTTGCTTCTCTGCTTGCATCCACCCAAAATTCTATTTGTGTTTCGAGTCATGCATTTGTTGAGCTTTTTTTGCATACTTGATCTTTGCTTCTTGGCTTGCATCCAGCCAAAGTTCCATTTGTGCTTTTAGTCATTCTGTCGGGTTTTCAGCCATGAGATTGGGAGGGTTTAAGCTAATACCCATTTAAACGGTCCGGAATCATATACTTTGATGTACATATATAATTGCGTAACTTGATGATTGTTCCGGCAGTAGTGTTTAATTTTTTTTAACAAAAGGGGAAGAAGAAGAAAAGAAGCCAATATCATTTTACTTATCAGATATGAGTTGATTTCTTTGAATTTGTAATAGACTGCTCATGAAGTCAAAGATCACGCATCACTTGTCTGAATGTACATTGAGTTCTCAAGAGAATTGAAATACTGCTAATTTTTCCTGTACATGCTGTGGTTGTTGTCAATCTAATGGTGGTAATGTTGTTCCCGCAGGCGTGCTGCCCCCCTGGATAGCCGACTATTCTGTTTCACCTTCAACAAACGGAAGCCATGTTGGGTCCAATTGGGAAGGTTTCTGGTTGAACGTCCAGGCATTTGGCAGCTCCTATCTTATAGAAGATGTTGTCATCATCATTCCTCACGTGATGTTGATGCTGGCGTATGCTTTGTGGTGTAGCCGGCAATCTGTGTCTGTCAGAGGAAGGAAGTATACACTCCCAGGGACAAAAGGGGTTTTGGATGGAGAGACTTCGGTCAAGTACCAATCGTCTCTGTTCTATAAAGCCACATTTTGTTGTTGCTTGTTTCAGTTGATATCCAGCATTCTCATGTTACTATGGACAATCTACTGGAGCATTCAAACAGAGGCTCCTTCCTTGCCTTTCCATGCCATTGCTGCTACCTTTGTGCAGGCAGTGGGATGGGTTGTAATGACAATGGCCACACGTGAGCTAAAAAGAAAAGGAAGGGTATTTTTTCCCTGTATTCTGAGAACTTGGTGGATTGTCTCTTTTATGTTACTTGTTTATTCTTCTTTTTTTGATGTTCGAATTTTATCTGGAGGTTCGGAGAAATTTGCATCTGTAAATCTTTGGCTGAGCTTAGCAGCATCTCCAGCAGCTGCCTTTCTGTTTGTAGCAGCAGTGTTAGGGAACACCGGAATACATCCTATTAAGTCTGATCTTCATGAGCCACTTCTACCTGATTTTTCAGAAGAAACTTGCAATGACATCACGCCTTATAGTAATGCAGGTTTACTGAGTGTCTTAACTTTGTCCTGGTTAGACCCCTTACTTTTTGTTGGCTCCAGCAAAGTATTGGAGCTTAAAGATATTCCCCTCCTTGCTGTTCGGGATCGGGTCGAAACATCATACTTACAACTGAAAGCAAAGTTGAAGCAAATCAAGCTGAACAATCCCTCGGAGGCACCCGCTTTGACGAAAGCTATTCTACACTCTTTCTGGAGGGAGGCAGGATGGAGTGCCATCTTTGCAGCTGTAAACACCTGCACAACATATGTGGGTCCCTTTTTGGTAAAGGACTTTGTGGAGTATCTCAGTGGCAGAAGACGATTCAGGAATGAGGGTTATGTGCTAGCATTATTCTTTCTAGGTGCAAAATTTACAGAGAGTTTGACACAGAGGCAATGGTACATGGGCATTGATTTGCTAGGAATGCATGTCCGTGCTGCTCTGACAGCTTTTGTGTACCGGAAAGGACTACGCTTGTCAAGCCTATCACGGCAAAGCCACAGTGGTGGGGAGATAATCAATTACATGGCAGTAGATGTGCAAAGAATTGGGGACTTCTCCTGGTATTTGCATGACATCTGGGTTCTACCCTTGCAAATTGTGTTGGCACTCGGCATCTTGTATAGAAGTGTTGGTATAGCATCTGTAGCAACACTGACAGCAACAGTCATTTCTATAGTTGCTAACACTCCTTTGGCTCGACTGCAAGAGAAGTATCAGGACCACTTGATGACAGCAAAAGATGAGCGAATGCGTGCCACATCTGAGTGTTTGAGGAGTATGAGAATATTGAAACTTCAAGCTTGGGAGGAAAGATACCGCAGTAAGGTGGAAAGTCTGAGAAATGAGGAATATCATTGGCTACGGAAAGCCCTGTTTGCACAGGCAGCAGTGACCTTTATATTCTGGGGAGCTCCAATCTTTGTGTCAGTGGTTACTTTTGGCACTTGTATTGTCCTGAATATCCCACTGACCGCAGGACGGGTCCTTTCAGCTCTGGCTACTTTTCGCATTCTTCAAGAGCCACTACGAAACTTTCCTGACCTTGTGGCAATGATTGCTCAAACAAAAGTCTCTCTTGATCGGATTGCCAGCTTTCTTGATGAGGAGGAGCTGCAAAAGGATGCAGTTGTAAAAGTTGATAAGGAGTCAAGCATGGCAGTAGAAATCAAAGATGGTGTTTTTAGCTGGGATACATCTTCTGAAATGCCTACTCTCTCTGGAATCAATATGAAAATTCCCAAGGGAATGCATGTGGCAATATGTGGCAAGGTTGGGTCTGGGAAGACAAGTCTCCTTTCATGCATACTTGGTGAAATTCCGAAGCTTGCTGGCAAAGTAAGATTCTAGAACTCTTGGCAGTGGTTTGATCAACAGGGTCCTAAATCCAGCAGTAATACAGAGGGAACGTTTTGTGAGTTACGCCTGTTCTCCTCGATTAACTGTGGTTTATTCTGCACTTTTAGGTCCCCATCAGCTTGTTCCATTTACCTCTTCTTGCTCTATGCAGGCTTTTGCAATTCCTTTTCTTGGGTTTCTCAAAAAAGTTTGGAAGGGCAGTTGTTTTAGAAGGTTGCTTAGTTTTGATAAACCGCAACATCTCATGGAACGGTTTGCTTTTGGTGAATAAGCTGATTAGGATTTGTTTGGCAGGTAAAGTTAAGTGGGCAAACTGCATATGTCTCACAGTCAGCGTGGATTGCAACGGGTACTATAGAAGAAAACATTCTGTTTGGGAGTCCAATGGATAAATACAAGTACAAAAGTGTGCTGCAGGCATGTGCCTTAAAGAAGGACTTGACTCTCTTGCCCCATGGGGATCAGACGGTTATTGGAGAGAGGGGCATCAACTTAAGTGGTGGGCAGAAACAGAGGGTTCAACTTGCTCGGGCTCTTTACAAAGATGCCGATATTTATCTGCTTGATGATCCATTTAGTGCTGTAGATGCACACACTGGAAGTGAACTCTTCAAGGTCCCAGTTCTTTTGTTAAAAAGATTCTGATTACCATATTAACTTTTTATCTATGGCTTTGTAATGACACCATTCCTGCATTGGCAGGAGTGCATTCTTGGAGCATTAGCAGAAAAGACTGTTATTCTTGTCACGCATCAAGTAGAATTTCTACCGGCAGTGGATCTCATATTGGTGAGTCTGTGTGTGTGTGCGCGCACTGGAGAGCTATGTGTCTGTGCATGCCTGCATGTTGAGGTGTGCAAACTCTTCCTCTGTGCATGTGCATGTGTGTCATTTGTCTCCACTTATGTCTCCAGGTAGGGGCATGGCGAAGGCATACGGTGTGATCTTTTCCATGAGGGTTTGTTCTGTCAGATTCTGGTGCTGATGAGACACTCTTATTTACCTTGCCATCTTCTGTGTTTTTTTTCCTGTGTTGTCTTGCACTTGTATGTCTGGCTAGATTTTTTGTGTTTGGCATGTGTACCTAATCCTCCAGTGCCACACTAAACTACTCTCTCCTTCGACCCCAACATTGTTACATAATGTGCCTAACGCTTGTCTCACATGTTTTGACCAAATGATAGTCCCATCATTTAGAGTTGAAACTTAATGGGGAAGTGTTCATGTGCATTTGCAAACACTTGTTGGAGACCAACGTTGAAGGTGACAAGATCATTGTATACTTGTAGATCAGTTGTGTTGCAAGAAATGGTTGAAATGTAGCTTGAGGCATATAAAAGTGAGAGATTTTAGCTCTTTTGTCATGGGAAATGCATGAGAAAATTAGGAAAATCAAAGCAGGACCTAGTGGAATGCATGTAGCATGGATCTTAGCAGTTGCCCTCCAGTTTTGGACATGAATTATATGCTAGTTTGTTGTTGCAGCAGCGTAGGTTTGAAGTGCAGGTCTGAATTTTTACTTGGTCTGATAGTGATTTGGATGCACAAAGGTTAGGGCAAAGCATTGGGATTGATGCATGAATGGACATTAGGCTTCATAGAGCAGATAAGATCAGTTTGGAAGTCAAATTTGCGTGTATTATACATTGTTTGCGGTGCACAATACTTTGCAACCAAGTTTCCACCTTCAATGTCACTTATGCAGGTCAATTGGATTGAGGCAGCATGTATTTGTATGCATTAAATGTTTATAGTGTGAATGGATAGATTTGTTGTGCATTTGGTCAAGATGGACACCCTACTAAGGGCAAGTTTGGTTCGATTCAAGAGCAAGGCATATGTGAATTGTTGGCATTAAGAGAGAGACTGTTACTTTGTGACAGCAGGTAACTTGTGATTTGTGCAAGCTTTGAATATTGATAAAGAAATATTGTAAGGTGTGCCAACCTTTGGGACCTATCGTGCAAGAGCATTCTAGGTCTCCTGTTTCACGAGTCTTTTGTTTCTTTGTTGATTTATTTCACTTGTGCAAGTTAGTTTATATTTACTATCCTTTAGGTTATTTTTGAAGGTTGGTTTCAAAAGGTGCATACTTTTGAGAAGTAGATGATAATCTCCATTATAGGCAAAATACTTGTTGTATGATAATAATGCTTCGACTTATCAAGAATCTTTTAGTAGCCAGGTCGGATTGCATGACATATAGAATCACCCTCAATGAATAACACTGACTGATTTGAAAGGGCACGATGTAGACAAGAGACATAGAAACAAGGCACCAAGCTTGGAAGGGTACTCCTCATTCCCACAGGTATCTACCTTCTAAGTCTCTCAATAAGAGCCTAGCAACTGTGCCAATCTTTCAAGAATGCAAACAAGAGATATTAAGAGAAACTGATGCAGACGGTCCACATGCATGGACGAAAAAATTAACTAGTGGGAGATCCTCTATTTTACAGGTGGCGAAATTTGATTCGACAAAAATCTGCACAAACTTTTTTGTTGGGTTGCTTATAAAGAATACAAAATGTATTTCCTTGAACTTTTGCTTACTAGTGGGAACACCCATGGTAGATCCCCTCTAGATTGCTGAAACTTCTGCCACCTTAGTGCAAACCCAGCCCTAATGTACTTAGAGTGGCAACCTTTGCTGTAGTTGGCACTTTCTTTCAAATTTTTGACAATTGATGTTTGTTTTTTGATTTAATTTGCCCAAACTATGACGATTTGCCCTATTATTGACTGTTTGCCCCAACTTTTTGTTCTTTTTGATTTATGCGCGTAGTCATTTCTCTTACTCATTTTTTCCACACCTAGCGTACCTAGTACTTGACTAGATATGAATAGAAAATGGAATAAAAAATGAAGGCCCATACTTCTTCGAACTAAGTAAAGCCTTTGCAGTTACTGTTCTTATATTCTTTGAATTCTGTTTATATGCTTGGGTTGATGCAGACAAAACAGTGGTTCTGAGCCTGAGTAGTATCCTTGTTGGGCTAGTAGCTGGTATAGGTGTCCCTTCCCTCGGTGAGTTATGTAGGGTGCAAGCATGTGCAGACCCATGTTTGACAATGAGGGTATTTTGAGAAGGGCTCTTTATTTATTTAATGGTTATGTGTACTTTTAAGAATCTCAAGAAATCCTGAAGGCCTCTGCTGTATAGTCGTTCAAGGTGGAGAGCTCATTAAGCTTATTGATAGTACAACAATTCCTTTTAGGCCCTGAACTTTTTTATTAAACACACTTCTTTTTTTGTTATATTTAATTTTTGCACGTATTCAATGGCTGTGTGAATAAATGCATGGTTTGAGAGATAACACATGCTTTGATTGATTCTGAAGGTTCTTCGAGAGGGGTGCATAATCCAGGCAGGGAGATATGAGGAACTATTGCAAGCAGGGACAGATTTCAGTACACTTGTTTCTGCACATAATGAAGCTATTGAATCAATGGATGTGGCCGAATATACCATAGATGAAGTTGAAGAGCCAGAGAAGCATACTTCTGTTGGTAATGCAGAAGAGGAATCCTCCAAAAATTGTGAGATCGAAAAGCTACCGATGTTCAAGGGAGATAAGCAGTCCTCTGATGCTCAACTTGTGGAAGTGAAGAAGAAGAAAAAAGATATGAAAAAACGTTTGCGAAAGAAACAACTTGTACAGGAGGAAGAAAGAGAGAAGGGCTCAGTAAGCTGGCATGTCTATTGGTCTTACATGACAGCAGCTTACAGGGGGTGGCTGATTCCTCTAATAATACTAGCACAGGCAGCATTTCAACTGCTACAGATTAGTAGTAATTGGTGGATGGCTTGGGCAAGCCCTCCAGCTGATGGGCATCAGTCAAGGAGAGATGATGCGGAGTTGATTTTAGTGTATATGGTCTTGGCTGTTGGAAGTGCATTGTGTGTATTTTTGCGTGCTCTATTTGTTTCTATCTTTGGGATTAAAGCAGCCCAAAAATTGTTTCTGAATATGTTAGATGCTATCTTTCGCGCACCAATGGCATTTTTTGATTCCACGCCAACTGGACGAATATTGAATCGTGTAAGTAAATCAGTTTCTTTTTCCATCAAGCCTAATCAATCTACCAAGCAGAGTATGCAAATCTAGATCTGGATATATATTGATAGATGAACTTGAGACTGTGGAGGCTGAAAGTGTGTATTATTTGATGGCAATATACTGCAGGTCTCATCAGATCAGAGTGTGGTTGATTTAGATATTCCATTTAGGCTTGCAAGCTTTGCCTCAACAACAATACAACTTCTAGGCATCATTGCAGTCATGTGTCAAGTAACATGGCAGGTCTTATTACTGTTCTTGCCAGTTGCAGCAGCATGCTTATGGTTGCAGGTTAGCATCTTGATGTCTACTAGACCATGTAAAAACTGCTAGAGGATTTTTTGAGCATCTATGCCAATGCCCGTTCATAAAGTCTTATGAAGGCTAGCAGGTAGTTAAATGATGACTTGTGAAGTTTTTCTGTCAACATTATTTACAACAATGAATGAATTATTGAACACAGGATAACAGCTTACGTTTCTTATCATTAGATTTTTCATCTCGGTCCCCCAATATATCTTGTAAAGAACACCTGGCTTCATTAGTAGTTTTCATATCTGATGGTGCCAGAGTTGCATCTTCCTTCTACTTTTCTTTCTTATCATGCCTTGCCATTTGAATTTTTAGAGGGTGATTTGTGCAAAATCACGGTAAAACCTGATGCTGGAATCGATTCTGTTCTGCAGAGATACTACATGGCTTCTGCAAGGGAGCTTACTCGGCTTGTAGGGATTCAGAAATCCCCCATTGTTCATCATTTTGGAGAATCCATCTCTGGAGCGCTGACCATCAGAGGCTTTGATCAACAAAAACGATTCATGAAAACCAATTTTACCCTTTTTGACAATTATGCAGGCCCTTACTTCAACAACTTTTCAGCTGTTGAATGGCTTTGCTTGCGAATGGAGCTACTGTCAACCATTGTGTTTGGGTTTTCCATGGTTTTTCTTGTCAGCTTTCCTCCTGGAAGTATTGATCCTAGTAAGTGTTCCTTAAAGACTTGATAGGGTGAAATAGTTTAAGGCTGTAGAGAGAGAGAGGAATGTTGTAGGTTGTCAAGACCATGATATAAATACTAGGTTGCACATTTATCTAATATCTGCTCAACTTCATTTTGTTTTCTTTTCTTGATGATTAGGAAAACAGAGTTTAGTGACAAAATCTCAGCTTTTTACATGATTTGTCTGGGAATGTAGTACATATCCAGTAGTCCTTGTACGATGTATGCTGATGCTTGCTGTGTTACTCGTCTGATAGTATGCTTTGTCTATACCGGCACTTGCTTTGTTGGTTGTCTTATAGGGGGTGGTAAAAGTCTTGTAACTATTCCAACTTCAAATGCTTTCAGGTATGGCAGGTCTGGCTGTGACCTATGGATTAAACTTAAATGCAAGACAATCGCGTTGGGTATTAAGCCTCTGTAAACTGGAGAACCAGATTATATCTGTTGAAAGGATACAGCAATACACACGTCTACCTGCAGAGGCGCCTGCAACGATACCAGATTCTAGGCCTCCACATGATTGGCCGAATTGCGGCTGTGTCCAGTTTCAGCAGCTTGAGGTGATCAATCTATTTTTGGAGTGTATTGAGAAGGCAAATTTAGTGAATTGTTGCTGCGTCAGTATTATAGCAGCGAGAAGGACAAAATTGTATACCTGATGGTGTATTTGGCATTATATTTCAGGTCCGATATAGTTCACAACTTCCATTGGTTTTACGTGGCATTAGTTGCAATATTCCCGGGGGCAAGAAAGTTGGCATAGTTGGTCGTACTGGAAGTGGCAAATCAACATTGATCCAAGCACTTTTTAGGATTGTGGAACCTGCTAGTGGGAAGATTTTAATTGATGGCCTGGACATAACAACTTTAGGTCTCCATGATTTACGCTCCAGATTAGGTATCATCCCCCAGGATCCTACCCTTTTTGAGGGTACCATGCGGGCAAACCTAGATCCTCTTGAAGAGCACACTGATCTTGAGATATGGGAGGTAACATCATTTGCTGTAGAGCTACATGTTTATGGAGGCTTATGCTTTGAGGAGGATCAATAATTGAGTCTTCACTTTCTTTATGTATAGGCACTTGATAAGTGTCAGCTTGGGGATGTGGTGCGTTCAAAGGAGTCAAAACTAGACACTGCAGGTTTGTCAGAATCATGAGGGTTTGTTTAATGTTAATCCTGAATATAAAGCAGGTGATGTAATGTTGACATCAAATACATGTTGCAGTGAGTGAGAATGGGGAAAACTGGAGTGTGGGTCAGAGGCAGCTAGTTTGCTTGGGTAGAGCCCTTTTGAGGCATGCCCGTATTCTTGTTCTTGATGAAGCCACTGCCTCTGTGGATACTGCCACAGATGGACTTATTCAGCGCACAATCCGGGAAGAGCTCAACAATTGCACTGTCATCACGGTAGCTCATCGAATACCAACAGTAATTGACAGTGACTTTGTGTTGGTGTTGAGCGATGGTATGTGTGCTTTCCGTTTTTTTGTTATTGAAATTATTTGTCAGACATGATGGGTTCAATTTCTCAGTGATGCTTGTTTCATGCAGGTAAAGTAGCGGAGTATGACACACCATTGAACCTTTTAGAGGATAAAACATCAGCATTTTTAAAGCTTGTATCAGAATATACCTCGAGGTCTGCTAGTGTCAATGATTTAGTGAGCTTGGGCTAGATGCCTTAGTCTCAACATGGTGATTAGTACTAGTAAGGATGCTGATGCATGTCAGCCAGAGCACTAACAAGGGAGGGAGCTTCGACTGCACTAACAGGAACAACAGAGCTTCATAAGGCCGACAAGATCGACAAGATCCTTCCTGGTGACAGTCTCTTAGAAGGTAGTGTTATGCATATAAAGGTCATTGCATTTTAGTGGTAGAGGTCTTTTTTGATGAATATCTGGGAGCAGAGTTGGGTTGGCATGGTGGTTGCTGTTTTTTTGAAACTGTGATGATTATTGCCTGCAGGAGCATTGGATATACAGAGCCATCAGCCACGAAGGAAGATACTTGATTGAGATGCAGCAAGCGCTGTGCCAAGTGACAGTGCCAAGGGGTATTTGAGATTGCCAAATTGGTTCAATCTTTTGTAAGTCCTTCATTGACATTGAGTTTTTGAAGATACAGAGCCCCTCAAAAGCCTGCATATAAACAGCATTCGAGCTCTACATCTGATTCGTGTTGCTGGAGGTGCTCAACTCTTAATGCACATTTCCTGTTACCTTTCTTGCAATGGTCAATTACATGGCCGTGTCTGAACTTGAGAAGATCCATACAAAGTGATGGATCTTAAGTGATTTCATGACTCTGGATTGATTGATGTGGAAGATGTATGTTCTATTTTATTGGGGGATATATCTTATGGTTTCCCTTTAACATTGAACAGTAGAAAAAGCAATGTATAGAGAGGAAAGCATGTTAGAGACGTTTCAAACATATGCTTCTTGTATCGCTTGATGCTGGTCTTTTATACACAAAGTTCTCAACAATGGGATACAAACTAGTTAGGCATCAGAATGTAAATTGAGCCCTTAAGTTGTTGCATGGAATTGATTTCTAGATTGTAAAGTAGATCGATTCCTCATTTGGTAAATAATATTAACAATCAAGGCTTGATTTGTAAGAGATTGTGTACAAGCAATGTTCAAAATTTCAATGTGATACAAAAGCTTGTTCATGCATATTACGTATCATATTTGGAGCTTAGTAAAGAGGTGGTGTACAAGCATTTTCAGAGTCCCAACGCTCTTGTATAAGCTTAAGCATTCACGTGTAGTGTGCATCATATTTAGAGTTTTTTCTATAGTTCATTGCATAATTACATGTTTTTGTATTTGGGCTAATCTGGTTGTATAAAATTTGTAGACCTGGACTTTGAGGAGCTCATTGTGGCAATATTTGAAAGTATGTTCCACAAGCTGATATGGCATTGACGAGCTTGATGTCCATGAGTCCCATAGCCCCCTCCCCCCCACAAGAAACCAAAATAGCATAGTAGAAAGGCACACAAGATATATCAACGAGGAATCCTTTGTATTCGAAAGATATAATGTTGAGATAACATCTTAGGACTATATCCTTGTGACCCTACATATGTGAGGGTTTACCATTGAGTATGGGGAATTACATGTAGAAGCACATTCCAAGCAAAGCTTGAGTGACTACTACTCCCCATATAGGTGTTTTTGACTCCAATGCCATGGTATAGCTACAAAGCCCACCCTTATACTCAGCCCTCCTTAATGGGTTGCTGTCCTCAACAATTTAAGAGCGGTTTTCTCGACTCAATTTGGAGTCAACACAACTCATTCTATCAAGCTGGTTAGTGTCTACTAGTCTAGGACATTAGTGGGGTCTTAACGTTGCTTTTTCTACTATCAAGTTGGTTGGTGTTTGCCACACTACGACTTGGGGGTTAATAGCTTTTTCTATCGAGCTGGCTAGGGTTTGCCCATCTAGGGCTTAGTTCTTTTTATTCTTCTTCATTCCAATTCACCCTCGATTCAATTACATTTGAGGAGTGGAGACTTCATAGTCCTAACTTTTATTTGGCTTGGTGCTTATGGCTTTGCACATCAAGCTTTGTAGGCGTGATCCCAAGTTGTCGCGTTGTCGATGTTAAGGCATAGTGACACGCTTGTTGCCATGTTATGCCATGCCTTAAGGGAGGCAGCCCATTGAGTTGCTCCTTGCATTATTACTCCATTTTTTATTGCCATTGCCTTGGGTCTCCTTGCACTATTCCTCCGTTTTTTCTTGCCATTGTCTTGGGTCTTTTGGTTTGTTTGCTCTCCAAGTCAAGAACTTAGGTTGTTTTCCTTGGCTGCTTTGCTGGATCTTTCTTGCTTGACTTAAACTTAGACAAACAAGTTGGTTCAATCAGCTTGCCTTTTTGCTCAGAAGATGCAGTCTTGGTGCATGGCACCTCTATGGCTCTTCTTAGTCTCATTTGGAGTTGAAGTTCTTGGGGGGGAATGGACTAAGTTGTTACATTTAGACCAGAATTTAGGTTGATGAAGTAGAGGTATCATTGAAGTTCTTGGGGTGACGCCTACATTTGGAGTGCTTGGTGGGTCATGGATCCATAGGATTGGGATGACAACTCCTTGCATTGCTTGTGGCCTGAATGCCGAGATCTCAATCTTTATTAGCTTGATCTCAATCTTTATTAGCTTTGAGTATGGTCCCAACAGGTTCCATAGTCCAAAGACATTCACCTTAAGAGTCAGTTGGAGAGTTCTTCAAGACTCAACTAGCAAGGTTCCCTTCCATGGTACTAAGTTACTTTGATTTGACCATATTGCGAGCACTCCCTCATGCTTTCCCTTCTTTGAGGCATTATTCTTTGACTCATTTTGTCCAAGCTTATAAGGGTGTGTCTCTTCAAGCAGAAAGGCATAGCCAATGTCTCCATTGCTGAAGTGCTGCTCTGATCCGAGTTGGTTGGGATGGGATGTAGCCTTGAATCAAAAGCTTGGCTTGCTTCATCCTTAGCCACGAGTTTAGCTTGGGGGCTTTTGGATGTATCTTCATTCTCAAGTCTCATCTTGGCTCTAGAGGCTTGCCTCCATTTCTTGGCGTTTGGTTTCACTTTCTTCTTCTCATTCTCAATTCTCCTCTTTCTCTATCTTCCCTTCCTCTTTTTGGCCGCCTTCACCTAGGTTTATCTTTGGCTATATTCTATCTCTTCTTTCTTTGGCTTCCTAGCTCTTCACACTTGCTTTTCTAACTTGGCTCCTTCGCCTATTTCTACTTGCTCAATCTTTTTCGTAACTTTCTTCTTGTTTTCTTCTACTTGTTTTCACATATCTTGCTCTATCTTTTCTTTCTTTTCCAGTTGCTTTCTGGCTAACTCTACTTGTTCTTTTATCTCCTTTCTTCTCTTTTCTTGTCTCAACTTTTCCTTGATCTTCTATATGGATCCATCTAATAAATCTTTTTTTTTTTGAATATCATTTTCTTCTATCTCATCACATATTTTCATGATTCTCTCCAATTCTCTTGAACTTTGTGGCTTTGGTTGGTTGCTGGGGTTGGGGTTGTTGGGGTCGAGGTGTTCCAAGATCTAGGTTGGTCCTTTTCTTCTTTGGGTTGTTGGGGTAGAGGTGTTCCAAGATCTACACTGAGCCCATTCTCTCCCTTTTCTTCTTCTTTATCTTCAAACTCTTAATTTTTTCCTTCCTTTTTAACCTATTTCATCATCTAAAGTAAAAGTATTGGCTCCATGTAGCGACTGTCCTGCCCAAGCTATTTTCACCCTTCAATTCTCATCCTCTTAAGTCTATCTCCTCATCTACTTCTTCATTGTCATATTCATCAAAAGCATCGCATACATCCAAGGAGGGCGTCAACTTGGCCTCACCCTCAATGTCAATAGATGGAGGTGTTCCTAGATCAAAGATCGAGTTCATTCTCCCCCTTCTTATACTCCATTTCTACTAACACTCGTTCCTTCTTTCAACTGGGATGCAATCTGTGGGTGCAAGGGTTCATCCTTTTGACATGTCAACCTATCTTCATCTTCTTTCTTATATCCTAGCTCCATCATGATATTTTCTACTTTTGAATGCACATCCATTTTCCATCCTTCTTCCTTTCACATAATACTCTTATCATTTCTTCCTCTTCTTGACTTCATTCGGGTTGGCATTCTTTGGGATAGGGCTAGTCGATATAGAGATATTCTCCTTGTGGGTGGTAGTTGGGAAAATCTTTGGGATAGTAGCCTTCTTGGTAGTAGTAGTCTTCAACATAGTAGTTGGTAATAGCAGATGGCTCCTCGTTGGGGACAAGGTGTTCCAAGATTTGGGTTGAGCTCATCCTCTCCCTTTTCTTCATCTTCATTTGACCTATTTGTTCTTCTCTTAGATCCTTAGTCCTTCTTTGGTTGGCTTTACTCCAATTTTCAGCTCTTGGACTCTTTCAGCTTCTTTCATATGCTTCAAGTATGGTTCGGCCCGTTCTTTGGCTTCTTCAGATCTAGAGGGAGCACTCTCCCAGTTCCATCTTAGTATGATTTCTCTTTGTAGCTCCATGTTGAGGTCTCAAGCCATCTTCACTTGCCATAGCCTCTTACACCATAATCAATTGGTAGTTGATGTCCTCTAGGCCTTCATCCAGCTCTTTAGTCTTCTCTTCGAGATTACACAACATATTTGCTCCTTTGTGGGTCTTCTTTAGTGCTTTGGTGGTCTTATTTGTTTGCTCGATTGATTTGAGTAGTAGTTCTTTCTTCTTGATGTGATTCTAAGCTAGTGACATAGCTCGTCCTCCTCTTCCAAGAAAGTGTCCTTCCATAAATCTAGCTCTCTCCAAGTTATTTATGAATGGTAGGCCACGTGTCCCTATCATGCCATGGCTCCCTTTCAACTTTATTGGTATAGTAGGTTCTCTCCCAATTTTCAGTAGTGCAAGTAACACGCTTGGGGGACATTGTGACATGGGGCGTTGCACTATGTTGCGCCGTGTCGTGTTGGGGTGGTTGTGTCATGTTGCATGACGTGTTATGGTAGGATCTCCTCTATATCATGAGCTAGCTCCCCTCTTGAGCTAGTATGCTCCACACTAGAGTTGCTTTGATACCAAGTGTTACGGACCTTCACGCGACTTCAAGTCATAACATGTCATAAGGGACAAAAATGGCACAGCGGAAAGCCACACAAGATTATATCAATAAGGAATCTTTTGTATTCATGATATAGAAAGATACAACAGTGAGGCACATAGGACTATACCCTCATGATGCCGCACATGTGAGGGTTCACTCTAATGAGTATGGAAACTCACATGTAAAAGCACATACAAAGTGGAGCTTGAGTGACTACTATTCCCTATATAGGTGTTTTTGGCTCCAAGGCCATGATATAGCTACAAAGCCTATAGCCTTACAACCTCTCTCTCTCTCTCTCTCTCTCTCTCTCTCTCTCTCTCTCTGTGTCACCCACCACAAAAAAGAGGAGAGATTTTTCCTTGCTAGCTTAGGATTAATTCTTAATGTGGCCCTCTTGGTTTGCAATAGTAGAAACATAGGGTTTTCCTACATTTAATTAGTGGTGTAGCAACATTTGCACGTGGTGCCAAAAGATTGATGGCCTACAAATGGTGAAGTTGTGACCTCTTATGATAGTTTTCTCTTTGATAAGCTTGTTGTGACTTCTTTGGATTTAGGTAAAAATAAATTTGCTTTAGTGAGGGGGCATTATAAGGATATTGGCCTCAATTACGGAAAAAACTCAATAGCTCATTCATGCATTTTCAATGTGATAAAAGTCATTTTCATTGTCACAATATATGGATACATTAGTAAGAGTGACGGATTGAAAAGCTTCTCTTGAGTATGGACAATTTACTAGAGGTTAAGAACCACCAAATGATCATGCTTATACAAAAGAAAAGTAGGATAAACCTGGCGACCCTAGGGAGACTATCACAAATTTCCCACCAATAAGAACATATATGAAGTCATACAAGGAATGGGCTATGTGGAATATCCTTGGGTTATTGCATATAAATGAGGTCATATAGTGAATGGGCTATGTGGAATATCCTTGGGGCCCCTTGGAATCTACATGTGATTTATACCCTCCTTTCCTCTAGACAAGCCACTTTCAATAAAGATAAATGGAATGATTATAGACCATTGCACATGTAAGGTAATGTTGTCCCAACTCATATAACTAAGCACTTGTCTCAACTCCTGTAACTAAGCACTTGTTTAAGACTAGTTACACACCAAATGATAAACGTCCAATCCTTGCCTAGAGTGTGGGCATGCAATTTCAAAATTTGGTGTGGATGTGGACACAATGTTTTAATACACCAAAATGACATGTTTTGTAAAAAAGTAAAAAATAATATGCCATTTTTTAAATTGACTACAAATGCAAAAAGTTCACCCTTGTCCATCACTTTACAAATTGGGAGAGGGAGACCCCTTGTTCAAAAGTAGGTGGGGAGTTCACCTTCTTAGCAAGTAAATAATAGGCCATGTCCGCTCGTGTGCAAAGAACTACAAATGTCCAATCCCTAAAGAAGTATGATTGATTAACATGTAAAGTGGACTTCCTTGCCATTTGGTGTGTAACCAATATAAACAGCCATGACTTTTTCTATCTAGTATGATGCCATTAGAAACAACAAGTCAAAGATTTGTTATGAGCCCCTACTTGCCTCAATTAGATGTTTGTTAAAAGTTACAATGGTTTAAAGTCGAGTTATTGTGGTTGGACTGCACAGTGCTAGTTTTGGTAGTTGCATCATGTAGTATAAGTTCACTAGATTAACTTTTGAGGGGTTTCACATGTAAGCGATGCCAAACAATGTCACATGAGGCTTATACGTGGTTGAAATTCTGAAATTCATCTGCATGTAGGAAACAATGGTTATCATACCTTTTTAATTGGAAATAATGAGACTTTTATATTTGAAAAGTATATAAAAAGTGTAGAATATTTGAGAGCACCAAAAACATGCCATCAAATGATGCCATGAAGTATAATTGTTAACCCTTTTGGGGAAAGTTTAATGGAGGGGAGTACTTTCCATAAAAGAAGGAAATTATGCCCGAAAGGTGTACATGAACGTGCTAATCATTTTGTAGATTGACTAACAAAGCCTCGGGCGGCAAAACCCACCTTTTGCCACTTGAGAGTTGTGCTGACTATTCCATAGACTCACTAATGAAGCCTCATGTGAAACCCCTCTTTTGGTACTTGAGACTCTCATACACCACCTCCCTTGACACTTATCTATGGTTTACTAGGGCTAAAATATGTCTATTTTTCAGATCAAAACTAAGAAGTCTATTTATGAGTGAGAGGTGTAGTTGTATATAGGGATGATATGTGGTTTTCTAGGGGTAGAATAGGTCTACTTTTACCAGAACTAACAAGTCTTCTAATCCTTTTCTGCATGTATGTATCTTCATGCCAATGAGAGGTGGAGTTATTGGATGTCAAGAAAAGGTTAAGGATTTTTTGTTGCACCAAATTTTGTTGTGATCTACTAGTAGGTTTTCAAAGGTTAAAGGTAGAGCCATATCTTTTAATGTATAAATATGGGTCACGCAAGGCAAAAATTAAGGGACCACTTGATTTGTGGAGTGTTAATAGGTGCACAAATCATGTGTTGAAGAGAGGCCAAAAGTTTAGAACATTAGGCAAAATGTTGTTTAAAACCCTTCTTTTGGAGTGTTCTTGCAGTCAAAATTTTAAAATATTTAAATATAGAGGCCATTTTTTGACTTTTAATCTTAGAAAGGTACACAAAAAAACCCCAATAACTAGCATTTGGGTTAAAATTCACGCTTAATTTGTACCCCCCCAGTGAAGTGTGGAGATAGAGAGCTCTTAGCTATGATTAGAGCAAGTTTGTACCACATATGCAACTTGAGGATTGATTTCATTAGGTACCTGTCATCTCATTTGTGCACCATGCGTGTGATGGTAGCATTATCTTACTGGTGATGTATTATTTTTACATACTGATATTGGACAACTTGAGTAATGTTATTGATGAATTTTTAGTTAAAAATAAAATTTGAAGGGCATTAATTGACTTATGGTGACCATGAAATCACTTTGACTTGCTACTTCCTATTAGTTATATTATTATTCTAGAGCCTAGTGCTAACTTGTCTCATTGCTTTTGCATCTTCAAACTATTGTGTGGTCAACATTGCATCAAACATGGGATCAAAAGCTTGCATTAGGTTTTTTGATATTGGATTGAGTAAGAAGATGTTTGTGCATTTTGAGAGCAATTTGGTATCATTACACAAGGAAATGATGCAAGATGGAACTGTTTTTGATCCCTTACATCTCATCATCAAATGATGATGATGAAAAAGATGATAAATGCAATCCAAGGACAACTTTGGTGTGTGGAGAAAATGTATGTTGAGGTCCAAAAGGGTCTAGTATATCGATGGGAAAGACAATCCAAAATGCATGTGTAGAGCAACAATTGCCAATGGCCAACATTTTATCAAACTAAATGCCAATGCAAGAACAAGTTTGGATGATGGTCCAATGCGTAGAGAGAACATATATAAAAATATTCTTCTATAAAAAAAGTACTCTAGACATGAGTCTCAATGCGACAAATACAAGTTGAGAGAATGGAAGATACCAATGGATGTAAGCTACAAGCATATACAAAAATATTCTTCTATAAAAGAAAGTACTCTAGACATGAGTCTCAATGTGACAAATACAAGTTGAGAGAATGGAAGATACCAATGGATGTAAGCTACAAGCATTTTCCTATCCAAGAATACTCTAGATGAGAGTCTCAATGTAACAAGATATGCAATGCTTTGCTCATATTTTTAGGGCTCACAAAAAATAAGAGCATGGAATAGTGGAAGTCAATCTAGGGAATTATGGGTATGTGTCTACTAGTGAAAAGGTGCATTGGGGGAGGGTTTAAATACATGCTCAAATATTGAGGGTGTGATTATATTAGAAACCCACAGAGGGTCAAGAGATGAAGTGGTGGGACAAAACCTTGGTTAGACATAGGGTCAAGTTGGTCTTATGTTGTTCATAGAAATGATGGGAGTTTGCAAATATGATGATTTTGCAAACTCATAAAATGTAAAGAATCCTCACATGGACGTGTGATGATGATGAGAACATAAGTGATATTCGACATGATGTTGATGACATTTTAGAAGATGCAAGAAATCAATACTACAGGAAAGTTAGTCCATCTATAGAAGTTGATGGAAGGTTCATCTATAAGTAAACATTAGTGTATGAGCTCAATGTGACTTTGACTTTGTTTAAGGCCAAGGCATAATGTGTATGTCAACCAAGAAGCAAAGCTATAATCATCAAGCAATGTAAACCTTTTTGGCATTGGGAGTGATTGTGTTGCCTACTTTTAAGAGGATAATTTTCAAGGTGAGAAGTATAAAAGAAGAGTACGAAATATTATAAGATTGAGCAATGTGAGTGTCTCATGAGAGAAATGTTGATTATAGGCGAGGCTTTATTAGATATATTCATCTCAAGGCTTGGAAGGGAAACTTGCTTGGTATCAAAATGCACAAGGATTAAGGATGTGTAGATATCATTTAATAGACTTGAAATTTATATTGATATAGTTTTTGCATTAGCCAACTTGACATACACTATGAGTTGAGATGATTATGAAGGGGATTGAGATTTCTCTTGGACATTGAGATTTTGAGAGACTTGAATGTGGCAAAAAAGAAAGTAAGTAGATAGCTTTAATGCATATATTTCTTCGAGAGAAACTTGAATGTGGCCTTTTTTCTTTAGAGAGTGAAAGAGTTTAGAAAATTAGAAGAGAGCTATTGTAACGTGTCATTTCTTTGGGATACATATTTTAACAAATAAAAAATAAAATGCTTTATAATTCATATCCTCAAATAAGAAATTAAAAGAAAAATATTTTATTATATGTATATTCATATTTTTCTTTTAAAGAAGTTAGAATATAGTGCTATCATCTCATTTAATGGATTAACTCCCCTTTCAAAGTGTGGCTCTCAAATTTAATGAAGAAAAACTTTCCCCCCAAAGAAGAGTCTTTTCTCTTCATTACTATCTCTCATTTTTTGTGAGATCTATTGATTATTTCTTTTCTATGCACATTTAGGGTTTAACCTTCTTCCACTTGCAATTATGGTTTGCTCTTTTACTACTTGCAATAATGACAACACTTGATCCACATATCAATGCTATTCTACTACAAGTATTACATTATATAATAGTTTTGACATAGAAAACTATAGGGAGATCCATGTCACAATCATTGTTGGGTGCCAGGTTATGCTATATACTAGAAAGAGAAAAGGAGTAGCACAAACAAGTTCACATACCCTTAGGTGGGGTCAAAGACAATGGTTAAGTTGTTGGTGTCTAAAGGAAGTGTTGATACAACATTCATACATTCATTGTGAGTTGTACTTATGACAACTATATGATATTCTAGTGTGTCAGGGGTAAAGGCCAATGACATATAGCGAGACAAGCACCCCCCTTGCACCCCCCCCACACACACATGCGCATGCGTGCACGCAAAAAGATAATAAAGAATAAGGGTACCATTCATTGTACCCACTAAACTATCTTGTGTGCTTCTCTCTTTCTATCCTCTTACACTCCATAGCTTTTACCTCACATCCCACCATTGCTTCACTCTCATCACTGGTATTAGAGCAACTTTTGTGGAAGCTCATGCTTGGAGTGAGGAGTGCGAGAAGTGAAGTTTTGTCACAAAGGTCAAGGATTTGAGCTTCTTCAACATTGGTGCTTATTGTCTCATCTTGAAAGAGGGATTACTCTCATAATCAAGATTTAGATCCAAGTCAAGTAGGTACTTGGGCTATTGAGGTCTCAATTTTGGGGTTGAATAGCCCACTTTGACATTGTTTGTGACAATCATTAGTAGTTCAAATTTAAGAAAAATAGCTTGGCCTTGGATGATCAAAAAGAGGTTTTGACATAGTTTTTTATGTATGCAAGCACATGACTTGCTTAAGTAGGGGGGTAGCTTACTTTTTGAAAGAAAGGGGTTTAAGAAAGGGGCTTTCTTGTTGGATCTAGCTATGTTGGATGCTCTGGGAGGCTATTATGCTAAAAATGACCTATATTGATGCATATTGGTGAATTAGGCTCCTATTAGGATAAAGGGCAGTACCTGTGTCCACCTGTAAGATCCACTTGTAAGGGCTAGGTTGTACATAATACATATACATATCTAAAATCATTATTGAGGTACACTCTTCAATACCACAAATCATGTCTCTATCTCTTCTCTCTCTCAACCTGCATCTCTACACAGAAGCTCCATTGTAGCTAACTCAAAAAAGTGGTATCAGAGCTTGGTTCAGGCAATCAGGAGCTTGGCATTTCTTCAAGTGCAGGAGCTTGAAGTTGAAGAAGAGTTCACTGTGAAGAGTCTGCAGGCAAGGCAGCAAGGTATGAAGCTTCTTCTTGAATCTTGAAGCTTCCCTCTTCATTTGAGCATGTTGGCAGCCATCATTGGCCACTTGGGGATCCTCCCCATCATCTCCAACCCTTGGACCAGCAACTCTCATGGCTGAAGGTGTCATCAGTGTGGGTATGCAGATCTAGTTTTTAGCATACTCAAGACCTACAACAGCTGTTCCTCTTCATTGGGCATCAGGAATTTCAGGATCACACTCTATTTTTGTCAGGAAATTGGTATGTTTACTGTCATTGAATGCTTTTGAGGCATTTTGGCCAATTCTAACATACTACTAGGTGTATTTTGGAGCTTCCATTGCTTGGCATTAGCTATCATTTACTGTCATACAGTTATTTGGCTGTGAGTCATGGTTAGTAGCAGTGACAATCATCTTATGCATATCAAGAAGCTTGAAAAGGAGCACACAACTTTGCAGTTTGGCAAAAGCAATGCTATAATATCTTATTGCAAAAGAAGCTGAATGATCTTGCATGTTCACCCATTGAGCTATCGATTTCTGATGCCTTGTTGTTTAACATTGAAGGGTTGGATTCTGCTTATGACATTTGGAAGCGATTGGAAGAATTGTATACCCAGAAGAGTGCTGCAAGCAAAGTCTATTGGCCAAAGAAACTCATGGATTTGCGTATGAAAGAGGGTACTGCAATGTCTACTTTAACCCCATTTTTAGCTAGCTTGCCGCTTTGAAGTTCAATATTGATGACGAGTTCAAAGCTACATTGTTGCTTTACACTCTGCAAGAGAGCTGGGATACCTTCAGGACTGCTATGAGAAATTCTAATGCTATGCTTTTGTATATGCTGATGTAAAGAGTGCTCTACTCATGGAAGAAATGAATCGATAGAACAATGCATCTAGTAAGTCTTCTAGTGCTTTGTATACTAGAGGCAGATCACAGTAGAAAGGAAAATTTGATAGCAAGGGACGCAATAAATCACGTGGTAAGGATGCTAAATTCCATCACTGTGGCAAGAAGGGTCACTTCAAACGTGACTACTATAAATGGAAGAAAGAAAAAGGGAAGGGCAATAATACAAATGATAGCAAGGAAGAGAAGAAAGAGAGTCAGCCTGCTAAGAAGAGCAATATAAAGATTGAAAAGGTGAATGTAGTCAGCCAACATGAGAGCGATAGTGGGAATGATGTACTCTTTGTCTCTTCATGTTTCAGTGCACATGCTTTCATAGCCAATACAGATGATGACATGCACACTTGGACTTTGGATTCAGGTGCCTCTTTTCATGTCATCCCTCACCGTGAGTGGTTTATAGACTATACAGGAGGTCGTATGGTGTTGTCCATCATCGATGGCAAAGAGAGAATGCTTTCTTTTAGCACTTTTGATGACATCATTGATGACATCAGAGAGGGAGCTCCATTTTTGTAGTGCAAAGATAACAATTTACAAATGTATGGGCATACCGAGTGGCGACCGTCAATTTTTCATGTAAAAATCAATAAAAACCATACTCTAACAAAGAAACAAGGCTAGCTTATCCCTTATGCTCTAGCCATGTTATACGTTCATGAACATAACGTATATTTTTTCTTAATATTTTAGACAAAAGGCATGTATCGCAGCTCAAGAAGAGTTTGATTAGTATTGGGGATAGTTAGATGACGATGGATTTCATACCACCTTTGGCGATGGAAAATAGAAGATCTGTAGAGGATCTAGGGTTATTGCTAGAGGCTCAAAGAGTGATTCTTTGTATCCTCTCCATGTATCTGGTGTGCATGACCATGTTGTTGCCATGACCGATTTGCCAAGTGTTTCCTTGTGGCATGGTTGGTTGGGACACATGAGTCAAATAGGAATGAAAGTACTTTCTCGTTTGGGTTACTTGCCTTGTCTTCGTCATGCTGATTTTGAGCACTGTGATCATTGTGTTTATGGTAAGCATGCATAGACATCTCATAAAAGTCTCTTTCACTGAAATCTTTGCCTCTAGAGTTAGTACATTCCGATGTATGTCAGATGTCAAGGTTATCTCCAAGAGGAAAGAAATACTTTGTCACATTTGTCGATGATGCTACTCAGAAGGTATGGGTTTACAATGTTTGATCAAGTTATTGATGCAATCCATGTTGAGCATGCAAGTAGTGTTAGTTGCCTTGAATATGGTGATTTGGGTTACCTTGAATGTAGCATATACTTCCAATTCAACTAATATGTGGTACGTCTTCTTTCTTTTTATAACCCATAAACACGAGAGAGAGAGAGAGAGAGAGAGAGAGAGAGAGAGAGAGAGAGAGAGAGAGAGAGAGAGAGAGAGAGAGAGAGAGAGAGAGAGAGAGAGAGAGAGAGAGAGAGAGAGAGAGAGAGAGAGAGAGAGAGAGAGAGAGAGAGAGAGAGAGAGAGAGAGAGAGAGAGAGAGAGAGAGAGAGAGAGAGAGAGAGAGAGAGAGAGAGAGAGAGAGAGAGAGAGAGAGAGAGAGAGAGAGGTCTCCATGCTAGGAATTGTGTAGGAGGGGAGTTAAAACATCATCACGTTACAAGTTCCCTAAAGGCTCCTACTTGTGCATATCCTAGTAGGAAGCGCTAGGATCTTGATCACCTGAACTTGTATGGGTACTGGCATGGAGTGCTAGTAACTTTAGGTGAAAATGTTGCATTTTTTTGCAAAATCATTGCTAAATTAGTGAGGGTGGTGCTTTTTTTTTTCGGGGGGGGAGGGGGTCACTGTATTGGCCCCTTAACCCTATATATACCTATATCAAGAAGACATTTTGTCTATATCGTATAGATTAAGAAGTGTGTTAAAGATGTAATTGGGGTGGATGTTGACTCCTTGTGGTTGAAGACAAAGATGAGTAGGAAAGTTGCATGCCTCTCTTTCTCACTCATACCTATAGTATAATCATCAAAGAAAATCCTCATCTATCAGATGGAGTAAGATGTACAAGGTTATATCAATATATGAAAATAATAACACAAACAACATGATGCAATCTCTCAAGTGTGTGTGCTTGTTCATGTAGAATTGGGACCAATAAATAAGGCCACTCTCTAAAGCACAAATAAAGACATTAACTAAGCATGTCAAATGCATATAACCACATCATGTGCAAGGCCTATCAACTTGCTTCTCATCACTGTGGGAATACATCAAAGATTGTGTATTTTGTAAGGATGTGAGGTTGCATTGATGGTGCAATCCCATCTCACATATCATCACTTTAACAAGATGCTAGTAGAATTTTGATCCAACACATCTAAAATTTTACTACATATGAAGATAGTGCTATTAAAGGCATCACATAGCCTTAGCAAGGTACTAAAAGGCTACTTGGGATTCAAGAGATATTAGATCTCCATTGCAAGTGAGATGACATGATTATAACATTTGTATCAATTGGAAAGAATCTAATAACATAGCTTGCATCTCTATATCAAGAAGTGATTTTATTTGTAATGATAGCAAGAGTACCCAACTTGAACTTTCTCTTACAATTGTTAAAATTTTAAAAGGTTAAATAGCACAATTAGTGTGCTCTCCTTGAGTTGGTTATGTTGAAGGTGATGTAATGGGGTGGATTTCAACTGCACCTAAATTAGGAAAAGTTATGAAGTTAGAGGAGGAAAATATGAGAAAATTGCTCTAACACAATGTTCAAAATGCTTTAACACAAATATATAGAGTTAGAGGAGGAAATGTGAGGAAAATGCTTTGACACAATGTTCAAAATGCAATGTTTGATGAATCGACGATAAAATGAAGATAGACCAAGCAATCCTCTAAGTGAAGTAGTGGTAGTAGGTGTTGGCCAATCTCTTTAACACACTGTACCTTCTTGGGGTCAGTCCCTGGATCCCTTTTTCACTGACAATATGTCCCAAGTATTCCACTTCAGTCTACATGAAAGAGCATTTCTTCTCCTTAGCAAAAGTCTGTGATGCCTAAATACATAAAAAACCTTCTGTTGGGGGTAAAGGCGCCTCCGCCTAGCCGCCCGTGTATTACTACACTGACAGTCACTGCCACTGCACACTGTAGGTGGCAGGTGCCCATCACCGTCACTTTATTCTTTATTCTTTTAGTGACAGTTTGAATAAAGGAAGGCTTAGTCACACGTTGTGACAGTTGGAGTTCCCATTTCTTGTCTCTCTCTTTCTTGCTCATGCTCTCCCACCATAGCTTTTGAGTGCAAGCTTCGATCCTTCTCACCTTTCAAATGGTATTAGAGCATGGCTTCCCGACTCTTGATCTTGGCTCATGGCATTCTCAGCTTCCCATTGACTCCCCACTCGCATTGGGTCTCCTTCTCGGCAGCCATAGCTCATTCTCTTGAGCTCTTGTCACTCCCCGGCTTCCCGAGCTTCTTCTCGGCCTATTGAGGCACCATCAGGGCATTGACATTGAGGTATTGCTTCATTATTTCAGAGTTTTACTTGAGTCCACAGGTCTAGGTAAATAGAGTTTTCACCGGTTGTGGGCAACCACAGCTCACACCTCTTGGAGCTTCCTTCACCTGGATCTTGCTTCCAACCTATCAAGGCTTGAGCTGAGGCTTGGTATAGGTCTTCTTTGGCCCCCATTTGTGCCCCCTTTGGGCCCCATTGTTGACACATGGGACAACAGACCCCCCCCAGCCAGCTCACGTTTTTTTTGCGCATGTTTCAAAATCTGACCCAAAAATCTATCTTTTTGTCATATCTCGGGCATTTGGAACCCGATTCAGGCAAGGTAAGAGTCTAAATTGGGGTTTTGGCACGCTCCGGATGCGATGGTGATGTCGAATTTGCCAAATTCTGATGATAGAATATTCTGCAATAGATTTCAGGTCTGAGACAACATGCATTTGTATGCCTATGGCTTATGTGATGCTTCTACTGATGTCTATTGATACCAGATCACTTGTGGATGTTATGTCTCTTATGTGAGATGCATTTGGAGCTGATTTAGCTCAGACATTGACTGTTTTGAATAATCCCAAATCTGTCCAAAATAGGGTAGCCACCTGTTACTTCAATTTTATGCTTATAGGTATTGGCATTTGATGCCCGGTTGGTGCCTATACATACAGGAATGTATGCCTATGGATTTGAGATTGGATTGAGCATTGATTTTCTCACTTTACAGAGGTTATATGCTGCTGGAAACTTCAGGGCTGAAGCTATTTATGCTACAGTTGGGTTATACCTATTGGTCACACGGTGCTTCCATCCAGTCGGTATGATGTCATGATGTATTTGGACTATGCCACATGTCTTGTTTATGCTCCGGAATGCTTTTGAGCTGAGATTAGAGCACAATTGGGGTTTGACTGTCACTTCTTTGCAGCTGGAATTTCATCTATGACATGGTTTATGCCTAGGCTACCCAGTACGGGTTATGATGTCTTGGTGAATCATCTTACATTCCGGATATACTGAGTTAACCGATGGCAGTTGTTTGAGCTCGTCTTGACATTCATTTGAGTATTCTCTTGAGAAGTTGGATATTGACTTGGATTTTTCTGTTACGACTTGGCTTTTTCCATTACGACCTTGGATGCTATTGAGGGATTGTCTTGGTTACCTGTCTTTGGTACTTTGACTAGCTTTGCTTGAGATGTTGAGCTCGTTTATCCACCTTTTGAGCCAGTGGGAGCATCTTGTATGCTTGACCGACATTGAGCATGAGGTTTATGCTATTTGAGCATTTTCGCAGATACTTGAGACTTTGGGATCTCTTACACTTACATGTTACATGGTTCATGCACTGATAACTTGGAATTGCTTTTGACCTGAGCTTGGGCTTTGCACTCTAGTGAGCATACACCTACTGTTGTCAGGTCTTGCTAGTGTTATGTATACTTTGCCCTTCTGTCCAAGGGATATGCCTACTCACTGAGGGATGCTTTGGTGACATGTTTGGGTGTTTGCTCAGGGTCTTGATGAGACTATTTGGTGGTGATTTATGCCCGTTTATGGCTGGTCATGTCTTGGCTGTCATTTATTGACTTGGTATAGTGATTTGGTCAGCAATTGACTCTCACAGTACCATGCTGTCATTTATTACAGCAAGCATATAACTCCAAACTGACATGGATTTTTCATGCTGAAATATTCTGAAATGATGTACTTTCAGTAGTACTTGGTGGGCAGCAGCTTTGGTTACACTTTTCTTGCCATTTTTCTCTCGATTTTGGTGATTTTTTGGTCATTTTCTGTAGTAAATAGTAAGCAGTTTTAAACTGTCTGTAGTCTTCCAGTCTGCATTATGGCGAGTTCCACTGATCATGCTATTTTCAATATCACTAAGCTTGATGGTATGGATTACTCTTATTGGAAGAGCTAGATTTGGCAGGTGTTGATGTAGAAATCATAGATCAAACCTTTGAGATTGAGCGGGCATCAGCCTGCAACTATGCCAGATGAGGAATGGCTTGAGCTTGATGAGTTATGCAAGTCCACTATTGTATTATCTCTCACAGAACAGGTTCATTACAATGTATTTGAGGAAGAACAGAGTGCATGGCAGTTGTGGGATAAAATCAAGAATCTCTATGACAAGAAAAGTCTAGTGAGTCAAATGTATTGGCTGAAGCATCTTATGGATTTGCGCATGAAGGAGAATGTGACTATGTCTGCTCACTTGAGCCAGTTCCATGCTATACTCAGAACTTGACTTCGCAGGACATCACTTTTGCAAAGGATGTCACTTCTCTTTTCTTACTTGGTACTCTTAATGAGTCATGGGATGTATTCCACACTGCATTATGTGCCTCTACTGCTACCTTGAAATTATTTGATGTTGAGAGTGCTCTTTTGCAGGAAGAGGTTAACCATAAGAATTTGGATGTCTCTCGTGTGTCGCATGCTATGACAGTTAGAGGCAAGAATGATGGATATGGAAAGCATGGCAGTGGTAGTGGTCGTGGACAGGATTCTTAGAAATCTCGGTACAAGTCTCGTGGGAAGTCACGTAGCAAATCCCGTGGCAGGAATGCAAATGTTACTTGTCACCATTGTGGGAAAAAGGGCCATATTAGGCCACAATGCCATGAATTGCGCAATGAAAGGCGCAAAGATAAGGGGAAAGACAAAGTGTAGAATAAGTCTTCTGATCGTAGCATAGTGCCTGCAAAGTCCAGTGTTAAAATTGAAGAGATCAATGTTATGCAGCCTGAGGATGTTGACGATGATTATACCCTTGGAGCTTCTAGTGCTTCGCGGGATGACAGAGATACACTCTATGTATGCACAGTGTTGGCTCTTGGACTCAGGTGCGTCCTTTCATGTGACACCTTTTCGAGAGTGGTTTCATTCATACCGTATTGTTTCGGGTTCTGTGTGCCTGGGTGATGACATCTCTCTTGATATTGTGGGCATTGGCGATGTTAGGATGCAGTTTCTTTCTGGCAGCAGTTTAGTTATGCAGGATGTACGCCATGTACCTGCTTTGACACGCAGTCTCATGTCAGCTGGACAGCTTGATGACACAGGTTATCATGTATCTTTTGGAGACTTTGCATGGAAGATCACTTGTGGCAGACGCGATTGCGAGAGGTGCCAAGGCTGGCAGCCTCTATCCCTTGATTGTATCCACTTCTTCCCTTGATCATGTTTTGTTTGTGGGTTCTATCCCACATGTATCTCTTTGGCATGCCCGTTTCGGCCATATGTCTTTGAAGGGAATGAAAATTCTTTCTGGTTTACCGTACTTACCGCCCCTTGATTATTCATGTTTTGATTCATGTGAGCATTGTCTTTATGGCAGGCAGACTAGGTCTACACATAAGAAGTTTGGTAGGCCACGCATGAGTGAGCCCTTGGCATTGGTACATTCGGATGTCTGTGGGCCCATGCCTTGTCAGTTTATGGGTGGTGCAAAGTATTTTTACTTTCATAGATGATTTTTCACGGAAAGTTTGGGCTTATCCCATTAAGCTGAAATCCGATGTCTTGGCTGTGTTTCAGAGATGGCTTGCATTGGTTGAGAACCAGTCTGGGTATCGGCTAAAATGCCTAAGGACAGATAATGGGGGTGAGTATGTCTCACGTGCTTTTGAGCAGTTATGTGATGAGAGGGGTATTAAGCGTCAGTTGACTGCCCCCTACACCCCCCTAGAATGGTTTGGCTGAGCGGATGAATTGAACCATCCAGGAGCATGTACGTAGTATGCTTAGCCATGCAGGTCTACCACAGAGCTTTTGGACTAAGGCAGTTAGTACATTTGTGCATGTCATAAACAGATCACCTTCTAGTGGTTTGGATTTCCAGGTTGCAGAGGAGGTATGGACTGGAAAACCTCTCTCTTATGCGCATCTCTGTGTCTTTGGATGTGAGGCATTTTGCCATGTGCCCAGGGACAAGAGAAGTAACCTAGATCCTAAGAGTGCCAAATGTATTTTCCTTGGTTATGGGGATGCAGGCGAGATGGGTTACCGTCTCTGGGATCCGCAGGCGTGGAAAGTCATCTGCAATCATGATGTAGTCTTCCATGAAGACAAGATGCATCAGTAGCTTGAGAGAGTTGTTGAGATCCACATGGTCATATTTCAGGAGGAGCCTAGAGCTCCTGCACAACTAGTTGGACAGCCTACAGCTGCAGTAGATGCTCATGGTCAGGGTATTGGACAGGCAGCTGGGCAGGCAGTAGAGCCTGCCGTGAGATGGTCTACTAGAGACAGAAGTACACTTGATATATTTCAGCCCTCGATGCATTATGTCTTGGTTACAGATGTAGGAGAGCCTTTCACCTATGATGAGGCTATGCGCAGGGGTGATAGTCACTCCTGGGAGAGCGCTATGCAGTCTGAGATAGACTCCTTGCATAAGAATGAGACTTGGGATTTAGTTTCCTTGCCTGAGGGCAAGAAGGATTTATCATGCAAATGGGTGTACAAGCTGAAAAGTACCCTTGGATACCCCAAGCCGGCATACAAGGCTAGACTAGTAGCAAAGGGTTTTAAGCAGGAGCATGGTGTGGACTTTGATGAGGTCTTTTCTCCAGTGGTTAAGATGACCACCCTGCGCTTAGTCTTGGCTTTGGTTGCTCTAACTTGGATTTATGCCAAATGGATGTTGAGACAACTTTCTTACTTGCATGATAAGATCTATATGGAGCAGCCTAAGGGCTTTGCAGAACCTGGCAGGGAGCACCTAGTGTGCAAATTGAAGAAAAGTCTTTATGGCTTGAAGTAGGCACCTAGGGAGTGGTATCATAAGTTTGATGCCTTTATGCAGTCACAGGGCTACAGCAGGAGTGCTTTGGATCCGTGTCTTTACATGAAGAAGCTCGTGATGGTTCTTTATTGATTTTAGTACTCTATGCGGATGATATGTTGATAGCAGGGAAAACTCATGATAAGCTTTGAGATGAAAGATCTGGGACAGGCCACTCACATACTTGGTATGCACATTAGATGCGACAGGCATCAGGGACTCCTCTACTTATCACAGAGGGAGTACATTCATAAAGTCCTTGAGTGCTTCCGCATGCATGTCGTAAAGCTTATTGGCTATCCATTGCCTTCTTATGTGAAGGTATCACAGGTTGATTATCCGTAGACAGATGAGTAGAGGGCCAAGATGGCCAAGATTCCCTATGCATCCGTAGTGGGTAGTCTTATGTATGCTATGATAGCCACTTGTCCACATATTGCCTTTGCAGTTGGTATTGTGGCACGCTATATGGCTACACCTGGCAAGAAGCATTGGGATGCCGTGAAGGGTATCATGAGGTACTTGAAGGGCACTGCAGATATGTGCATATGCTATGGCAGCCAAGATACAGGAGTCGTAGGGTATACCGACTCTGATTATGTAGGACATGCATATAGTAGGAAGTCCACTTCCAGCAATGTATTCACCTATGATGGAGGTGTTGTTTCTTGGATATCCAAGGTGCAAAAATGCAGGCCCTTTCTACTACAGGGGTCGATTATGTTGTAGCCACTAAGGCTTGCAAGGAGGCCATTTAGTTGGGTTGTTTGGTTGCTGACCTTGGTATTGATGCTACCCCTACATTGCATTCGGATTCTATGAGTGCTATTTAGTTAGCCAAGAATCTGGTCTTTCATGCGAAGAGGAAACACATTGAGGTTAGATATCACTTCATATGTGGGGTCGTTGAGGACAAGTCTGTTGATCTTGTCAAGATCTTGACTGACCAGCATCCTGCAGATATGCTCACAAAAAGCCTCTCTACAGAGCGCTTTGCCTTCCTCAGGAGGTTGATGGGCATGGGATGAGATGACGTCTTTCCTCATCCCATTGTACATGTGTACATGTTGTACTGTCTTTTTCTTTTTCTTTTCACTCCTCACTCAGGTAGATTCACCTTTAAGTGGGAGGTTGTTGGGGGTAAAGGCGCCTCTGCCTAGCCACGTGTGTATTACTACACTGACAGTCACTGCCACTGCACACTGCAGGTGGCGGGCGCCCGTCACCGTCACTTTATTCTTTATTCTTTTAGTGACAGTTTGAATAAAGGAAGGCCCTGTCACACATTGTGACTGTTGGAGTTCCCATTTCCTGTCTCTCTCTTTCTTGCTCTTGCTCTCCTACCATAGCTCTCGAGTGCAAGCTTTGATCCTTCTCACCTTTCAACTCACCATCACTTTATTCTTTATTCTTTTAGTGATAGTTTGAATAAAGGAAGGCCCGGTCACACATTGTGACTGTTGGAGTTCCCATTTCTTGTCTCTCTCTTTCTTGCTCTTGCTCTCCCGCCATAGCTCTCGAGTGCAAGCTTCGATCCTTCTCACCTTTCACCTTTCTCATGTGTGATAGATGGTCCTGAAGGGTCTTACTATATATCAAAATGCCATCAAAGAAGACAAAGACAAACTAAAAGAGGAAATGTTACAAAATCTTATTCGTCAAACTCTAGAAGGTAGCTGGAGCATTTAAAAGCTCAAATGGCTTCACTAGGAAATGATAGAGTCCTCGATTAGTCCAAAAAGTAGTCTTGACTTCATCACCCTCTTGAATACAGATTTGATGATACCATGAACTCAAGTCAATCTTTGTAAAGAATCTAGCCCCCTGGAGCTCATCAAGAAAATCATCAATTCTGGGTATGGGGTACCCGTTCTTCACTGTAGGAGCTTTCGCTCAACCGCCAAGACCCACGGACCACTTATTGTTTCAAGTGTTCCAAGTCGAGCACTAATGGCTACCTCTCACATAACCGACGCGCCATCCATATCTACGGGTGTACTGAGCTTACCTCCATGCTGTTTGACTTACCTCCTCTCCCGCGCACTTCGGTAGCTCCACGATCCAAGTGCAAGCTTTAAGCAAGCTCCATCCTCAAGCTCCACACTCCAAGCTCCATCACCGTGAGAAGAGAAGAGAAGAGAAGAGAAGAGAAGAGAAGAGAAGAGAAGAGAAGAAGAGAGGAGAAGATGGAGAGCTTCTCCACCCCACGGTCCCTCACCCTCACACACTCACTCCCTCACACTCTCACACTCCCTCTCTCAAGCACAAGCTCAAGCAAGCAAGAAGAAAAAGAAGAAGAAGAAGAAGAAGAAGAAGAAGAGGAGAGCCACTTTTTGCCACACACAAGAATGAGCTTCTCATTTACTTTTCAACTTTATATACAAAACCCTAAATCCCTTTTAGGCGGTCATCCCCTTTTTCCCTATTTTACATGGCCAGTCGTAGCCTAGGCCCTTTTCCCATTGTTCTTCTTTCTTCCTAGCTTCCTTTCCACTACCCGTCTTGATTTACAAATTGCACGGGTGAGAGCCTGGCACTCCTTGAATTAAACCATGATGCGCTTGCGCTTTTTTACACAAGTTTTGACCTGAGCTTTTCCTTGTGTGCTTTTGTCTTCCATTTCTCTCTGCCTTGGCCTTTGTCTTTGTCTTCTGTTTTAGCTTTCCGGATCTTCCACCGCCTGGCACTCTTCTACAAGATTTCAGGGTGCCCCTTTGTATTTGAAAATGCGCATTTCCCTTTTGCATTTGCCTTGGGATTTTTAAGGTTGCCCCTGTGCTTTTGGCCTTTTCTTTTCTTCTTTCTTCTGTCGGGCTACCTTTTTTATGCCTTTGTCTTGCGTCTTTTTTATTTCCTTTTGCTTTCTTCGTGTTGGGGTTAACATTACCCCCCTCCTAGACGAGTGCCAGTTCCATGGCACTCTTCGTCGAAGGTAGCATGCGGAGCTTGCACCGAAGATGTGGGTGGAAGGGACTGTGGTGGTTTGCCTTGGGGGAGTTCTGATGTTGGTGCGGATGAAGGTCGTTGGTGGCACTGTGTTGTTCCGATTGGCTAGTGATATGATTGTTGTAAGTGGCAATAGGGCTACTCTTTGTTGGGAATGGCCACTCATAGCTAGCACAGGGGTTGGTGTTCGTGGAATGCTCATGGTGGATTTTTCTCGTGATGATTCTCTGGTGGTTTGTATGATGAAGTAAAGGACAAGAGTTCAGAGTTGAGAGTTGATGGAGAGCTGACGGCGCTTTCGTTAGAGTCTTTAATACCTGCAATTGGAAAACCTCTCAGGTGGTCGCTCCCTAAGGGGTAGTACTAGTCTTCTTAGCATGCAGAAGACATATTTTAATTAGTTTGGGAGATAGGTCAAACTCGAAGAGAGCCTGAGTATTGTCTTGCACTTGAGGACCCAAACTATGTGTATACTTTGGTGCAGATATTATGTGAGTGCCTGTGCATACTTAGATATTACGTAGGTAGAAGACCGCAGGCTGGTTTCGCCTAATGATGTGTGGATTAAGCAAAGTCGTCTTGGATGGAAAGAAGTACACGTGTAGACATATGCGACATCCTGTACATTGTGATTGCACAACCTAACATAATAGAACACAGGGGTATTTCCCTATTAGTAGCTTGGGGACATTGGGCCTGTGTGATGAGGATGGTGGACTTTTCATGGCCATTCGTGCAAGGCTTACCACAATTGATTGCAATGGTATTAAGGTAGAGGGCAAGGGGGGATTGTGTGAGTGGGTCAGGGTGACATGTCTAACCATAGGCGAGACAGGCTCCCTAGGTATGTCCTGCCCTTGAGGTGCCCTGAACTATTGTGGGGGTGCTAGGGGCGGAGCCAACCGACCAAGGCACTGGACACACCTAATTTGAGGGCCCCTAGGTGAGGTGTTGTGATCGTGGGTGCTTTTTATTTTTTCGTTCTTTTGTTTTCTTCTCTTTTCTTGTCCTTCCGTCCCCCTCTTTTTTTTTTGCCACAATACAACCATTGCAATATGCGGAGACTATGAGCCTTTCAATAGATCGGGACATGCCAAGCCTCGGAGGCTCAGGAAATGGATATGACCGTGTTGATTTTGCCCTAGCCTCGTTGCTAGGGGAGCCATTGTGGTGATATTGGTGCGATTGCAGTGACACCCGTCATGAGCTCACTATAGAGCTTAGCCCAAGAAGGGAGTGTAGCCCATGACTATGCTTTGGTTCGTGCGATGTGGGCACTCGCAAGGATGATTTTTCACGTTCAGCAGCGTGGCTTTGTTGCGATCCTTTGTGCGGTTGGTGGTCTTGTAGTGGCCTGGCCGTTGAACACGTGTGCATGAAGACCTGTCTCATCCTGCATCTACTTGTCACTTCGTGAGAGTATATGCTTGCTTGCATTAAGTACGTTGAACAAATGCAATCATGTTAAGACATAATTTTTTAGAATGCTATGATGTTTATTGGGATGCCTATTTCATTGCTTGTTAAGGTCACATACATTAACGAGAGGTAAGGGAAGTGTGTACAAGTGGGGATCTTGCCCCTTTACTCATCAAAAGACAAAACGTTATGGCATGATGACTTGTCAAGCTACTTGTACATCATAGGGGCTTAGTCGATTTGTACTAGGCGGGGTGAGTCCGGTTGGTTAGGTGACTGGGGTGGTGTTGGTGTGGGACTCCTGTGAGGCTGGGTAGGGAACATGTCGGCCGGGACATGAATGGTGTAGTCCCGGGCTACCACCATTTCCAAAATGCCTTTAAATAATTCATCAAATTCTTCCCTGTCTCGAGCCGCCCTTTCTTTCCGTGAGTACCTGGTGCTCGAGCGTACATTGGGGGTCTGTGCAACTAGCATTGCCACATGCTGCACATTTCTTTGAGTCTCGACTTTCTTGGCTTGGGGATTCTTCGGCCTTCGTCGGGGACAGTGTCGTTTAGGACCTCGCTTCTTCACATACCTTTTAAGGGTGGGCACATAGCGCACCGGTGGTGGAGGGGCATGTGCCGCATGTTCCCATCGTCTACGGAGAGCGTCTCTACAAGCCACCTACCCTAGGTTTTCCATGTTTTTCTTGTAGGGGACCTGCAATATGCAAACCAAGGGTTAGGCCTTGATACAGAATAAGACTGTTCGCATGGGCAGAATTATAGTGTGGGCTATCAAATGCATATGACTAGAAGAGGCGGAGGGCTATGCTCGTCGTAGCGGGGTGGCCCCTGTGATGATGTTGACTTAGCCTCTCGCCATTAGCAGATCTTGGCTCATGCCGAGTTACATCGACTGGTGGTCATGAATTTGCGCAGGGCTCATCCTCGGAAAGATGGACTGGAAAGGGAAAGGTGTATAGAAAGGGACTGCACCCTGCTTACATCTTCAGAGATGTTGGTCAGGGCTTTCCACGGGGGCAATGAGGGGTGCATACCCTTCGCTCGGAGGTGAAAATGGTCATGTGAGAGGGGGACCGGACGAGCCTAGCCAGTTGGCCCCAACTCTTCTGTTTGCGCTTGACTATTATTGCTTATGTGTGTTGATAGTGTCTATACAGGGTGACACAAAAATCAGTGTTCATATATATATTTATTTACGAATCCATGTCACTTCATGAGGATAAAAACCAATTGTAGAACTCGGGATTGTACTGGAGTGTGGCACACACACCTAGTACACGTGGCAGCTTACTCAATATCGATAGAGTAGCATGGAACCTTGCCCGAGTCTACTGGCGACATGTAACTCCTTCTCAGTGAGAACCTTATCAAACAGAGAGTTCTCTTGGCTAGGTTCAGCCAAGTTCGTACCCCGAATGGCAGTCAACACTCAAAGGGAAGTTGGTGCCACATAGGTTGGGTCTCTTTGAGATCGCCATTTGGCCAATCGCTCCTCAGAGACTGTCATGATCTGAGCTCCTAGTTCGGCCATTGCAACACGGTTTTCACACCAACGCTGTTCAAATTAACTTCGGCCCTCTAACAGTCGCTTTAATTGCTCTATCTCTAATAGATTTGGTTGGCAGAGCGCATCATTGAATGTGACAGTTAAGCGTAGTTCGTCGGCTTCCTCGCCCGAGATGAGTAGCATGCGTTCATACAGGAGCCTGTTATAGTGCTCGTCAAGATGTTCTTGCTCTTCCCAAGATAAGGGAAATGGCAAGTATTCTCCGAGCTGCTCTTTAGGGAATGCACACATGTCTACCAAGACATAGACACGTGCGAACACCTTGAGCTTGGCATCCAACTTAGTTAAGCATTCGGTGATACTTCTATGTTCAACGAGGGCTTGCTCGGTTGCTATCTTATGCAAGGTTCTAGGAGTTTGCCTGGGCTTTAGCGTAGCTGGGGGCTCAAGCCTAGATGAGCAGGATCGGTCAACGCTAGGATGTCTGACGCTCTTGGGGTTTCCGTGTTTCTCCTAAGGCTTCATTATTGCGTCATGGTTTTCCTTGGATGTGATTGGTATAGGTTTGTCACCCTGTTGTGACAGTGTTATATCCACTCTTGACTGGTCAATGCAAGTTCTATTGTCAGTGGATTGAGTGTTGCAAGCAGCTATTGATGGTAACGACTGCTTTGATTTTTCAAAGCACACGGATGTGTCTGAGGTTTCACCGCTATTAGGAGAGGCATCAATGGGTTCATTGGTGGGTGGACTCGATGCTTTATTCATCAACTCTCCAGCACTCTTCGTCTCAATGTTCTTGGGATCCACAACCATCTGCAACTGTTGTTTTCGTTGTTTTCTCCTCTTTGTCTTGGTCAGTGAAGGTGCATCTCTCAACGACTCAGGACCCTGGACTAGGTCAACCGTTGTTGTGCTTGGTTGAGAACCTTAGCGTTTCCTGTCTCTAGGGTGTCCACATGGGTCGTAGCTGTGGCTTGCTGACTAGCCTCGCCAGGTTGTGAGGGTACAACTGTCTCCTCTTTAGAAGAGTATAGGTCTTCTGCCAATTCCCATGTGTTTAACTCCTCCAGCCTAGGCTTTAGGCACCTTGGAAGTTCTGGAGTTGTTAATGGAGTTGGTTGCGACATCTCCTCCACAGGCAAACTACTAAGGACACGTTCCGCAAGGGGCATTGTCATGGCCAAGGGCTATGACTGCTATGATCCTTGATTTGAAGTACTAGCAGCTAGTTCAGTGGACTTGCTACTATTGGTGGATTGCAGTGTCCAGTCCTTAGGGCGATCGAAAGTGGTCACATCTTTTGTTGCTATTTGAGCATTCATTTGTGTAGATCGAACATGAGTTGATCTGGTCACATTGGGTTGCACATGCATATCCTTGGGCCGAGAGCTACGACTAGTGTCATGTCTCCCCTCTTGGATAGTTGGAAGCTTTGATGGAGATAGAGATTGGGAGTGAGTAGCCACCATTGATGACCGCTATTGTGCTTCTTGTGGCCGTTTGGAAAAAGAGGATGTAGGAGATCTAGGACTCTTAGGTGGACTTGGCATTGGTTGAATGACTTGCTCGAGACTATTGGACAATTGTGCCATTTGCTTTGTTGTGAGCGATCAGCCTTGCCATGAGCGATGTTGTGCCTATGATGCCTATTATCCTCTTGGAGAATCAAAGGCTCCTTGGCCACTAGTGGACCTCGTGCATGCTCGACAGTTACCTCCGATATCTGCTTGCTAAGCACGGTAGGTTGAGGATCTAAGTTTTGATAGGTCCTGTTCGGTTTCTTGATTTCAATCGTGAGGGGCTCAATTGCTCCAATATTTTTGGTTCGAGACTTGGATTTCAGTTTAGGTTTCCTTCTACGCCTCTTTGCTTTTGACATAATTTGGGCTTCTGGCAGAGGTGGTTTAGCAGGGGGTTTTGGTACCCAAATCCATCGGTTGCCTGCATAATACCCTTGAGCACGAAGCAACGCCTTGGAAATCCATCGAGGCGTTGTGCTAGCTCTCCATCAATGCCTTCGTCTATAAGGCTTGGGCTTCTTTCATGGTCTTGTACGATATCTATAAGTCCTAATTCTATCCTTGGCCTTGTCTCATGACCTTTTTGCTTCAAGTATGGCCTCACTCACTGGTTCTCTCCGTTCAACCTGCGCTTGCATCAACTCCTCCCACAACTCCTTGCTCTCATTACTAGGCTTGGCTGTTACGTCAGCACCTTCCTTGCCTTTCCCTCAAGGTTCAATGAGGTCACCCTTGCTAAAGGTTGTGACTATCCTCACACCCGATAGTGTCAGGTGTATCCTCTGAGCTACATAGTCAGCCTCACATTTGGTTGTCGTTTTGAAGGGTCTTCCCAGGAGGGTTTCCTTACCATATTTAGCACTATTTGGAGGAACATGAAATAGGATAGGCAAGCTCTCAGTTTCGATTGTTGCAAGGATATTGCACTTCCCTATGAGTGCTTGTGAAGGTCCCCCATAAAGGCTAAGAGTTGCAGTAGTCGGTGTCAGCTCTCTGGTTGGCCTAGTAGGGTCCATGCCTCATAGGTCAAGACATTAAAATCTACTCCTTTATCAATCAGAGCATTGATAGTATGCTCTCTTTTCGCAGTGAGTTTGACCCTTAGATAAGCAGGTGGTACCGTGTCTTCATCTTTCGGGTCTTGGCTTGTAAATTTAAGCCTTCTGACAAATGCCCTTGAGTCCCCAAGTGCACGACCAGATGTGGACTCTCCACTGATGTCTTGGCTCGTCCGTGTAGTGCTATTCAAGGAGCATCTATTGTCAGGACTGTCATATCCAGTCATTCTCGCTATTGTAGCTTGATATTGTTGCTTTTCGCTTTGACTAGATGCAGTACGAATGCAACATGTATGTGTTTTTGTAGTGTGGCCTTTTTGCCCTTGCTGGCTAGATTGGCCCATTGAGGTTCTAGGGTCTCTGTTTCTCTTGGTCCGGGCATGGGATTTTGGTTGCTCTTTCGTTAGTGAGAATCCATGTTCATGTAGAGCCATTACTACGCTAGGGTCTAATTTGGAGGACCTGTCACGGTGCACGTCTTCTCTCCAATCTACTTGGGGGAGGTGCGGAGGAGGCACAGCTTCCTCTACGGGGGTCCTCTCCTACTGGCGAGGTCCTTGAGAGGTTTATCTGAGTGAGTTCCTTCATGCAACCCTCACTTTATGGTCACTTAGTGCACATGTCGCTACTCGTGCACTTGTGCTCAGTCAGGCTTTCAATTTCTTTAAGTGCATTTAAGTGTGGAAATTTGTAGTAAGTGCAGCAAGCTACTTGAAGCATCTTATGCACTCTCGCTTTGTTCGGGCCTGATAGGCTTGCTGGTCACTTTTCTGGCCACCTTAACGGGGTTCAGTGCCTTTCTAATATGTTGCCGTGTTCATTTTTGGCCAATCAGGTTTTAACTGCTCAGCGCTTTGCGTCTAGGTCTCTGGGTCTTGCTGCTGATTACTTCAAGCTGCTAAGTGGCTGCGCCCTACGATTTTGCCTATGCTGTGTGCCAGAGTCAAGTTTTGAGCGTCTTAAGGGCTTTCGATAATTTGTGTTACTGAGTTCTAGCCGGGTCAGGTCAAATTTTTGAAAATTTGATCAAAATTTTTACTCGATCTAGCTGGTCAAAATTGCAGGGGCCAAGTGCCTGATTCGGCCCCTCCGAGGGTCGAGTAGAAGGGGCTGTATGTAACTATTTGAATGCCAAATTCGGCCAGTCTGAACCTAGATGTCCAAGGACCGAGTGGACCGAGGCCGAGTCAGGAGGGTCGAGGGCCAAATTCCAAGGTAGTTCGAGTGCTCAATTCGGACAGGCCGAGCGGTGGGTGTCCGAGTGGTAGTGGCCGAATGGTCAGAGGACCAAGTGGCCGAGGGCCGAGTCGGATGGTCCGAGGGCCAATTCTAGGACTCGGCCCAGAATCAACATCACTCGGACACGCCGAGCACGGCACGTTTTTCGTCGGACCTCACGAAATTTGCCATGCCGAGCGTTGGAGGCCTTCCCCCTAGTCAAGTAGCTCCAGATCCATCCTACTCATGTAGGGAAAGGTGTAGAATTACCTGGGCTGGACAAATATCTCTCGGATGACAAGATTGAAGTGGATCCACTCACGAAGCTTTCCTCTTCTCTCCTGCTCTCCTAAAATCTTGCAATGCACAATGTGGCCTTTCTTTCCACTCTTGGCCCTTATATCCCTTCCCGGGTATGGTATTGATACCCCCAATCACTCACTTGCCGATCTTAGGCATGCGAGCTTTTTACCATTTTTTGCACGATTTTTGCCCTGTTTTTGCCTTGTTTTGCAACAGTAAACCCTAATGCTTATTTTCTTTTTTTTTCTTTGTTTTCTCCTACTCTAATGCATCCAAATCACAAAGTAAATACCTACACTACTCCATCTCACAACATAAATCTCAAAAAAGCAAAAAACCTAATTGTCAAGGAGATCGAATACCATCTTCAACCCCCTCACTTCCTACCTATCTCAAGGACCGGTTTGGGGAAAACCCTTACTTCGATGCTCGATTCGAAGCGCGCAAGCACTCAAGGCTTGAATCCATTGGTCTCGGCAAAACGGAACCAAAATGTGGGAGCTTTCGCTCAACTGCCAAGACCCACGGACCGCTTATTGTTTCAAGCGTTCCAAGCCGAGCACTAATGGCTACCTCTCACATAACCGACACGCCATCCATATCTATGGGTGTAGTGAGCTTACCTCCATGCCGTTTGAGTTACCTCCTCTCCCGCGCACTCCGGTAGCTCCATGATCCAAGTGCAAGCTTTAAGCAAGCTCCATCCTCAAGCTCCACGCTCCAAGCTCCATCACGCGACCAAGAGAAGAGAAGAGAAGAGAAGAGAAGAAGAGAGGAGAAGATGGAGAGCTTCTCCACCCCACGGTCCCTTACCCTCACACACTCACTCCCTCACACTCTCACACTCCCTCTCTCAAGCACAAGCTCAAGTAAGCAAGAAGAAGAAGAAGAAGAAGAAGAAGAAGAAGAGGAGAGCCACTTTCTGCCACACACAAGAATGAGCTTCTCATTCACTTTTCAACTTTATATACAAAACCCTAATTTTGTTTTGGGCGGTCATCCCATTTTCCCCTTTTTTACATGGCCGGCCGTAGCCTAGGCCCTTTTCCCATTGTTCTTCTTTCTTCCTAGCTTCCTTTCCACTGCCCGTCTACATTTACAAATTGCACGGGTGAGAGCCCGACGCTCCTTGAATTAAACCATGATGTGCTTGCGCTATTTTACACAAGTTTTGACTTGTGCTTTTCCTTGTGCGCCTTTGTCTTCCATTTCTCTTTGCCTTGGCCTTTGTCTTTGTCTTCTATTTTAGCTTTCCAGATCTTCCACCACTTGGCACTCTTCTACAAGATTTCAGGGTGCACATTTGTATTTTAAAATGCGCATTTTCCCTTTTGCATTTGCCTTGGGCTTTTTAAGGTTGCCCCTGTGCTTTTGGCCTTTTCTTTTCTTCTTTCTTTTGTTGGGCTACCTTTTTTCCAGTGCATCTTTTTTATTTCCTTTTGCTTTCTTCGTGTTGGGGTTAACATTCACTGTGATCTTGTTAAGATCCCTGTAATCAATACACATCCTAAAAGATCTATCTTTGTTTTTAACTAACAAGAACAGAGATGCATAGGGTGAAGAATTAGGTTTAATGAATCCCATTTCAAGGAGCTCCTTGATTTACTTGGCTACTGCTTCATGCTTGCACTTGGACAATTTGTAAGGTGGCTTATTGATTGGCTTTGAGTTGGGCTCCAAATCAATGGGGTGATCAATTGCTCTCTTAGGAGGCAATGAAGTAGGCACTTCAAATAAATCCCGATACTCGTCAAAAAGAGCTTTCAAGGTTGGATGACTTGTTAAATTTGTGGACTAATCTTCAACCTCTTTATTCAAGTGCAAAACAAATATCTGTGAGTGTCTCTTGTACTCCTTTTTGAGTTGTTGAATGGTGATAAGTTGAAAATCTGATTTACTAGGAATTCCTTGTAAATGAATGAGTTGTGTACCATCAAAGATAAACTACATATACAACTGTGAGAAATCCATAGTAATTTTGCCTAATGTCATTGGCCACATGAACTCTTATGGGATGTTGTAAGTTAATGGGAAAACAATTTAGATTTTCTATAATGGACTTATTCACAAAATTGTGTATACTCCCACTATATATTAGGATGAATATGTCCTTCCCATGAATATTACCCTTCATACAAAGTGTATTGGGGCTCTTAGAACCTGTCCAAGCATCCATGGAAATGGAACAACTAGTGGCAGCAAGTGGCTCATCACATAAATCCCTCCAGGGTCAAAAGGAACACTCCTAACCTAGATCAAAAGGACAAAAGTCGGTAGGATCATAAAAATATTGTTGCCCAACTTCTTCCTCAAGATCATCATTTTCATCAGTAGGTACAATTGCATTGGCCTGATCGCTGAAATAGATATAGGCTTGTTGTCCCATTGTTTGAAATCTACTCTTGGACTGTTTGCTATCTTGAAATTGCTTTGAGGTCTTGAAGCATTGAATGATGGATAAGTCGACACTCTTAAGCTCCTACTTGGCGCATGATTACTGCCATAAACATTGCCAACTTGTCCCTGTTTTAAAATAGTCCTTGACTGTCCATAACTAGGCTGAAATGGGGACTCTCTTCTATATTTCCTTCCATAGCATTCCACAAGCTCAATAGCTTTGAAAAGAGTGGTAGGGATTTGCACCATAACATCAGTTGATAAGGATGTCTCTAAACCATGCATGTACTTGTGGAGTTTAGCTTCATCACTAATGCTCTTTACATACTTTGCATACATGGTAAGATTGAGGAATTGGTTGGTATACTCTCGTACACTTAGGCCTCTTTGCTCTAATCCATACCATCTCCGTGCCAATTTCTATTTTTCAAGAGGAGAGACAAAGATCTTAGCCACATAAGTGTCTTGAATGCATCCCAATTCTCTACAAGTATGTTCTCCTTCACCAAATATGCGCAAATCTCTCCAAATGCAAGGATGCAAAATCAAGATTCCAATATTTGAAAATCCATTCCTCTAAATTGGATGGTGAAGATGATTGACTATTGTACTTTGCCAAAAGGATCTTATCTTTTAGCTCTCTTTCATGGAAGGGTTTCTACCCCAAAATAGATTGGTCATGAGTATTAGGCATGGAATCCCCAAAATAAGATGGAACTCTCCCAATAGGTGGCCGAGAACTAGTATGAAATCTTCTTATTGGTAGAGGACCTCTAGGAAGTTGGGTATTCAATCCAAAAGCTTGGAAATTAGCACCATTCAAACTACCTAAATAGTCATCATGCCTTTGTGAAGTCTCACCTACTTCATATTGACTATTTGGAATACCCCTTTGATCAATGATACCATGAGCCTGATCATTTTGGTTAGGTGGCTAAAGTGGGACAAAGGGTTCATTGTTTGAATGAGCTTTCTCCTTAGCTTCTTTGGTTCCCATTTGCATTTGCATCCATTGGGAGATTTGAGCCATTATTTGAGCATTAGATTCTACTAACTTGTCAATGAAATCCTTTGTTTGGGTAGTGGAATCCATCAACTTCTCAATGGAAGACTTCGTTTGACTCGTAGACAATACCATCTACTCCACTCTTGATAATAGCTCCATATGTCTTTGAGCATACCTATTCTCATGTTCACACATGGTATTATTAGGTACACTGATTTTCACATAAAATTGAGGCTCTTCAGGGCCCTCTTGAGGTATATTATCTAGCATAGAATCTCTAATTTGCTATGTATACTCATCCTAAGCCTTATTCTTGCCTTTATGACCTGCCATAATAGTGTAGTAATGTGTTATCCCTTGTCAAAAAATTGGCTATAACTCAAGCTAGAAAACTCTGATTCCCAAAATCAAAGCCAATGATGCCCTCTTTAAGATGACTATAGCACATCATTATAGATTTAGGATAGAAAATTCTGCAATTCAATCTCTGAGTCTAAACTATCTAGGCCAACACCTTGTTTCAAATTGTAAACACTATTTCCACATGTAAGAGTAAAATGGTGGTTGCAAATAGCTACCAAACCTTGAGAGGGTGAATAGGATCTGTGGGCACCTTGTAGTACATGCACCTATACTTTAGTGTAATGAAGTTAGTACCTGTAAAGTGTATATACCTTACAATGTCATGTAAATTTCTTGTTTTACCCTATTTTGCTCTTGAAGGTACTTGATTCTTTGAAAGCGTTTCAATCTTAAATTCTCCACTCATTGTACTTACCTATGTGAGAGATAAAATGGCAGGAAAAGCTCCCTACACAGGCTTCGAATCAAAGAGGTGGGCAAAGTTTTCCCAGGTCAGTTGGTTGCACCCCTTTGGGATCTTTAATGGTGAGGGAGGGTCACCTTTCTTTTGTCTCACTATCTTCCCCAACATCCACCTTTTTCCTTGGTGGGAATATCAACATGGTAGTATTATACTACTCTAATCAATTAGCATGAGGTGCATTATTAAAAATGTCCATTCAACCTCTTGAATGAAATGCAATAGGATGGAAATTTTGACAAAATGGATGGGAAGAGGGTCTTACCAATGCAATTTAGTGACTCACTGATTGCTAGTACTTACCCTTAATAATATTTCAATCTTGGGTAAAGGATATCAACCAATCAAGTCAAGGTTATGCATCAAAAAATTGTAAATGATATCCATGATGGAACAAGATTGAAATGAATTTTGAGATTCAATGTAATAGGCTTTGATTAATAGAAAGAGCACTAATCTCTAATCTATTGATCAATTCGAAGAATTAATTGACGAAGAATCTCTCATCAACAAGTAAAAAAGATAAAGCAAGTGGATTATTGAGAGATTTTAGAGATTAAGCAAGTGAAATACCTTGATTAAACTTGAAGAAGATGATTGATATCGATTTCAATCCAAATAATAGGAATGTCCTCCATAATCCATCATGAATCCATCATAAAGCTCTAAAGATCCATAAGATTAGCCCATATAAGCTCCAATATGGTTTGAATCCGTGAAGAATCAATGCCTTGGGAATACTTGAATGTCAAAGATTCAAACCTCTTGAAGAAAAGCCCTAAAATAAACCTTCAATATGAGCTTCAAGATCCTCAATAGACTGAAATCATTGCAATGTCTTCAATCTTGGAGTCCATTCAGCTTCAAAATTATAGTAGAGAGGCTTTGGAGGTTAGGAAGTCCCAATGATTGAAGAATTTTAAGTTCCCAGGTGTGTAGCTATGGCTGCCCTATTGTGTTTTAGGGTTTTCAATAAAGGGAAGGAAGATTAGGGCTCAAATCTTTTTGGAACTTGCTGGAAATGTTCCCTTGAGTGGTTGTTTTACCAACTTGGAAGAGATTAGGAACAGAAGAAGTGTGAAGCAAGAGTAAGAAGATGCCATTGGGGAGCAAGATTGATGGATTTCTTGGCAGCCACCATTGAAGCTTTAGCCAAAAAAAGCTTGGAAGAGAGAGAGAGAGAGAGAGAGAGAGAGAGAGAGAGAGAGAGAGAGAGAAGCTCCACTTGAAAAGTAACCACAGTTTATTTCCCTTCTAAGACAAGTTAACTCCCATTTGACCAAGTTACCTCAAAATTGCATGAAAATTTGATGAAGACCTACTATTTTAGCCTTCCACTGCCATATTTGTCCTTGAAGATCTCCAAATATAGTCTTCATCTAATTGTAGATGTCATGTAAGCCCTCTACTAGTCACTGTCCATGTCTAGTACCTATAGTACTTATCTGAATTTGGTTCTTATGGTGAAAACTTGAGCCAAAATAGAAGAAGCCAATGCTCTAATACCACTTGTCAAAAAGTGAACTGGGGATAGAGAAAGAGGAGAGAGAAGACTACACACGAGAGAGATGGAGTGTAGAAGTGAGAGAAAGAGAGAGTGATGAGGAGAGAGAAAGGCTAGAATAGGAGAGAGAGAAAGACAAAAAGAAGTAAGAAGCCATTGAAGCTAAGAACAAGGTAATGAGGAGAAGGACAAAAATATATCAATGTGTTAAAAGATGAGAAAAAATTAGATGTGGGCCCTTTTATACCTATGTCAGTGTGACATGAAATTACTATTATTTTCACACTAAACCACTATTCTTCCCAGCTTCTTACAATATAGAGGGTATACATATAGTGAATTCCTAGGGATTGACTTTAGGGTAGACTAGATTTGGCAAGCGATTACTAAGAATTTCCTATCGCTTAGCACAATGGGATTTTTCATATCAAGTAGCATGGTTTTCCTTGGCATGGTGAGAAAATTATGTTCTTGATGCAAAGGCTAGGGTTGATGTAGAGCTTTGAGACGTGGTATCTTGAGTTCATGGTGGATAGGTGTATTGTCATAAACTTGGTGTTGATAGCATGAAGGTCCAATTAATTGGTATATAAACTCTCATGGTCATTCGAGAACCATGGCAATGATATTTTACATTGGGTTTCATTAGGGAAGCCTAATTAATTCATAATTGCATAGAGGATGAGGTCTAGATGTGTTAATTTTGGCAATTACATCTAGGAGTTCATGTGGATGGGGGATAGATCATCATGATCTTCAATGCATGTGAATGGGGAGTTAAGCTTTTCTTTAAAAAGTCATTATAAAAATCTTTAAAGTTAAGGCTAAATCTTATTAATAATGAGTCAATAATAAAGCTTTCTAAGCATTTGTTTTTGCTTTTTGAGAGCTACGTAACAAAAATAAACAAATATGTGGCAAGTTGAACATAGAACAAAGGCTATTCTTGGCTAGATGAATTGAAAAGTAGAGAGATTTGGGTTGTTTTGAGGTTGTTGTGCCTTTGAAGAAAGAAATAATACTATATTGGGAATATTGAGTTGCCTGAAGAGGTCAAGTCATGTTAAAAAGAATAGATGAAGGTGGTTTCAAGGCATTGAAGGTGGAGGTAGGATCATGCAACTACTCACATTAAAGGCTTTGCAATCATCACATAGGTTTCATTTGGAAGTGTAGAGGCTACTTCAAATTCGACTTGTGGAGGAATATGAAGGTGGTAAAATACAAGGGATCACCAAGGCTTTGGAGCTAAGGTCTCTCAAATAGATCCTTGAGAGCTTCTACTTACCCACTTCTTTTGGCAAAGTTAAAGTAGATTGCAATGTTGATCATACTCTTGATTTGTGAGTCATGGGTTGAGAGCATTATGTACTTGGAGGAAGACTATGTATATGATGCTATGGTTATTTCCAAGGATAGGTGTTGTTTTTTGTTCACACTACTTGATGTAATACCTCTTTCTAAAAGTTTCCCTCCTATTGCCAAAGAAATATGTTTCATCCATGAATAAGATGTTAATGAATATGCCTCCTTAATACCATGGTTCACTCTATTATGTCCAAAGATTCTTAACTCCTATAGCCTCTTAGGATATCTTAGGAGTTGGCTTGTATGTTTTCTAATCAAATGAGCACAAACACTTTGAGTTATGATAAGAATTGTGTGGTATCTCTTGGTTTGGATTTTGAGTAATCGTGTATTGGGAGTGCCTTTCAATCTTTCTCTAGGGGATGTTCTTTTTTGTTCTCACAACATATTACCTACTCCTTTTGTAACATGCTAAGCAAAAGGACAAATGTGCAAAGGTGGCCTAGGAAGACTATTTGTAGACCAAATTTTCTAACCCAAAAAGGGAAAATCCTCATAAACCCCTGAAAAGAAAAGTGGTCCATCAATTTGATCACATATTATCCAATCCAATGATGCCCCTTCCTTACCCTAGCTTATCTAGTCCAATAAAGGGTCCTATTTGCCTCAACTCATGAAATCTAATGAGGATCCTCTTTGCATTGTCCACCTTGTTCCAATCTTCCTACAAATACTCACATAAAAACAAAGCAACCAAGGTGGATAGAAGATGAATTTTCAAAGGTATTTGAGGTCATGGAGGGTATGCTAATGAGTTAGTGGAGTAGGTGTTATAGAATGAGTAGGACATCACTATGATAGTGGATTGATAGTTGGACCAAGAAAAAGAGAAAGGGTACACTAAGTTTACAAATTTTTAAAGAAAAAAAGGCTCTTGTTGATTGGGCATTCAATATGCAAGATGTCATATGTGGGATTTCTTTAAATACATAAGAGTTGAGATACTTGCGATACTTTAATTGCACAACAATCCCTTAAGGGTGAAAATGTTGCCAACAAAAAGATGCACTTAGTGGATTTTGGCTCTAACTTGCTGCACTTTTCTTTTGGTAGATACATACACGCTAGCAAAATACTCTTAAATGATCATAAGAATGCTTCTTACTCGACCATGCCTCTTCAAGAATGCCACCATCTAAAGCAATATTAGGTGACTTATTTATCAAATGCATAGTAGTCACCATAGCCTTAGCTCAAAATCCTTCAGTAAGACTAGCATTAGATAGCATACTTTGCATCCTCTCATTTATTGTCCTATTCATACATTGTACAACACATTTTAGGTAGGATTACCATGTGTAGTGAGTTCCCTTTTTATCTTGTATACTTCACATAAAATTATGAACTCACAAGAGACATATTCTCCACCATTATCAATTTTGAGACAAGTCTCTTGCTACAATGATTTTTGACAAGTGCTAGAAATATTTGAAAACAAGATAAAGTCTCGTCTTTCCTACCCATAGTCAAATTCCACACTTCTCTAATTGCATCATTAGCAAATGTGATAAAATATAATGCTCCCCCTATAGACTTTGTAGGCATAGGCCCACATATATTGCTATGCACTAAGTCAATGGGTTCATTCCTTTTCTCATTTAAGTTTTTCTTATGTACTGAAAAAACAAAAAGATAAAAAAATCAAGAGAGGGCAACTAATCCAAATGAGATAGCATGCGCCACACACACACACACACACACACACACACACACACACACACACACACACACACACACACACACACACACACACACACACACACACACACACACACACACACACACACACACACACACACACACACACACACACACACACACACACACACACACACACACACACACACACACACACACACACACACACACACACACACACACACACACACACACACACACACACACACACACACACACACACACACACACACACACACACACACACACACACACACACACACACACACACACACACACACACACACACACACACACACACACACACGTGTGCAAATGTACATATACTCACATGTGCTTTCAACAATTATAGTACACAACACTTGTAAACATGGTTATTCTTTATTGAAACATTTTCAACCCATAGATCTTAGGTTACGCATAGCTTGTTTATCTAGCTTTTTTACCAAATATACAATCACCTTTAGATCAGATTATGATAGCACAAAATAATCAAGAATATATGGCCTTCAATGGGGTAAGCATTGTGTTTATACTCATGCTCCTCAAATATAGGCACTGATTGGGAGATACTGGCATGATTGTGCCCATAAGAAAGATCACATGCAGAGTACTCTCCTCATTATTATCCTGCTTTAGATTGAGTGTAGTGAGACAAACGAACAGAATGTTGATGATCCACTTGGAAGTATGTAAGGATGTAACAAGCACACACATGCAATATGGAAGCTCTTGTAGCCCCACATCAACATCAATTGAACGATGATGATTTCAAGTTAGGTAAGCCTCTAGTTTTGAAATGTGAGCATAGGAGAATCCATTGCAATCTTATAATCCATGACATGTAGATAGCCTTCTATTAAGTGCTCTTGAATTGCTATTACCTCAATTATTTTCAATTTATAGTACACCTTGGATTTGCTATGGTGATTGATGAATATAGTCCACCATAGGTGATCATAAGCAAGTGTAATAAGAGTATATTGCTTACATAGATTAGGATCTATGCACATATCATACAAAAAATGATTAATTTTTTTAAATATATGATATTTTCTTATGATGTAATTCAATAGCTTGATGGATGGGTTCCGACACAATTGTAAGATGTGAATTGCTCATTATTCTAATTCACAAAGTTGAAAACAATGTTGTGATTATCTAACAGTTAGTGGGTGGCATAAGCATGGATTGGGGTATTGGACATATTGGGGCCTCCATGGATATTTTGGAATGGATATCCATAGATACATAATGATATATCTATTATACTCTACCATTAAACTGTTAATTAGCCGATAATTTATATTATCCATATGTACTATGGTACATATTCGTTGTCCATCGACAATACTACCCAAGTTATTTAAGGTATTTGGTATATATAATGATTGGGGAGCAAGGTCTACATGCCAAAAATTGCATAATGGAAGGATAATCATACATGCTGATGATGAATAGTGTAGATCTTACCTTGAGCATAAAGACAATCTGACCCTTAAGCTCAAAAGAAAAATTAAAAATATAATTTTAACTAAGCCATTTATATTTCTTCTATTAATGACTTTTTCAAGTTGTCTTTTTAAATCTAGCCCATTTGTATATTTTTAAATTAGTTCTTATTTGCGTAGATAGATGCTTAGTTAAATTCCTATCGGAGCAGCTAACTCAATATTTTAGAATTTCTATTCAGGCATCTAACAAGTTATCACAATGGTATACTTGAAATATTGATTCCACAATATTTTATGTCAGTTAGCAATGTTAACATAGTCCTTAGCATTTAGTTTTCTCTAGCATATTTGTAGGTGCGACCGGGATGACAACTGGGTCCTTTGACGACACTTGTGGTATGCATTAAATGGTAAGGTTTTTACCTTCATCTTTTGTATGGATGTAGATAATAGTTGGATTCTTCACCCACTCATGCCTAGAAAAGACTACTCCCAGGGACTACCATTGACAGAAAACAACAACTTTATATGCTTATATGTTTATTCCTAAAAATCATACCCAAAAGGGTTTCTCTAAGATTGCAATTTTGAAATATTTTTCAATATGTTTAATGCAAATACTTAAATTTATGTTTGAAAATTTTTATGTTTTTATTGTACCCATTCTCTATTCAATATTAATGCATGATTTATATGAATTTAGACGCATTAATTACTTTAATCTATGCATTTTTAAATTCTATATGGTGTTTAATATTATTGAATTGATAATTTATTAATTCTCAATAATCTATATGATTCAATTTCTGTTAAATGAAAATGTTACACACACACACACACACACACACACACAAAATATAAGACAGTATGTTTGTGCTATCTCTAATGGCTCTCTTGTGAGCAATATATTATTGTCTTATCACTAAAAGTGTAAATATATATATATATATAGTTAGAGTTAGCAAGTAAAATGGGTGATTGGCCACATTAGCCTTTACCCCAACATAAACAAGGCTAATAAAAGATGAGGTTGAATCGACATCAACTTCAATCGGGAATACAGTGTTTTCTATGATTTGATCAAATAGTATTCAGACTAAAATCTTGTGTTTAATGTCACTAATCCTCCTATAAGCCCTCTAGATCAACCAAAGGGTAGCCAAATTAGATTAGGTAGCAATGGGAATTACCGTAGATGTCATTTAGAGATGGAATTGATCACTCACATTTTTGTTCCTCGCATGGATAACACTAAATTTTTCAATGTATTGCAAGTTTTGATTAGCCCCTTTCATCATACAAGACTCACATGGAAAGAACTAATCCTTGGAGAAATCTATAGTTTATCTCCAATTCTATGGAACTAGATTACAAATACTTACTTATAGCATGTTTGGACCAACATGAACAAAACAAATTTTGAACATGGACATGTATATCTCACATCTTGGTTTAAAGTTGATTTGTTTTTACAAGTTCTATGAGTGAAACCAAGAATGAAAAGTCACCACAAGAAGTGGCTAGAAAAGAAAAAAGTAGAAGAAGAGGATCATGCCTTCAAGAAGTTTTGAAGATATGAAAGAGATAGGAGGACAATGGAACAAAGGGAAGCAATGTTTGATGCCTTATTTTTTGAAAGTCTTGATGAAGCCCTCCAAACCCTTGGAGAAATAGCATTTTTTGTACTCTAAACTAAGTTCAAAAGAAGCTTTGTAATAATTAGTTCAAATAGAAAGGGTTAGGCTTCTTGGTAAAAAGGAAAAATTTGTACCTACAACTTTCTTTTTTTAGTTTAACGTTAACATTCCACCCAAAAAGAAGGGAGTGTGAAGAAAGGGTTATAGCATCAATGCAAAACAAGGCTTAGATGATTAAGAAACTATTTGAATCATGGTTAGAGAACTCCAAGGTGGCTATCGCAAACCCCTCATCTCCTTCTTCTCAACATTTTCTCATCATGGATAGACATGGTAGCCATGCAAAGCTTGAAGTTGTGCAAAAGGAAAACGATGTTGGCATATATATTGTCACTCTTCTAGCCCCACACATTGCATAAGCTCCAAGCTTTGGATGTCTTACTATTTTAAGTCCTTCAAGTTCTATTTCACAAAGGGAAGAGAATTATGAGAGCTATGAATATATTTCCCAATCAAACATAAAAGTTGGATTTTAGACTATAAGAGTATGGCTCTTGAATCATGAGGTGTTGAGCTATGAGTATATGTGATGCAAGAGCATGAAGAGTTTGGAAATGGTTTAAGATGTAGAGGCATCAAAACCTACATGATAACAAGTCCAAGATCCCCTTAAGTGTAGCCAAGTTCCAAGCACCCCAATGTATGAGGACTTGGATGGAGATGTTCTTGAAGTCCTATCAATCATGGCTGCGTGTAGCCAATCACCAATGACTTAGCCTCCTTTAGAATAAAACACAATGTAGTTATCTATCTCAACATTGAACCTTGATTTGATTTGAGCTTCTGTGTGCACCAAGAAATGATGGTCTCACTGGTAGGTTTAATGGTGGATCATTTATTAACACTCACACCCACATCTAATTAGTACTTAGAGTATGAAACTAAAGAATGAAAAGAAGATGGAATCGGAGTGGCATCGTCTAGACCCTCTACATGAGTGGCACCATGTAGACCCTATAGGATGCATAAACTTGGCTAGTTGGATAGCCTTTGAGTCTACATGATTACAAAATGTCTTAGGCTTGACCTAGAAGGATCAAATCCAAGGATCCCTAATGTTTAACATCTTAACCAACATCACACTTGGTTCAAAAAGAGTAACAGCTACTTCCAAGGGCTCAAGGACCAACACTCTACCACAGCATTCCCCTAAAATAGTGTTAGTTTAGGTTATATTCCCTATGTAGACGATCACAATTTCTTGGCTCAAATCCTAATAATGATGTAGAAAGTCACTCAACTAATTGAGTCTTCATGTCCTTAGGATGGGGCCATAATCAAGACCTTTATCCACTCACTTTTCACCTCACATACCTAACAATCTTTTGTTCTTTAAGTAGTTCATACTACTAAATAGTGAAACAAACCTATACAGTTAGCTTCCTTAATTACCCCATTACACAATATTAGTTGCATTTTCCTTAATGCACAACACATCAAAAATTAGTCATTGAAAGCTATTTTCTCTTAGTTAAGGTTCCATTCCTTTACCATGATCCTTGCAGGATCCAAACTTCCACAAAGTATTTCCATCTCTTGTCTAGAATTCAAGGTCTTTGATCCCAAAATTAGCAATGATATCACAATTTTTTCACATCCCTATGATAGATTGTTGAGGGATTTACTCTTTTAGAGCCCCTCTAAGCTCCTTCACCTATAGTGACAAAGTAATAACAAGCTTAGCCTTTTCACTACTTGAATGTCCTGTATCAAGCCATGCCTTCCAAGATTTATCATTGCCTTTGTGGATGGCATGGAAAAAGACATTGGAGCTAGTCCAATTGCCAATGGCACATCATTAGTCCCATGTGTTCAACTACTATATAACCACTTGAATCCTTTTATTATAATCCCAAGCGCAAACACAAAGTAAACATACAATCTTTTCTAAGAAACCCTAATGAAGAGATCAATTGAATAATGTATCCAAGTTACAAATAAACTTGAACTTGTCAGTTTAATGATGGATGGTGAATTGCTCCGATGGCAATCCTTGAATGGTAACTTTGGCACCTAAGGATTGTGATTCTCTCCTTTTTTTGGGTGCCCTAGTGACTCATAATAATAATCCAATGATGGCCTTGGATAAGATCAATAGATGATATCCATAGATATGTAATAGATGGTATCTAGAACTAGAAGATGGGAGGTTTATGTTGGGGGTAAAGGCACCTGTGCCTAGCTGCTTGTGTATTACTACACTGACAATACTTACACACCTATACGTTGGAGGTGGCAAGGGCCCATCATTGTCACTTCATTCTTTATTTGTTCACACTGACATTTGAATAAAGGAAAGGCAACTCACACATTGTGACTATTAGAGTTTCCACATCTTTTGTGTCTCTCTCTTACTCTTGCTCCTTCCACCATAGCTTTTGCTGCTGCTCGCATGCTTTCACTTTGGGCTCACTCCCTTTAGGTATCAGAGCCAACCATTCGAGGGGCTTCTCCATCCTTTACTTCATCTTGGATTCAAAGCTTCAAATCAAGGTTTCATGGCAACCATTGTTTATTTCTCTTGAGGTATGCATTTAGGCTTTCCTTCTTTTGGCTTGTTCTAGCTTGCACTGTGCTTGTCAAGGAGCTTTCCAAGGCTTAGCTGAGCCTTGTTGAGTGCTTATTGAGGTAAGGAGCAGCCATTTAATCCATTTTTGAGTGGATGTATAGCATGATGTAGAAGCCGTGGTGGATAGCTATGGCATCTTGATAGCACTATCGTATTTTGGCCATAACTTTTGCATACGGTATTAGATTTAAGTGTTCTATAGCTAGAAACAAAGAGTGTGACAAGAGCTACAAATTTGGATACTCATAGAGTTGATTCTATGTAAATTTTTATTCTCTTTTTCATACAGAAGGTTTGGAAATCAAATAGTAAATTCCATTATGCATGTTTGATGCTTCAAGGATGTTATTTTGGTACCCGAATGGTATGGTTATGCTTTTGGGCTAGTTTAACCACACATTTACCTTAGTTTTCTCATATGTCTCATTGCTATAATAACAAGGATCAATGTCAATTATCATTAAAAAGCTTATGTCTAATGCTCATTAATGCTTTACGAGATACATCGGATGTACCACTACTTCAATTGCTATGTACACTTCCCAATATGCTATGGTATGATTTTGAGCTAAGATTTGAGCTTTGTTATGTTGATATTGGCTATGGTTACATGCTTTAGCCACTTTAGTGGCTTATGTAGTGACAAGCTTGAAGAACCTATTGGGTTTTATGCTCCCCGACTTATGCTTAATGTATCTTGGATACTTGGATGTCATTCAAATGATGCCTTGAGCTTTGATTGCTCATTTAATATTCGACTTTTGCTTTAGTGGGAGCTATTTGGCTTTATGTATTGAGACACTTTGACACTTGGATGTACTACAAATCACTTGGCATATGTAGTTGAGCTTGAGCTTATCATAGTGAGGCAGTGGGACTCATTGTGACATGTACATGCTCTCTTAATATTTCTTGGATGCAATTACCCTATCTTGGGCTAATGTGATCTCTTGACTTGTGTAATATTTTTGCTGAAAAATATTACATGCACTCGTGAGCCTCATGCAATGACAATGCTGGAATTGAAAATACGGATAGTGCGAGTGTACACGACGTATCGTGATTGGTAGAAACTAGACCAAAGTAAAAGAAACCACATGTCTTCATGTGAACCTCCTCTTGGGAGGAGGTCAAGAGGAAATTGATTAATTTATGGAAAAAAAAAATAAATTATCCCTTCTTTCCCCTAGCCAAAGGCCGTGCTGGAGGAGAGGGAGTAAGGCGCTGATGATTAAGCTTACGACATGGGGGGGGATAGGCCATGCATTAGGCTGCGTTGGGGGGGGGGGGGGAGGTCCCCCTCCCTTCACCTATAAAAACCCTGTGGAAGGGTGGTAAGGGAGAAAAAAAGGGCCATAACGCTGCAAGCCGAGAGAGAGAGAGAGAGAGAGAGAGAGAGAGGGCTTGAAAAAAAGAAAGGAAGGGAAGCTGTGGAAATTGTGTGTGAGGAGGGAATCGTGAAGAACTACAGCAACAACAGGCTGCCGCGATCGTTGAGGAGGGAAGTTGAGGGGGTCATGAGCCTGATAGAAGAGAGGCAAGAAGTACACCATGCTGCCATTGTCTTGAGAGGAGGGAGGGTTGATGCTGAGCCAGCTACTGCCTAGCTCGTGAAGCCACCGCCAGAAGTCAAACGTCGCCGCTGCCAATTTGTTTGCCTTCCTCTTCGTCCATGTGGTTTCACCACATCTACAAAAGCTTCAAGAAGCTTCTAAGGGCCCCTTAGAAAGCCCCCCTTCCTGTGGGCTTTCATAAGCCCCTTCCAAGTGGTTTTTATAAACCCCCCCTCCCCCCCTCGGGATTTAAGCACCCCTTCCCATGGGGTTCCACCCAAGTCCCTTAAAGTTCACCTTACTCCAGGAATTAAACCCTTTTCCCCCCCGGTTTCCCCAAAAGACACCATAGTTGGGTTTTTCAAAGCCCTCCCCATAGCATTTCCATAAAGCCATTTCCGTGGAAATCCCCAATCAAGTTCCTATTACTTCCGGGTTTCTTAAAAACCCTTTTCAATTGGCCCTTCTTGTGCGGTCTTTACACCCCCCGGAATTAAGGCCTTTCCCCTTGCATCCTCGTGAATTGTGCACTTCCCTTTTGCATCCCCCAAGAATCCATTTAACACCCGGGTTTCCTTTTAAAACCCTTCCCACACAAGTCTTTTAAATCCATTATATCCCTTTCCGTGAAGATCAATTGTATTCCCGGAACTTCTACGAAAAGAAGGGGAGTTCATAAGTTTCCATTTCCAAAGCCCGAATTCCGCAAGAAGGTGCATTGGTCAAGGAAGGCCTATTTCAAAAAGGGAATTGCATGTGCGAGGGAGACGGGGGCCAAGATCATAAGTCTGTAGCCAAGGCAAGAAGATTGAATTCGCAATGGCCCCTAAAAAGGCACAAGGTGCAACTGCAGGAGGATCATCTCCTAACATCCATGTGGACATTTCACCGAATCCACAAGTCCAGGTTTTCTTCCTATTTTTGATTTACATCGTAATATTGTAATTATGCATGGTTAATTCACGAAAGCAAGATGCACTTTTATAATTGAAAAACATTGGCTATCTTAAGGGAAATAACTCACAATTGAAGAATCGGTCATTTGTATTTCTCAAAGAAACGAACGAAAGAAGAACATAAGACGTCTATACATTCTTAGAAAGTTGTTTTTATGCATTGCAAAGTAACGAATTTAGATCAACTAATGATCATCTTTACAAAGTCGAAATTATTGGAGTACACTTCGATTATTCATGGAAAGATTAAATCGCATGTCGCATTATTAGACATCTCTTCTTTGCAATAATTCATTAAAGAAGGTTGCTAACAACCATAGGAAATTTCAAGGCATGGAAATGACTCTAGGGCTGCATGAAGTAGATTAAACTCTGGGCAATTCGCATGAATCTCAATCAATTACGTAAGTAGTTACAAAAGTTTGTGTAATGCTCATTCAGCATACGAATAATTCATTCAGAAATAAAATTAGGAAAAGGCTGCATGGTTTGTTTTAACATAAACCCTAAAATCTTAGCAACATAAATCATGAATGCATCAATGGAAATTATGCCGTAACTTAACATACGCTTTGATCTTAACCAGAAAAGTTAACGGTTGTAAATCTAATCATACGTAGGCAATGAGTCGTGTATGGTATCGTAATGAAACTAGTTTTTCTTCTCGTTGATCAATACAATATCTTCATAAATAGACAAGTATATTGTTTTACCCTAAACACCTGAACCACAAAGGACTCGCTTAGGAATGGTTAAATCGATGCAACATATCCCAAGTGCTAACTAGGGTTTAGCACGTTGAGGACGTGACCTAGTTGCACTTATTACCAAGTTGAAACTCTTATACCCTAAAGACCTGCCCACATTCTCGAAATATAGGGACAATAGGACATATTTGTAAGAAACAACTTAGGGTTTCTACCCTAAGGATCGCTCGTTAAAAAGATGAAACTCGGTTTGAGTGGAACCCTAGGACCGACGATGTTGGCCTAGTGCAATCAGAAACGGATTGAAAATGAAGACACCCTAACCCCGTTTCCTATCTAATCATGATTTCGTTATTAGAAAACGTCGTTCAATGGGTAAAATAGTCCCATGGATTAGATGCGGTACTTTTGCAACAAGTTGCAGAGTCTCATGATCTTGTGGTTTGACCACAAGAGAATAGCCAATTCCTCGGAATAAGATTGGCAGATTCTTGCGCAAGTTTATCTTGCAAGAGGATGAGTAGTCATCCTGATATAGTACCTTTCTTGGGAAAAGTGACCAATATAAGGGGATTAGATAATTGCTTGGAAGCAAAAGGACCAACCAATAATTTGGAGCAACATATTTTCTGTTAATAGAACTTAAGGTATTGGTTAAGTTGGGTTAATAGGGTACGGCCCTAACCCAAGGACATAAGGGTTAATAAACAAACCCTTGGGGATCTTGCCAAGTCGTAATTGATCCCGGATGGAGTGCTGGATGCATTTGGGGAGAAGGATTCACTCCTTAGCAGTTGGCCAAATAACGACCACTGGAAATGATTGTGCTTGTAACAGTTTAAAGAGCACTGTTTTGCTTTGTTTGCTCAAGGAATTAAAGGATGAAAAGATATCTAATGCTTCAGGTTGAAGGCCTGAAGGGAGAGGCAGCCTCAGTTATCCCCGTTTGTCTGCCTGACCCTAACCAAGGGGGTTGTTTAGCCACACCGGGAAGGTGGACAGAACCCGCCGTGTGAGGTCTCTCCGTTGAGTGCTACTTGGAGCAGGAGGATGCTTGGGTGCCAGGGGGACTCTGGCCCGTAAATTCCTTGCGTTCCGGGCCCTGCACAAGAGGCCAATGTGACTCGGGATTGGATCTCGAGGCCCGCATACTAGTCCATGGGCGGAATCTTGTATTAGTAATCCCTGTGGATTGCTGGATAGCCTTCGGGTGGATTATGGATAAATATGATAACGTGTTACAAAGGAACTTGTTTGACACTGCTTTTTCTATGCCAAGTGCTATGATTACGTGAAGGAACCAATGCCTAATGTGTTAATTAAGGAAGGTGCTTGATGCATGTCCAACTAAATGTGATAGGTAATTAGACAACTAAAACAACTGAGGAGAGTGCGGTGGATGTGGCCATAGGTTCGTCCTATGGATGGGTGGTCCCGGTTGGTCAGGAACTTTTCTCAATGATGATGACATCTAGAAGATTGTTTCAAAGGAAATGAATAGCAAGGGCGCTAACCTAGAGTCTAAGTTATAATAATCCCGATTTACGTTGTTTTAGGGGAACGGAATGGGACTATGCCTTATGGCAGAGAGATCGAGCCTTGCATCCCTCCCGTTTCCCATTTCCTTGAACCAAGTGCAACGTGAATCCGCTTCGGCCCTGGCGTTTCTGCGTAAAGTAGTTCACTTGGGGTTTGACGCTAGTTGCCGTTTAGAAAATGACCATTAGGAAAAACCCTGATTCAGGTTGGTCCTAAGTGGGAACGGCCAAAATACTTCCGCTACGTGGCAGACGTGGAAAGTCCTAGATTGCAAACCCCGTGACATTCCATGGGAGTGTTGGGCGGAGCTTTCTAGACCTCCTTTCCGATGGACTGCTAAGACGTGTCCTGAAGAGAATAGGTGGACATGTTACAGTTGGTATCAGAGCGAACCAACGAAGGATTTGTGTTTAAGAAATCTTAATAAGAAGAAGTAAAGTGAATTTTGCTGTTCAGAACATTTTCTTACTTTCGATGTTGTCTTGCAGAATTATGAAGCATGGAACAGGTTCTTAGTGTTCCGAGTCATGTTTATGACCGTGATGTAGTCCTCGAATTATCGACAAAGGGTTGAAATGATGAACATCCTAGATCGTATCTATAATCCATCGCCTTTGTACGTGGAACGAAGATGGATGGGTGACTCAGGAATCTACTATATAGCTGCCCACCGGTTTGCATACCTTCGAACCATCCTAAAGAGGATCAAGTGGTTGGAAGACTTGAAGATCGTGAAGCTGTTCATTTTTGTGGAGGCTCATGTAAACTCAACTTTACATATTCAAGGTCGGAGGGTTGAGCTGAACTCATATGTATATGAGGATGTGACCCGTGTAATCCTCGCCGACAGGATCAAGGTGTTGGGGCGCTATGAGAAGAATGGGTTCCAAAGGAAAGGATACCCTAATCTTCCGATGACTTACCGATTCCTGAAGATCCATGACTCGAAACCATACTATTATCTAGCTCTCATAGATAAATGTAATACAACATTATTCTCCCCAAACTAAATGTAACAATTGCTCTATCATCTCAGGAAATGTTGTACTCCGAAACAGCTAGACCCATATAAATGGAATAAGACTTCTTTTTATCAATGTTTGTTTTGTCTATGAGAATTGATAAAAAGTTAAGTGGCTAGATTCCTTGGTTGATAGTTGAAATAGAGATGCAATATAAATCATAACGATTAACGAGTAATAACGTTAAGAAACCTTTATCCAGGCACAACCCCAGGTACAGATTCCTAGTTCACCTCCTACATCAAGTGTACTGCCGTAATCCAGGAGAAGAAGTTTCTTCTCAAGTAGATTAAGCCGCCTGAATTTGATGGGAAAGACAAGTCTGTCCAAGCAGATGCTAAAATTTGGATAGAGTCTATGGAGGATTACTTTGAAGCAGCCGGTACTGCACCCGCCAACTAGGCTATGCTCGCCAAGCTGAAGCTCACCGGCGAAGCTAGGCTTTGGTGGAAGCAATGGCGCAGAGATCAAGGGATCGCAGAAGGATCCGTTACCTGGGGAAAATTAAAGAAAGCCATGCAAGGAAGATACTTACCACCTGCATATCGCACGCAGAAAATGAATGAGTTCTATGAGCTGAAACAGCTGGGACTCACTCTTGATGCATACTACTCTAAATTCGTCTCACTTCTTAAGTATGCGCCACAAATGGACATGACATAGTAGATGTTAAAATTTTGTGCTAGTTTAAACCCACCAGTGAATACCCGTCTCGAATCTATGCACCCATCAGACCTTCAGGACGCACTCATTCGAGTTGCGCCTATAATTCATGATGTGTAGGCTAGACCAAGAAGTAACAAAATTTGGTCTTATAATGACCCGAACAGAGGAGCATATAGGCCTCAAATGAAGAGAGTTCAAGGTCAGAATCGGGGACAAAAAAAGAAGGCAAGGACTAATAATGTCAACAACTTTGTCCCTACCCAAAGCAATGGCCGAAACCTCCATTGTTTCCATTGCAACGAGCCCGGTCATTTCAAGAGGCAATGTCCCAAGCTTGGAGGAGGACATCACCAAGCACCTTTCCAAGGAATTGGCCATGGCCAGGGAGCTGCTACCCAAGGTAGAGGAAGAACCGCCTGTGTTGCCAACAGGGAAATGAGTGAAGAAGAAGGTCGAACCGTGGAAGCAGAGTTTGAAAGGGCGATAGTCCATGCCACTCTACACAAGAAAGGCCCGAATCGCCAGTTCTCGGTGATTCAGACACCGTCGAACTATCAAGGTAAAGGTTTCAAGACCTTGATTGATTGTGGTAGTACACATTCCTTTATCTCATCAGCTTGTGCAAGAAGATTAGGAATAGCCATAGTAGAAGCACCTACCTTGCTTGTGGAATTAGCAAATGGTCGTGAGGTCACTCGTACCAGGCAAATTGCTAAGGTGGAATTCTTTCTGGGAGGGAAGACGACTTCGGTCAAATTCAGAGTTATGCGCCTAGGTATCCATGAGTGTCTACTCAGAATGGATTGGCTTAAACCTAATGACGCCCACATCCATTGTGGAAAGGGCCAAATTTCCTTTCGAAACTCTGAAGGGGAATTGGTCACAACTCAAGGTGAGCCTGGGAAGCCAAAAATTCAATTAGCCAAAGCATCTCGAATTATAAAGGGAGTTAGAAAGGGACTACCTGTCTACTTGATTAAGCTCAACAAGTTAGATCAGAAGCAGAAGTCTAGAGAAGGACCTTCCTGGCTAAAGGAATATGCAGACGTATTTCCTAAAGAATTGACAGAACTCCTGCCTCAAAGAGAAGTGGATCATGAAATCAAGCTAGTGCCAAGAGCTGTGCCAATTGCAAAGAGACCTTATAAAATGTCCATCTCGGAAGCAATTGAGCTGAAGGAACAACTCAAGAAGCTGCTAGATCAGGGCTATATCCGTCCTAGCAGTTCACCATGGGGAGCTCCAATATTGTTCCAGAAAAAGGAACAACTCAAGCAACTGCCAGATCAGGGCTATATCCATCCTAGCAGTTCACCATGGGGAGCTCCAGTACTATTCCAGAAAAAGAAAGATGGAACGCTTCGACTGTGTATTGATTACAAAGGGTTGAATCAATCAACTGTCAAGAACAAGTACCCTATTTCTAGAATAGATGAGCTTCTTGATCGTCTTCAAGGTGCGAAGATCTTCTCCAAGATTGATCTCAGGTCTAGTTACTATCAGATAAGGATCAATGAAGAAGATATCCCAAAGACAGTCTTCAACACAAGATATGGACACTTTGAGTTCCTAGTTATGTCATTCGGGCTTACGAATGCGCTTGCCACCTTCAATAGGTTAATGCAAGATATCTTTAGGCCATATCTTGATGACTTCGTACTCGTCTTCTTCGACGACACTTTAGTCTATTCCAAACAGGAGGAAGATCATGAACCCCAACTTCGGATTGTTCTTGAGACAATGAGGTCACACAAGCTATATGCTAAGATGAAGAAATGTGCATTCTTCAAACGTCAGATTGAATATCTGGGATTCATCGTATCAGTAGAAGGAATCTCAGTGGATCCAGCCAAAGTCAGAGATGTTCTAGAATGGCCAATACCAACAACTGTCAAAGAAATACACAGTTTTCTTGGATTGACAGGATGGTACAGGGTCTTCATAAAAAATTATGTTTTGATTGCAACACCTCTGACGGACTTACTGAAGAAGCAAACATCCATTGCATGGTCAACTGCCGAACAAACTAGCTTTGATAGATTGAAACAAAGTTTGGTATCAGCACCTATCCTAAAACTTCCAGACCTCAATAAGGAGTTCGAGGTAGTAACTGATGCTAGCACGCTTGCCTTAGGATGTGTGCTCATGCAGGAAGGTCATCTTGTAGCATACTCTTCAAGGAAACTGAAGAACCATGAGAAGAATTATGCTACCCATGATCTAGAACTGTTAGCTGTCATCCATGCTCTAAAGCTTTGGAGACACTACCTACTAGGTAACAAGTTTACTCTAGTGACTGATCATAAAAGTCTCAAGTGGATCTTTACCCAAAACGAGCTCAACATGAGGCAATGTCGGTGGATTTAAGTGCTGGAGGAGTATGACTTTGAAATCAAGTACCAACCTGGAAAGGAGAATGTAGTTGCCGATGCACTCAATCTCAAGGCATTCCTTAATTCACTAATCTTGCAAATCCTATCAACAGCTAGATCTCTAGCCACAAAAGTGTCCATGCCAAACAACCCAATACTTGAGCTAGCTAGAGAGGAAGCATGCCATGATTCACCCTATCAAAGGATGCTAAGAGAGATCCCTATCAAGGACTAGGACCAAAAACTACAGGTTAAGTATCATGAATTCTCTATCAATAGTGGACTTGTCTACTATAGAACGAGAGTATGTATACCGGAAAGCCAGTCACTTAAGTAGAAGATATTGTGGGAAGCTCATGATTCCCCTTTCTTAGGACATCCTGGCTATGCCAAGACTCTCAATGCAATTAGGAAGAGCTACTATTGGGAGAGGCTTAAAGGTGACATTCTCAAATATGTCACTGAGTGTTTGTCCTGTCAACGTATCAAAGCCGAACATATCAAAATGCCAGGGAAGTTGCAACCACTCGACATTCCCCAAATGAAATGGGAATTCATCAGTATGGACTTTGTTGTTGGCCTACCCCAAGTTCAGGGAGGATACAGCTCCATCATGGTTGTGGTTGACATGCTTACTAAGGTTGCACACCTTATTCCAGTAACAACAAACTATAAAGCCTCAGACATTGCAAGGTTGTTTATCAAGGAGATATTTAAGCTACATGGGTTACCCAGAAGAATCATTAGTGATCGTGATTCTCTCTTCACATCACATTTCTGGAGAGCTATCTTTGAAGCCATTGGGACTCAACTCTGTTTTAGCACAGCTTACCATCCCCAAACTCATGGCCAAACGGAGCAAGTAAATCAAGTCATCGAGGATATGCTAAGGGCACACTGCTGTCGTGAACCAAAAAGGTGGATTCAATACTTGCCTTTGGTTGAATTTGCCTACAATGCTTCTTACCAACAAAGCATTCAGATGACCCCTTTTTAAGCATTGTATGGTCATGACTGTCGAAGTCCCCTAAACTTCTTAGATCCAACCTTGAGGGTTGAAGCTTCAAGGCAGATGCTGGAAGAGATGGATGACTAAGTAAAGTCAACAAGATAGGACATCCAAGCAGCCAAGGATAGACAGAAGGCATACATGGATTTGAAGCGTCAAGATAGAATCTTCGAGGAAGGAGACATGGTCTTCATTCGAGTACGCCCAAAGAAGAGTTCCCTATCCCTAGGAGACTACAATAAGCTAAGTCTAAGGTATTGTGGACCATACAAGATCCTCAAGTGCCTAGGACCTAATGCTTATAGACTGCAACTCCCTGAGAACCTAAAGGTTCATAATGTATTCCATATCAACCTATTGAAGAAGTATGTACCTAATCCTAGCCATGTACTTGATGACCAACAAGTTGTAATGCCTAGCCAAGGAGTCCTTGAGCTACGGCAAGAAGTACACCACACTGCCATTGTCTTGAGAGGAGGGAGGGTTGATGCTGCGCCAGCTACCGCCTGGCTCGTGAAGCCACCGCCAGAAGTCGAACGTCACTGCTGCCAATTCACTCGCCTTCCTCTTCATCCACGTGGTTTCACCATGTCTACAGAAGCTTCAAGAAGCTTCTTGACAAGCTTCTAAGGGCCCCTTAGAAATCCCCCCTTCCTATGGGCTTTCATAAGCCCCTTCCAAGTGGTTTTTATAACCCCCCCCCTCTGGATTTAAGCACCCTTTCTCGTGGGGTTCCACCCAAGTCCCTTAAAGTTCACCTTACTCCGGGAATTAAACCCTTTTCCCCCCCTTGGTTCCCCCAAAAGACACCAGAGTCAGGTTTTTCAAAGCCCTCCCCATAGCATTTCCACAAAGCCATTTTCGTGGAAATCCCCACTTAAGTTCCTATTACTCCCGGGATTCTTAAAAACCCTTTTCCATTGGCCCTTCTTGTGCGGTCTTTACACCCCTCGGAATTAATGCCTTTCCCCTTGCATCCTCGTGAATTGAGCACTTCCCTTTTGCACCCCCCAAGAATCCATTTAAAACCCGGGTTTCCTTTTAAAACCCTTCCCACACAAGTCTTTTAAATCCATTATATCCCTTTCTGTGAAGATCAATTGTATTCTCGGAACTTCTACGAAAAGAAGCGGAGTTCATAAGTTCCCATTTCCAAAGCCCAAATTCCACAAGAAGGTGCATTGGTCAAGGAAGCCCTATTTCAAAAAGGGAATTCCACGTGCGAGGGAGACGGGCCAAGATCATAAGTCTGCAGCCAAGGCAAGAAGATTGAATTCGCAATGGCCCCTAAAAAGGCACAAGGTGCAACCGCAGGAGGATCATCTCCTAACATCCATGTGGACATTTCACCGAATCCACAAGTCCAGGTTTTCTTCCTATTTTTGATTTATGTCGTAATATTGTAATTATGCATGGTTAATTCACGAAAGTAAGATGCACTTTTACAATTGAAAAACATTGGCTATCTTAAGGGAAATAACTCACAATTGAAGAATCGGTCATTTGTATTTCTCAAAGAAACGAACGAAAGAAGAACATAAGACGTCTATACATTCTTAGAAAGTTGTTTTTATGCATTGCAAAGTAACGAATTTAGATCAACTAATGATCATCTTTACAAAGTCGAAATTATTGGAGTACACTTCGATTATGCATTGAAAGATTAAATCGCATGTCGCATTATTAGACATCTCTTCTTTACAATAATTCATTAAAGAAGGTTGCTAACAACCATAGGAAATCGCAAGGCATGGAAATGACTCTAGGGCTGCATGAAGTAGATTAAATTCTAGGAAATTTGCATAAATCTCAATCAATTATGTAAGTAGTTACGAAAGGTTGTGTAATGCTCATTCAACATACGAATAATTCATTCAAAAATAAAATTAGGAAAAGGCTGCATGGTTTGTTTTAACATAAACCCTAAAATCTTAGCAGCATAAATCATGAATGCATCAATGGAAATTATGCCGTAACTTAACATACGCTTTGATCTTAACCAGAAAAGTTAAGGGTTGTAAATCTAATCATATGTAGGCAATGAGTTGTGTATCGTATCGTAATGAAACTAGTTTTTCTTCTCGTTGATCAAGACAACATCTTCATAAATAGACAAGTATATTGTTTTACCCTAAACACCTGAACCACAAAGGACTCGCTTAGGAATGGTTAAATTGATGCAACATATCCCAAGTGGTAACTAGGGTTTAGCACGTTGAGGACATGACCTAGTTGCACTTATTGCCAAGTTGAAACTCTCATACCCTAAAGACCTGCCCACATTCTCGGAATATAGGGACAATAGGACATATTTGTAAGAAACAACTTAGGGTTTCTACCCTAAGGATCGCTCGTTAAAAAGATGAAACTCGGTTTGAGTGGAACCCTAGGACTGACGATGTCGGCCTAGTGCAATCAGAAACGGATTGGAAATGAAGACACCCTCTATCTAATCATGATTGCGTGATTAGAAGATGTCGTTCAATGGGTAAAATAGTCCCATGGATTAGATGCGGTACTTTTTCAACAAGTTGCAGTCACATGATCTTGTGGTTTGACCACAAGAGAATAGCCAATTCCTCGGAATAAGATTGGCAGATTCTTGCGCAAGTTTATCTTGCAAGAGGATGAGTAGTCGTCCTGATATAGTACCTTTCTTGGGAAAAGTGACCAATATAAGGAGATTAGATAATTGCTTGGAAGCAAAAGGACCAACCAATAATTTGGAGCAACATATTTTCTGTTAATAGAACTTAAGGTATTGGTTAAATTGGGTTAATAGGATACGGCCCTAACCCAAGGACATAAGGGTTAATAAATGAACCCTTGGGGAACTTGCCAAGTCGCAATTGATCCCGGATCGAGTGTTGGATGCATTCGGGGAGAAGGATTCACTCCTTAGCAGTTGACTAAATAACGACCACTGGAAATGATTGTGCTTGTAACAATTTAAAGAGCACTGTTTTGCTTTGTTTGCTCAAGGAATTAAAGGATGAAAAGATATCTAATGCTTCAGGTTGAAGGCATGAAGGGAGAGGCAACCTCAGTTACCCCCAACTGTCTACCTGACCCTAACCAAGGGGGTTGTTTAGCCGCCCCAGGAAGGTGGACCGAACCCGCTGCACGTGAGGTCTCTCCGTTGAGCACTACTTGGAGCAGGAGGACACTTGGGTGCTAGGGGGGGCTCTAGCCGTAAATTCCTCGGCTTCTGGGCCCTACACAAGAGGCCAACATGACTCGGGATTGGATATTGAGGCCCGCATACTAGTCTACGGGTGGAATCTTGGATTAATAATCCCTATGGATTCCTGGATAGCCTTCGGGCGGATTATGGATAAGCCTACGGGCTGGACTTTATAAATGTATTCCAAAGATAAATATGATAACCTGTTACAAAGGAACTTGTTTGACACTGCTTTTTCTATGTCGTGTTATGATTACGTGAAAGAACCAGTGCCTAACGGGTTAATTAAGGAAGCTGCTCGATGCATGTCCAACTAAATGTGGTAGGTAATTAGACAACTAAAACAACTGAGGAGAGTGCGGTGGATGTGGCCATAGCTCCGTCCTACGGATGGGTGGTCCCGGTTGGCCGGGAACTTTTCTCAATCATGATGACAGCTAGAAGATCGTTTCAAAGGAAATGAATAGCAAGGGCACTGACCTAGAGTCTAAGTTATAATAATCCTGATTTACGCTGTTTTAGGGGAATGGAATGGGACTATGTGTTGAGATATCAAGCTCCACTCGTGATATGCCAGGGTGACCGTTGTGCATTTATGTCACCGACTTGTCAGTTGTTGCAGATGCGGTTGGTACATCGCCCATGAATAATAGCTAGATGACAGCTATCCTTATCTACTCTAGTTCGTGGCTCAGTTAGTATGCCACCTTAGTTAGTTGAGTTTGGTTTGAGACCCATATATAGGGTTCTTCTATTTCTTTGTACAAGAGTTCTTTTGGCTTACACAACTAAGAAGAGGAAAACCGTTTTTCAGCCTCCACCCTTGTGTGTATTCCCCCATTGTGCAAGCAAGAAAGCTTCAAGTGAGACTCCTTCCTTCTCTCCCATAATCTTGACATGGTATCAGAGCCTTGTTCGTGGTAAGGAGCTCAAGAAAGCAAGCCAAGCTCGCGGTGTTCTGGTAAGAGGAGCAGTGTTGCTTTCATTTTTCTGTTCTGGGAGCAGATCTCTGCAGGTAGCACAGCTGGAAATTGCAAGAGTGCATTGTCTCAGGTTGAGACGCCCTTGGCGATGAAGCAAGAGGGCAGTATATGCTGCGGGAGAAGGCTTTAGCCCCCGGCGACCCTGTTTTTTTGATTTGAGGCCATTTCGGGGCGTGTTTTGGAGGAGGAAGTTTTCTGCATGCACTCAGGAAAAAGCCATGTTTTATGCTGTGCGACCACTGTTCTACAAGTCGGTGAAAAGTTACCACAGATATTGCATCGTATGCTCGTGTACAAAGACATTGGGAGTTACAGAATCATCCTTGGTTCCTGTATATGCAAAATCATCACTAGGAAGTGACTGTGTGGTCAAATACCACTTTCGCCAGTTTTGTAGATTTGCCCTTGTGAGGCTGAAGCTGTGTTCTTTGCAGTGACAAAATTTTTTGCAGTGTTCTGTAATGGCGTCTGATTCTCTTTCACAGATTGTCACTGAAAAGCTTGACAAGAACAACTTCCAAGCATGGAAGTTTAGAATGACGAATTTCCTTATGGGAAAAGGATATTGGAAATTTGTTGCAGGAAATGAAGAAGAACCAGTTCTTCCTGATGTTCCCAATCAACAGCAAATGCAGGCATTTAAAGCATGGCATGAGAGAGCCAGGAAAGTTATGTACTGGCTGTCTATCAACATTTCAGACTCTATGATTGTGCATATTCAAGATGCAAGTATGCCAAAGGAGGCATGGGATACTTTGTCAAAAATGTATAGCACAAATACGCAAGCCAGGAAAATGCAGCTCAAGCAAGAGTTGCATAATCTGCAAAGAGAAAGTATGAGCATCAATGACTACCACATGAAGGTGAAGAAGATTGCAGATGCACTTGCTTCCATTGGGTCGCTAGTGGAAGATGATGATTTAGTTTCTGTGACCTTGAATGGTCTAGAAAAGGATTACGCACAGTTTCGGACATCCATTTCAGTTCGTGAAAGATTTCCTGATTTTGAGGAGTTGATTGCTCTTCTAATTTCTGAGGAGCAGAGAAATGGTGGTGCATCTTCTTCAGGAGGAACTTCAAAAGAATCTGTCTTCTACTCAAATGCTGGAAGAGGTAGAGGCAGAGGTAGAGGAGGCCGATTTGGAGGCCGTGGTAGAAATCAGAATATGCAGCAAACTCAAGAAAACCAGTCCTATGGAGGAGGACATGGTAACTCTAGAGGCATGGGGAGCCAAAGAGGTCGTGGTGGATGGCAAAGAGGCCAAAATGCAAACAATAATGTTGAATGCTACTACTGTGGTAAAATGGGTCATATGGCTAAAGACTGCTATAAAAAGCAGAATGACATCATGAATGGAAAACTGCAACAAGGGAATTATGCATCTTCTAGTAGACAGGGTGATGACAGAAATGAGCATTTGTTCATGGTGCAGCACATGAACAATTTTGTGACAAGTGTAGAAGAAAGCAATGATGTATGGTATGTTGACTCAGGTGCTTCAAACCACATGACAGGTCATGCAGAATGGATGGAGGATGCAAGGAAAATGGAAAAACCAAGATTTGTGGAGACTGGTGATGATACTGCACATCCTATTGTGCAGATTGGAAAAATTCCTTTGTCTATGCAGGATGGGAAAAAGAAATACTTGTCCGATGTATTTCATGTCCCGAATATCACCAAGAATCTGGTTTCTGTTGGTCAAATGGTTGAGCAGGGCTTGCAGGTCAGATTTAATCCTCATGGATGCTTTGTTGAGGATATGAAAAATAAAGGTCGCTTGATAGCAAAAGGAAAGAAGAAGGGCAGAATGTTTACGTTGGATGCAGACATGTCTGAATTGAGTGCAACAATGTTTGCACATGGGACCGGTGTAGTTGCAGATATTGATATCTGGCATAAACGCATTGGTCATGTTAATGTACAATGACTTAAATCAATGCAGGCCCAAAATATTGTTGCAAGATTGCCTAAATTCAAGGTTGCAGAAATGCATAAGGTATGTGAAGCTTGCCAATTTGGAAAACAGGCAAGGAAACCATTTTCTAGACATGTTCAAGAGAGTAAGAAGCCATTGGAATTAATCCACTCTGATGTGTGGACTACTAAAGCTGCATCTCTTGGAGGCTGTCATTATTTTGTCACTTTTATTGATGACTATAGCAGAAAAGTTTGGGTGTATTTTATGAAAAAGAAAAGTGAAGTTTTTGGGCATTTCAAAACTCTTAAAGCTATGGTTGAAAAAGAAACAAGTTTGCAAATAAAATGCCTAAGGTCAGATGGAGGGGGAGAGTACCTCTCAAATGAGTTTGCAAGGTTCCTGGAGCATGGCATAAAGCAGCAATATTCATGTAGTCATACCCCACAACAAAATGGAATTGCAGAAAGGAAAAACAGGCATATTGAAGAGGGGTCTCGTGCCATGCTCAACGAAAAAGACTTGCCAGATTTTTACTGGGCTGAAGCAGTTGCTACAGCAGTCTACATAATGAACATGACTCCCACTACAGCAATACATGGGATGACTCCAGAGGAGAGGTATGCTGGTAGGAAACCAGATATTTCTCATTTGAAAATTTTTGGTTGCATTGCCTATGTACATGTGCCAGATGAGTTGAGATCCAAGTTGGATCCAAAAGCTGAGAAGTGCATCTTTATTGGTTACTCTCTGCAGTATAGATGCTATAACCCTTCTACTCGTAAGTTTACAATGAGCAGAGATGTTGTTTTTGATGAGATGAGTAGCTGGTATAAACCAGTAAATGTGATTGATGATGTAGATGCACAAAATGGTAATGTTGCACAGAATTCACAACAGTAGTCACAAAATATTAGTGGACCTGGAGCGTCCTCTAACAGTGGTTCACATTCTTCGCCATAGACAGGCAGATTGAGATCATGAGAATCTTCTCAAAGCAATGTAGATAGTGGTATGCAGGTATCACGAAAAGGAAAAGAGAAGGTAGATCAGCCCATGTTTGATGTGAATGCAGGTCACTCTTATGTAGATGGTGAATCCAGTGGCTCAGAACAGAGCATTGATGATGAGTTGGGTATTCCTTCTATTGTTACACCTGGAGTAAGGAAGACCAGGGATGTTTTGAGAGCACCTGGAAGTGAGCCTACTTTGCGTAGGTCTACCAGAGCTAGGTATCCTATGGATAGGCTGAAATATGATGGATTTACAGCCATCCATTATGCATATATGGTCAAAGTGATACAGGAACTAGAACCCACTTCTTTTGAGCAAGCCATGGGAAAAGAAAAATGGGAGAAAGCCATGGATGAAGAAATGGATGCCTTGGAAGCAAATGCTACATGGGAGTTGGTACCTTTGCCTAAAGGTAAGAATGCAATTGGCTGTAAGTGGGTTTATAAGGTGAAGCACAATGCAGATGGTTCTGTGAACAGATACAAGGCAAGATTAGTAGTCAAGGGGTATGCACAAACATATGGCATTGATTATGAAGAAACATTCAGTCCGGTTGCAAGGATGGCAACCGTAAGAGCAGTCATTGCTATGGCTGCATCAAAGGGATGGTCTTTACATCAGATGGATGTAAAGAATGCCTTCTTGCATGGTGATTTGCAAGAAGAGGTCTATATGGAGCAGCCACCAGGTTATGTGCATGCTGTTCATCCTGAGTTTGTTTGCAGGTTGAAGAAAGCATTGTATGGCTTGAAGCAAGCACCTAGAGCATGGTCTGACAAGATAGGACAGTATCTTGTCACTATTGGCTTTCAGATTTCCAAGGCAGATTTCTCACTTTATGTGAGAAAAACAGAGAAAGGTATTATGCTACTTGTCATTTATGTTGATGATTTGATTATGACAGGTGACAGTGATGAAGATATCCTTCATGTGAAAATGCTATTGAAGCAGAAGTTTGAGATGAAGGATTTGGGAGAGCTGCGTTATTTCTTGGGCATTGAGGTGATTAGATCACCAAGTGGGATACAGCTCTTGCAGAGGCAGTATGGATTGGACATGTTGTCCAAATATGGGATGACAAGCTATAAGCCTATTTCAGTTCCTTTGGAGCAGAATGTGAAGCTAAGCACAGATGCAGGTGAGCTTCTGGAAGACCCTACTATGTACAGATGCATAGTAGGAAGCTTGATTTATATGACTATTACCAGGCCATATTTGAGCTATGTTGTTGGATTGGTAAGTCAGTTTATGCAGGCTCCAAGGAAACCGCATTTGGATGCGGCTAGACCCATACTCAGGTATGTGAAGTCCACATTGCAGTATGGACTATTTTATGAGACTGGGGTTCAGATACAGTTGCATGGATACACTGATGCTGATTGGGCTGGTAGTATTGCTAATAGACGATCTACCAGTGGATATGTGTTCTCTTTTGGGAGTGCTACAGTCACTTGGAGCAGCAAGAAACAGCCTACAGTTGCCTTGTCGAGCACAGAGGCTGAGTACAGGGGTGCAGCAATGGCTGCATGTGAGGTAGCTTGGTTGCATAAGCTACTTTATGATATGCATCAGCCTACAGATGGGCCAATTGTCATTTATTGTGACAACATGAGTAGTATACACTTGGCAAATAACCCAGTCTATCATGCTAGAACAAAGCACATTGAGGTGCATTATCACTATGTGCGAGAGAGGGTTTTACTAGGTCTTATTGATCTAGTTTATGTCAGCACAGAGGATCAGGTAGCTGACATATTCACGAAGGCATTGGGCGCAGAGAAGCTGCGCAAGTTCAGAGACCTGCTTGGTGTGTAGGAATTGGGATTGAGCTCGAGGGGGAGTGTTGAGATATCGAGCTCCACTCGTGATATGCCAGGGTGACCGTTGTGCATTTATGTCACCGACTTGTCAGTTATTGCAGATGCGGTTGGTACACCGCCCATGAATAATAGCTAGATGACAGCTATCCTTATCTACTCTAGTTCGTGGCTCAGTTAGTATGCCACCTTAGTTAGTTGAGTTTGGTTTGAGACCCATATATAGGGTTCTTCTATTTCTTTGTACAAGAGTTCTTTTGGCTTACACAACTAAGAAGAGGAAAACTGTTTTTCAACCTCCACCCTTGTGTGTATTCCCCCATTGTGCAAGCAAGAAAGCTTCAAGTGAGACTCCTTCCTTCTCTCCCACAATCTTGACACTATGCCTTATGGTAGAGAGGTCGAGCCTTGCATCCCTCTCGTTTCCCATTCTCCTTGAACCAAGTGCAGCATGAATCTGTTTCGGCCCTGGCGTTTCTGCGTAAAGTAGTTTACTTGGGGTTCGACACTAGTTGCCATTTAGGAAATGACCATTAGGGAAAACCCTAATTCAGGTCAGTTCTAAGTGGGAACGGCCAGAATACTTCCGCTATGTGGCAAACGCGGAAAGTCCTAGATCGCAAACCCCGTGACATTCCATGGGAGTGCCGGGCGGAGCTTTCTAGACCTCCTTTCCGATGGACTGCTAAGACGTGTCCTGAAGGGAATAGGTGGACATGTTACAGCTTGGACATTGTACTTATTTCTATTAGGGTGTTATTAGTGGTATTTATGTGCTTTTAGGTTATGTATTGAGCTTTTCTTAGTGGGTTATGCATCTAGCAGTTCTCTTCTTTTACCCTTGAGATGTACCTTGTGCATGATGTCTATGCCTATTGCATCTATGGTTTTTGATACACTACAATTGTGATAGTCTTTAGTGCCAATTGTTCTTGCCTTCTTCCTTCTTGGTTGCTCATAGTTGGTTGTTGGCATATTGCTACAATTTATTACAGTAGCTTGTCATTTTAGTTTTATGCATTCTATTTGAAGGTAGTCACCTAGACTTGACAGTCTTTTGCTTACAATTTGTGGATAGCTCATTACTTTAATAATATATCTAGTCTCTTGCTTGATTTAGCACTAATTTTGGGACTGATTTGTAGGGTGTTACAACAACATGTCTTGCTCTTCTTTGTACTTATTTGGTCTCATTATGGCTGGTGGTTCTTGCAATAGTGCTATCTTCAATATTAACAAATTGGATGGGACTAGTTATAGATATTGGAAGACTCAGATATGGCAAGTTTTAGTGTAAAAATTATAGGTTAAGACCACTCAAAGATGGGACGTTCAAACTTGAAAACATTGCATATGAGGATTGGGATGAACTAGAAGAGCTATGTAAGTCCATAATCATTTTATCAATATCTAAGGAGACTCACTACAATGTTTAATTGGAAATCAAACTGCATATGAGCTTTAGACATAGATTAAGAATCTTTATGACAAGTAGAGATCTACATCTCAAATGTATTGGTGGCTAAAAAAGTTGATGGATCTTTGAATGAAGGAAGGGACTTCTATGTATGTACACTTGAATCAATTTCACTCCATCATCAACCAATTAGCTTCATAAGAGATTGAGTTCAAGGATACTTTGTATCCTTTATTTTTTCTTATACTCTATTTGAGTTGTGGGATATTTTTCGTATGGCTCTATGTGCTAAGAATGGGATAAAATTGTAGGATGTTGAGAGTGCCCTCTTGATAGAAGAGGTGAACATAAAGAATGTGGATGCTTCCTGTATGTCATATACATTGACTATTAGATGTTGATAGGATGGAAATGGCTATGGTAGAGACTCTAACAAGTCTCGGTTTAGAACATTGGACAGTCTTGCAAAGTCCCATGGCTGTAAGTCCAGTCTTACTTGTCATTATTGTGGGAAAGTAGGTCATATTCGACCATAGTGTCATAAGGTATGCAAAGATAAGTGCAAGGAAAAGGGAAAAAGTAAAGTGCATGACAAGAATGATGATCAAAACATTATGCTTAGCAAGTCTAGTGTCAAGATTGAGGAGATTAGTGTAGTGTAGCCTGATGTATCTAATGATCTTATCTTGGTAGCTTATTATTTGGGTGCTTCATAGCTAATTGATGCTTTGTCAGGATATACTCAATGTTGGTCGATAGATTTAGGGGCTTCCTTTCATGTGACTCCTCATAGAGAGTGGTTTCACTCCTATTGTAGTATGATTGGATATATCTATTTGAGTAATGACCTGGCATTAGAGATAGTTATTACTGGTGATGTCCAACGGTGTTTTGGTTCAGACCACTTATTCACTCTTCATGATGTACATCATGTACCAGCTCTCACAAAGAGTCTTATCTTTGTTTTGGTACCTTAGATGATGCATGCTATATTGTCTCTTTTGGCGATTCCTCATGGAAGATTACCCATAGGAATCTTGTTTTTACATGTGGTGCTAATTCTAGTACCCTCTATTCTTTACTTGTATTTGGGTCAATTGACCATGTTTTGGTTGTGGTTGTAGTTCCGCATATATCTCTTTGGGATTGATACCTTGCGCACATATTGTTAACCCTAGTGTAGGACAACAAAAAAGAAAAGCAAAAATAAATCCAAGAAAAATGTGAAATGTGAACCCAATGAAGTCAACAAGAAGGAGAAAAGGAAAAATGTGCAAAGGAAACCTCAAAAAATTTGGAATAGACGGAAGGCGCATTTTTAAATGAAAGACTTCCCAAAAATTTTGTAAGAGAGTGCCAGCACGCTCCCTCCTGTGCAAATTGTAAAATTTAGATGGGCATACATGAAGGGATAAGGTAAATAGAAGGGAATAGGAAAAGAGGACCTTAGCAAGATGTTGGGTCATGTAAAAAAGGGGATGGGTGCCCAAAGGATTTAGGACTCGTATATAAACTCAAAAATTGAATGAGAAGCTCATTCTTGGTGCGTGGTAAAGGTAGCTCTTTTATTATTTTATTCTCTTCCTCTTGCTTATGCTTGTTCTTGTGCTTGAGAGAGGGAGTGTGAGAGTGTGACGGTGAGGGTGAGGGACCGTGGTGGAGAAGCTCTCCATCTTATCCTCTCTTCTTTTCTTCTCTTCTCTTCTCTTCTCTCATCTTGTGCGCACGGCTATGGTGGATGGAGCTTGAAGGTAGAGGGTTGAGCAGCTTGCTTGAGCTTGCATCACAAATCATGGAGCTATTGGAGTGCTTGAGGGAGGAGGCTACTCATTCGGGCATCAAGATACGCTCATTTCACTTGTAGGATCCGAAGGGCTTTAGTTAGGTGAGAGATAGCCATTAGATCTCACTTGAAACCCTTGAAACAATAAGCAGTCCATGGGTCTTGGCGATCGAGCACGAGCTCCCACTTCATTTTGGTTCCATTGCACCAGGACCAGGATTCAAGCTTGAGCATTTGCGCCCTTCAAATTGAGCGTCGAAGTAGGGTTTCATTCCCGAATTGGTGCTTGATGTAGGAAGAAGATTTGGGAGTTTAATCTTCAAAGCAAGTAAGTATTTTCAGTTTTTAATAATTAGCCAAGTAGAATAAATCATTTCAATACTTGAGCTTTGATTTTTGTTGCATTTAGAGTAGGATAAGACTAAGAAATTGAAGCGATTCGTTTTAGGATTGTTGTTGTAAACATGTCCAAAACAAGGCAAAAACAAGACAAAAAAGGGGTTGAAATCCATTGACAAGGCAAGAGCATGAATGGGGCAACACTCGGGGCACTAGAATGGGGGTTTAAAACCCAAGGAAGAGGGGGTGAAGGCTCAGTTTCAGTCTCAATAGTGAGAGAGAGAGAGAGAGAGAGAGAGAGAGAGAGAGAGAGAGAGCTTGACACAGAAGAGAGAGTCCTAGGGCAAAGCACAGATCAATCGTAATGTAGGGTGTTTTCTAGCCACATCAAGTATATGTGAACCTTGTTCCTTGTTTATTCTTGCATTCTGGAAGTTTGCGTAGCCTTGCATGCCCAAAATTGTTGCCATCAATTTTATTTTCATCTTGCTGAAACCACGACCATCGAAATTGGACGTGTCTGACAGAGTCTGATTCCCAGAATTAGACTCGGATGTTCGATTTTGGATAATCGGACGGTCCGATTTCGAAAATCAAACCACTAAAAAACACTCGTCAGATCAAATATGTGACTTGTTCGATTTGGATAATCGGACCATCGGACAATCAGACCATCGGGAATCTGACCCCAACCCACATTCAGACACTCGAGCAATCGGATTCAAACCTTCATAATCAGACACATCAGGATTGGACCACGGACCACTCTTTGGACTTGGACCATCTGAGTGGGCCGATCAAACTAACCAAGATCTGATTGTCCCGTCCGATTCTAATCATTGGACACTTGCAAATCGGGCACCTGCAAATTAGACTAGAATCTAACATGAATAATTTACTAGATCCAACACATTCTAGGCTAGGTAGAGCACCTCTCTCACAGTAGGAAAACCTTCCCATAGCCTTCCAAACGCATTGGAAGGGGCTCATAGAGCCTCCTGACTATGGAAAGTGTGACATGATGACCTAAAACCAACATCTAGTGAAATCGTTAGCTATCCGTCAATTTAGAGCTCCAAATTGACCCATAGACCTCGATTTACACCTTGACCAAGCTAAGAGAAGTAGTAGAGGTCCTAGTGAACCCATCAGAGCGACTGACAATTGCGCTTAGAGCCATATTAGGCCAAAAATAAAACGAGGGGAGAGCAAAATTGCATTTATCATCCTACATTCTCACTCCACATTGTTTGTCATTTGAAGTGCACTTGAAAGGTGAAAGCCTGATTTCGCACTGTGCACAAAAAGATCACCATGCATACATTGAGTGAATGTAAGTTGAGGGCTGCTTGTAATAAGAAGAAACACACTTAGACATAACAAGTGGAACAAACCCACTAATAGGACCCTCAAACTGAGATGGATGATTGAGAACCCCAACCAATAGTAGGACCAAGAGAGAGCCAACACATAATGGCAGAGGCATCCAAGGACTGACACCATTTGAGGCACAACACTACTCGACCTAATCAATCTCATTGAGAGCCTCGTGGAGCAAGAAGTTGCAGACATGTCAGGATCTAGTTCCAACCGTGAGAATGACGAGCTTGACTTGGGAGATTTCCCAGTCGACATCTAATAGATGGTGAATAAATATGACTTACAAACTAGGATATAGACCACCATGGTAGGCCATTTGAAGACATCATAGCAGGCCTCGAGGAGGAGAGGAGATTAGCATAGCAAGTGCTATAGAAGATAGTAGCTTACAACCACGAGTAACGAACTAGGAAGTTGCAGCAAGACATTGAGATGCAGGAAGTCCAACGAATTTTAGCTCTAGCCAATAAAAATCGTAGATGACCTAACATGAAAATAGAGATAGTACTAGAGGTAGACTTGACGCTAAGCAAGCTTCTCACGAAGCAGCTCATAGACAATACATCTATAGAGCAAAGTGCAGTAGCCCTAGCAACCTCATTGCTTGCAAGGTTAGGAGAGTCACTCACGGCTCTAAGAGCCAATTGAAAATCCTTGTAGTTGTGAAGTAGCTAGACAAATACCAATCAGGCAATGGCCCATACAATTTCATAGAGTAGTTTGAGTAAGTCTGCAAGGCTAACAGCCTCACAGATCTTGCCCAACACTTGCAAGCCTTCGGCCTTTGCCTAGGTGACAAGGGTAGGACATGGTACACCAACTTAGACGTGGAGGAGCGCAACAACTTCAAAAACCTCAAGAATCTCTTCATCAAGAGGTTCTCTAAGGCTAGGTATTCCGACAATCTCATAGATAGGCTAATGAACGTCACGCAAAAGGACAAGGAGGACATCAAGGATTACATTACCCACATGCGGAGTCTCTTTAAGAGAATTGAAACTAACGAACAACCCACTGAGAGGATTGGTCTCCACAGTCTTTATAAAAAAAATTCCCAACGAGGAACTCTACAAGGCCTTGGTAGGAAACTTGAGCTTGCGGAGAGACATACTAGCTAGGGTCTTCGATGATGCCATAAGAGTGGACGAACAGCTCAAAGAGAGAAGCTCTAGGAACTCAAATCGAGATGATGCTAACCCTAGATCCTCAGAGAGAGCCAATCTAGTGAACGGTTAGTCTCGAGTATCCAAGATAAAGGGAAAGCATTGACCAAAGCCAAGGGCTAGAAGAGATGAAGATGGAGCTAGCAAAGCTGCAAGAGATAGTGTGAGGACCTATGCGCTTACATGTTTAGTGCATGCATTGCAATAGAAATCACCTTCTAGCAGAATGTTAGGACCCTAGGTCCCAATCTTGTGCCAATTGCAGTAGGTTGTTTGACCACGATGCCATGCATCGTAAGCTACCAAGGAGGCTTCCATACTTGCAACCATACAATTAGTCATACCTAGGGAATAGGCCACCAAACTTCTTCGGAAGGGGAGCCCCATTGGCTCTTTTAGCACCTAACGACGTGAGATTAATCCCACATGCATCCCTAGGCCACCTGGACCTTTCATAACCCACCCACCGAGAGATTCTCTAGTCCATTACGTGGAGGAACCAAATGATGAGGAGGCATATGTAAACCCTTATATCTCATCCGACGAAGAGGGAAACCCCATTCTCATGGACTATTGACTAGTGCCGATGATGGTGTTAGGCGGTAGACATAGAGGTAGAGGCCTGGGAGGGTAGAACCAAGACCCAATCCAATGTTGGATTTGCAGTCACCCAGGGTACATTTCTTTGTGCTGCCTCGAGAGGGAGTAAGCCAATAGAGAGAAGGCTGACCTTAGATGCCCAAAGTGGGGAATCACCCATTTGTTTCCCTACAAGGAAACCATCCTCTAGTTCAACAATTGTGCCATTAGTGCCATCGGAGCTATTCAAAGTTGAAACACTCGACAAAGAGGCTACATCCATCCCATTGCATGTTATTACCTTAGATGAAGCCTCAATAGGAAAAAAGAGCTGTAGGTGAAGGAAGAAGAGAACCAAGGCAAAGGTCATGCTTAAGATGGAAAGTGCCACGACACTACCCACAAGAAAAAGAGTCATAGATGCAGAGGCAGAAACATCCACTCCGAAGATTGCAACAAAAGGGAGTGCTAAGGTTAGGGAGTACCCTAACCCAAAGCACCGGCTTGAAGCCATAGATAAGGTCAAGGAGTGAGTGAGAGAAGCCCAAGATCAGTTAAAGGATATAGAGCCCATCTTAGAAGATGAAATCGATGAGCTCTCTAGTGTGAGCACACTAGTCTCACTGACTCGAATGAAGTCAAGAGATGCATTTGCACCATGAGTAGTACCGCATAGACAAAGCTTAAGCACTACATGCTAGCAAACTAGCCATGACCATTGGCTAAGAACCATGGAATTAGGATGAAAGCACGTAGCTAGCAACCTTATTATGATGCTAGTGTCAACCCCTGTGACTTTGCACTTAGGAGACCTGCTTAGGCAGCACCCAACGTTGTGGCAAGAGTTGAAGCAGTGGGTAGAAGGACTAATCGAGCAGGGGGCAGCTGACATGCATGACCTCAATGGAGTGACTCGGATATTGAGCTTGACATTGTACTCATTACCCAAGTCCTTACATGTTAATGCTTTCTGCGAAGGCACTAAGATGCATGCGGTCTTGCCCATCATAGCGCTAGGAAACGCTACAAGGAAAGGAATCATAAACACAGGGGCAAGAGTTAGTGTACTTAGCCATATAGTGCTCCAGGCTTGGGGTAACCCTCCTGTTAAGAACACTAAGTTCAATGTCACACTGGCTATGAAAGTTAAGCCATTTGGGGTGTTGAAGAATTGGCCGTTAAAGATTGCAGGAGTCTAGTTTTCGGTGGATTTCATTGTCATGAAGGGGGTAGACTACTACATCGTGCTAGGCTGACCTTGGATGCAGAATGCATGAGTCATGGAAGACTAGGAAAACTGTATGATCTCCTTATGAAAGCAATAAGGGTAGAGATGGATACCTGGAAGGCCATGCCAGTCCACCTAGATACCATCTCCACCATGTTGAAGGGTGACACTTAAGTTAGGAAATCCTATAGACCACTAATGAAGTATATCGCTTGCCTTGAGGATGAGCAATATTGGATGCACATGCTAGCCACAATTAATCTGCCATTCTCAGATAACAAGGAGGAATACAAACAAGCTCCTAAGGTAGTCGATAAGCCCACAAATAAGACCTTAGAACCTTTATGCATGATGGCTAGAAGCTCTTACAGGCAGCCCACCCCTACCACATTCCATGTCTCTCGAATAAAAAGTGAGAGCTCCACAAGATATTAGAGTACTTAACAGAAAAGCTAGGTTACCCAGTTGCTAATCTTAAACCTTTCAAAGGATCTCATGGACGAACCCAAGTGGAAATGGACCAAGGTACATGATCTAAACCTGATTTACAATTGGGCCTTGGTCTCACGGATGAGAAGAAAGAGGAGTGTAGAAATCTAGGAGATGACGAGCAGTCGGAGGACGAGGATAGTTTGGATGAAGAGTACGAGGATTGTTGTTCCTTCAGTTGATGAAGAGAGCAAAGAAGAGATTGACATGATAGAGTATGGCATTGATGGACAGGAGATTGAGCAAATACAAGTAGATTCCAAGCTGTGAAAGAGAGCACCTTTAGAATTGAGAGAGGAATCATGCAAATGGAGTGCGATCGCATATGGTTGAAGCATGTACGAGCAATTGACTACAAACGGGTAGGGCTCACCCAACCAAGTGTCACACTGCTACTTAAGATGGAATCACCTTCGGAGTTATGACCACCAAGAGAGACTTCCTCTTCTAGTGAAGATGGAGAGCTTGCCTCTGATTCGAAAGTAAGCTCAAATAGCAACCTTGAAATACCCCAATTGCCTAAGAAAAAATGCACCAAGGGGGACTTGCCAGTCCACTTAAGATATGGATGGTTAAAGGAAAAAAGAAAGAGGCAATCTAGGGAATCGAACGCTGAGGAGCAAAAAAATCCGCAAGATTTACCAAAGCAATTAATGAAATTTGAGAAAGCCGATAGAGTAGTGATCTTGCTAGGTGCCAAGAGGCAAGGACAAACAAACGAACCCAGTATGCAAGTTGAGAAAGAGCCTTTATAGCCTTATGCAGGCACCTAGGGAATGGTATCACAACTTTAATGCTTTTATGCATTCATAGGGATATATCCATAGTGCTATGGATCTGTGTTTATACATGAAGAAGGCTCATAATGATAGCCTTATGATTTTTGTACTCTATGTGGACGATATGCTTATTACAAGGAGAACTCATGATGAGCTGGATGCCTTGAAAACTTAGCTCAAGAAAAGCTTTGAGATGAAGGATATGGGACATGCCTCGCACATTCTTGGGATGCGCATCACGTGCAATTGCTCTAAGGGGCTCCTTAATTTGTCATAGAAGGAGTATATCCAAAAAGTCATTATGTGGTTTCATATGTAGGATGGTAAGCCTATTGGCTATCCTTTGTCTTCTCATTTGAATGTTAGTCAAGCTGATTGTCCATAGTCTGGTGAGTAGAAGGCCAAGATAGATGCTATCAAGGGTATCATGAGGTACCTAAAGGGCACAATAGCTATCTGCAAATGTTATGGTGGTTAGGATACAAGAGCCGTGAGATACACTGACTCTGATTGTGCAAAACATGCAGACAATAGGAAGTCCAACCACCTCTGGCTATGTCTTCACCTTTACTAGAGATGTTGTTTCTTGGATGTCCAGGGTGGTGTAGAAACACATAGCCCTCTCTATTATTGAGGCCAAGTATGTTGGAACCACCCATAGAGACTTGTAAGGAGGCTCTTTGGTTAAGCCATCTGGTGGAGTAGACCTTGGTATTACCGATGTGGTCCCTACATTGCATTTGGATTCTATGAGTGCTATCTAGTAAGCCAAGAATCTAGTCTTCCATGCGAAGACAAAACACATTGAGGTGCATTAGCACTTTATCAAAGAGGTAATTGAGAACAGGTTGGTTGACCTCTCAACTAATCGAAATCATGCAAATCTACTCACGAAAAGTCTCTCAATAGAGTGTTTCTTTTTTTCTTATTCTCTCCTCACTAGGGGCACATTCACCTTTAAGTGGGAGGTTGTTGGGTGTAAATGCACTTGTGTCTAGCCACCAGTGTATTACTACACTAACAGTACTCACACGCTTGTACACTGCAGTTGGCGAGCACCTATCATTATCACTTCATTATTTATTCTTTCTTAATAAAGCGACGGGTGGTTACACATTGTGATTGTTAGAGTTCCCACATCTTGTGTGTCTCTCTCTCTTGCTCTTGCTCTACCATAGCTCTTGCTTTCACTCATGTGCTTCCACTCTAGGCTCACTCCCTTCAATTTAAAGTGTACTCTTTTTTTCCCCTTCCCTATCCAATCTATCTCTTTTTTCCTTAATGAACCATTTCTTTATAAGGACCTCTCTCTCTCTCTTCCTCTATACCTCTCTCTCTAATGAACCATTTCTTCATAAGGACCTCTCTCTCTCTCTTCCTCTATACCTCTCTCTCTAACAATCTCTCTTTCTAACTATCTTCTTACTATCCTTGCCCTCTTGCTTACAATCTATTTCATTTTACTAGTTTTTCTCTCGTTCACTATTTCTCTACTTTATTCTCTCTCCATTACTCACTATTTTTATTTCTCTATGGGAACTCACACTCAACTGCCAATACCCATGGAATACGTATTGTTTCAAGTGTTTCAAGCTAAGTGCAATGGCTAACTCTCACATAGTCATGCGTACTCTCACACCTACGAGTATAGTGAGCTTACCTTCAAGCCCGATTGAGTTGCCTCCTCCCATGAGCTCTCCCATAGCTCCTCCACAATCCAAGGTGCGAGCTCAAGCAAGCTTGATCCTCAAGCTTCAAGCTCCAAGATCCATTGCCACATGCAAGACAAGAGAAGAGAAGAAAAGAGGAGAAGATGGAGAGCTTCTCCACCACGGTCTTTCACCTTCTTGACAAAATAAAATGTGGTTGTACTAAGAGGTAGTGTTGGCATCGCATTGCTGGTCACAGTGTAGGTGGTGTTGGAAAAGTTCTTATGCTTTCAAATACAATGTGCAAGTTTTCTTCAATGAGTGTGGGTTGATGTACATGTTGGCATTTGCATCCATTCCAAACACTTGGAGGTACACACAATATAGGTGCTTGTATTCCAAATATGCTTTTCCTTTTGCAACATCGTCCATGAAATCTTGGCAATTACACGTTGGATTCTTTGCAATGTGCACATCATAACACTCTTGCACGACACTTGACCAACATGTGGATTTCTTCTACTACTATCAAATTTGTGCCTCGTGCCACTGGCCATACTTGTGGAACCTTGGGTAGTGCATGGTGAATGTAAGAACAAATGTTTCATATATGGTCCACACTATCATTACAAAAGCACATGAATTGGCACCGCATTCCATATTGATTGCTAGCTTCTCCTCTTGAGTTGGACCACTCCATGATGCCCTAAAACGAAGGTATAGGCACCCCATGCGTCGTATTTTTTATAGGTTTTTTGCATTTTCCCTCTCTAACTCCCAACTATCCTTGACATTGATAGGACTACGAGATGGAATCCTTCTTATAGCCCAAACAGTGTCACGAAGGACTATCTCCATCACTATTTCCTCCAAAGATTTTGGTGATACTGCCCTTGATTGGTTGGAAGGCAAAGGGTCCTCAAAGTTTAGTTATTGTATCATTTCTTCTAGGTATGTTCTCGGTTACATACTCAGGCTTGTGAGAGGCATTATCTTCCTCAGATCTCGCACTTTCCCATCAACCTTACATTTGTGAAAAATCAGAGTTTGTAGCAAGAAGAATGTGCACAAGAGGGAGATGAGAGCTCAAAGTATAAGAACAAAATCTTGCTTTCTAAGGTTCTTAAAGTACAACATGGGTACACTCTACCTCACACTTGATAGTGACCCATAGGCTATTTATAGTGACCCATAGAATGTGCATAAGAGGGAGATGAGAGCTCAAAGTACAAGAACAAAATCTTGCTTACTAAGGTTCTCAAAGTACAACATGGGTACACTCTACCTCACACTTGATAGTGACCCATAGGCTATTTATATAGCCTCTGCCAAGCTAGGGTTAGGGTTTGCCCTGCCCCTTAAGGCCATTCACATCCATCTGCACTCATAGACCCTTACTTAGGGTGAATTTCCATGCCTATAGTGTAACACCCCCCCTCAATGCCAGGATGGCATTGCATCACAAGACATGTTAAAGTCCCCCCCCCAATCAAATGGGATGCCTTTATAAATTAGGCTACAAGGATATTCATAGGTAGAGGATGTTATAAGACTCAAAAGAGTCGATTATCTGTGGGTTGGGAGGCAAAGTTGGCCTCCAATTCCTTAGATATTGGTGGAACACTGGGACACTTACGAGTGATATGCCCAGTCTTTTTGCATTCGTTGCACTTCACTTTGTCGGGTATTTCTTCCAACAATTGCTTATAATATGCCATTTTTTGTGACAGAAGGAGCACTTAGTAGAAGCAGTATGGACTAACACTTGCTCACAGGAAGTGACTGCTGACCTTCCTTCAGTATGGTTTCTCTTCTCTTCATCTAGGCAAGACTGGATGGTACTTGCCAAGGTTGGGTTCGGGATATTAGTTATGGTAGACACAAGGGTTGGAAAAACCTTATTCATAGAATTTACCAGGATGGCAATGGCATCTTCATCATGGATGGGTGCTTGAACGGAGGCAAGTTGTGCCATAAGCACCTTTATATGTGAAATAAACTTGCTTAGATCTACTCCATGTTTGTATTTCAAACTTAAAAACTCAAACTTGAGACATATCTTGGAGTTCTTCCCTATAGCATTGTAGAGCCTTTCAAGTTCATCCCACTTTTCCTTGGCAGTGGAGAGTTGGTCAATATGATGAATTAAAGATTCATCTAAATGAAGCATGATAACGGCCTGAGCCCGTTCATCATCTTCTACATCAAGAGGATTGGATGGGTCAATTACTTTGGTCCCTTTTATGAAGGGCCAGTAGCCTCTTTCCATCATTTTGTATTTTACCAAGACTTGCCAAGGATGGAAAACTTTTCCATTAAATTTGTGAATTTGAGTCCTTACATCTGCATAGGCCATGGCCATTATAGGAAGGTCTTACCAATTGCCTTAAGCAATCATAGTGTCTAGTCCTTTACACATGGCCAAGTACAACCAAATAGCAGAAATGATAGCCAAGTTTTAAAGTTGTAGAGTTGAAAGCAGTTGGAAATCATACATATGCAATATCTCAAGATAGGATTTAGAAGGTCTTGTTCTTCGAACAACCCTTGATTTAGGCTTTACTGTTTTTCTAGGTTTCAAGTAGGTGAGCTTTGAAATGACTGGACTTTAGGCTCTTCCCGATAATGTGACCTATTAGAGGAGTTCTTGGTGGAGCACGGCTTATCGATTAACTCTATGCTCTTGGATGAATCAAAGGAGAGTACAATAACACTCATATCTCTGATGTACCAACAAACTAATATTGGGATATGGTCTATGTGTTTATAGTTGTTTACATAGCCTTACAACAAAGCAAGAAGAGATAAATGTTATAAGGCACTTGATGGATTTAATTTTTTGATTTAAAAAGCAAATTGAGTCAATATCCAAGTAGCAACATAATTGTAAAATGCAGCATTAGTGCTTACAAGCACTCATCTCAAGGTTTATGCCACTTGAGATGTAAGATATGGATTGTTTAATGAATTAAAGAGATTTGCCGAGGGTAATAACTTCAAAATTGAGCTTTCATGCCTTCAACTAACTTTGGAGAAGATCAATCAATGATTAGAATCACTGTTAGTGCTCAAAAATTGAAAAGTTTGAAGAATGGAAAAGCTTGAAGATTCCTAGTTATGGCTGCCAGGAAACAAGCAATTAGGGTTTGACTGATTGCAACCACCACATGAGGAATTTCACCAAACCCTCTTAGAGGGAGATAGCCCACTGGGGGGGCTTTGAAAGCCACCAACTAAGCCAACAGTCCATTGCTGGTATATTGCAATTTGCAACTTTCCATGCGGCCCACCAAGAGTGAATGAATCGATATTGCATTGTTTCATCATCTTCCTTGGTCGCACACCTCCACATGTGACACAAGCACTTATGCGTATCTCTTGGAAACTATTGTGCACATACTATGATGTGTGCATTTGGAGAATTTGTTCCCAATGAAATGAGAAAGATCTCTCCCTTCCTTTCATTACATTGTCCAAGCTACCATTGAGCACTATGTGGATGGCCCTTCAGGTGGTTGCCTTCTCTACCATGAATCCTCAAAAATCAGCGCTTGGGTGTCCAAACTTCTCCATCACTTCATTCATCTTTGTCTAAAAAAGAGCTTGTGCATCTGCATCCTCTTCCTTCATCCCACATATTGCCAAAGTCATCAACTCTTGTGCACTACAAAAACACAAGATAGAAATGGAAGAGGAAGGAGAACTATGTTCGTTAAGTTTGTGTTGCGATGGTAGAATCGTGTAAGAGAAACTACCTTGGGTCATACACATGTGCTGCCATGGTGGTCCAATCATTAATGCAATGCAGGTGGTTGAAGCATATCAAGGTATTGCCATTCCTTCACATACGATTCACTAAGTCAACCCCTAAGGTTGGCCCAGTCATTGTTGACATTTTGAATATAAAGCACCTACTATCATTGTCAACAGCTTGCCCATGTTATAGGCTACCATGAAAAAATATGTATGCATAATGTTGCTTTAACTTTAAAAGACGAGATTCCATTCCCTGATCGCTCTTAGCACGTGCTACATGGACCATGTATTTGAACATGCATGCACAGAGTATTGATTTTCAAATGCATTTTTTTTAAAAATGATATTTTGGGATGTGTTGTGAATGGAATAATATGTTACTTGTTTCTCTGAATGAGTGGTTAGATGTAATATTTCTACAACAAAATATTATAAAACCCTAGATCCCACACAAAAGAAATATGAAGTATCCCCCCCCGCAACCACAAAACTCTGACCTAAGTGCTCCATCCTCGTGAAATAACAATATCACCCTCCCCCCCCCCCCCCCCCCCGCGTTGTGCATATGAAACCGTGGCTTATAAAACCGCAAATCACTGTAGGAACTCCCCTCCAAGAAAAAAAAAGATAATGAATATTTACTTTTTTTTTAAAACTCCCTCTCCTTCTCCCGTTGCATGGCGGGGAGAGAGAGAGTGTGTATGAGTTTATGGAGGGGCATGAGGAGGAAGGCATGCGGCCGCCACCTGTGTGGCCACTCCCCCCCCCCCCCGCTTTAACCATCCCCACCTCCACCTTATAAGACCCCCCCTCCCAAGCTTCAGGGGGATCGACCTGGACTGTCGCCATCGCCGTCAAAGTGCCGCTAACGCCGTCAGGCTGCTGCCATCGCAATCACCTTCACCATCCTCACACGACTAATTATCATCATCTTCACCATCATCATCCCATTAGTCATCATCATCATCACGTCATTTCTGAAAATCAAAAGCTTGAGAAGCTTCTATTGAAGCTCCACTATACCAAGATCACGTGCGGCTTTGGGGTTTCATAGATCGGTTCCGCAAGGCTTAATTCCTGCGCTGCGAAGGAGATCCCGGGCTGCAAGCGATTTCGGAATTCATAAGGGGTCCAAGGGAGAGTTCATTGAGTTGATATTATTTTCGTCAATGACTCCTAAGCAAAAATCGAGAGGAGCACACGCGGGAGTTTCCACCCAAAGCACGAGAGTGGACAACACCCTGATATTAGATGCCCAGGTTTCAAAAAAATATCTTCGCATGGAAAGGATGCATAAAGCATGTTTTAATTCACATAGAGAGACTTAAATGCATTGGAAAATTCATATATTTTGCTCTAATTTAAAAAGTTCAGTTGCATGATGAGGTACTTATAACGCTTGCACTTCCATGGTCAAGGGTAGTCGCATTTTTGAATGTATGATGCATAAGTTAAAAGATGCACTTGTGCAAAGACATCCTTGTTGCATCATGCATATAGGTTGAATGCATTTTGGGATGTTCTTACGTACTGGGAGGTTCACATTGTTGGAAAGGATGGGGCATATAGTACATGATGCACTTATGGAATTTGTAATAAATTCCTTATTGTGACTTGTATATAGGTTAATTGTAGAAGGTCGTTTAATGATGAATAAATAGTTGCAATGAAATGAAAAGATTTATGAATTTTGAACAAAAACATATAGTATACAATTCGCATGAAATGATAATTACATTTTAGGTTAAGTGAGGTGAAAAATGAAGGATTAGATCAATGATGTATTCATTGGCATCTGGTCATGAAAGAATGATGCATCCATGCATAGAGGTCTTTTATCAAAGTTCACAATTAGGAAAGGATGCATTTTCATTAAAATACAAAAGCTTTGAATTCGATGCATAAACGTAAGGTTGATAAGAGATAGTTCTTCATGTCAATCAAATCGTATAGGGTAAGGAAAGATGGAAAGATCATTGTAGATCCTATAGTTGCATAAAGGTGAAAGGCCTATGGTCTTGAAATTGCATATTCGCATGGAATGATATATCTCATACATCTTGTAGTTACTTACATCTTTTAAGGAAAGTACTTGCAAATTTTAGAGGGAAGTATTTGCATCTTTAAAGGGAATATCATCTTTAATCGTAAGTTGGTTAGATCAATTAAGTAATTTTCGAGTAATTGAGTAGCTTACATGAAATTCATGAAGGCATTATTAGTTAGCATACGACGGTCACCTCAATGTGCTAGGTTGGGTTAAGTTATGTTAAAATTCTGCTTAGTATCGCACTTAGGATGTCGATTTAATATTTTCAATCTTAAAAGTTCAAACCACATTCACGAAATGTTAGGGTTATCTAAACAACTGTGCAAGAATGATCTAGGGCTCTCACCCTAAGGATCGGATGACCAAATGCTAGACTTTCGCAAGGAATTTAGGGACCCTAGGGCTAAATCATTTATCAACCTAGTAGGATTGGGTTTGGATTGGGGTCAATGGGACTCCCAAATCCTATATCTTGATCAAAGGTATTATTGATCAAGGGATACCGTATGATGAGAGATGTAATCCCTCAAGCTAGGTACTGATACCTATCTCGTGCAACAAGTCTACAAGGACATATGCTCTTGCGACTAAATCACAAGATAGTACTACTACACCTTAGACCAAGATTGGCGAGTTCTAATTACAAGTTAGATTCTCTAAGAATTGAGTAGTTTCCCTACTACAACACTCCCTCTTGGGAACTGATTTGTCAAGCTTAGGGTAGTTGTGAATTGCCAATTGACCAACTAAGTTAGGACGACGGGGTTGTTCAGGATCTATTTGACTATAGTATAAGGAAACCTAAGATAGCAATAATTTGGGGTCAACATGGTATAAACCCTATCCCAAGGAAAAATGGTAATCAATCAACCTAGCTTGCTAAACCTTTGGGATCTTGCCAAGTCATGAATGATCTAGGATCGAATGCTAGGAGTATTCGAGGAAAAGGAATCACACCTTAGCAGTTGGCCGTGTGAACGACCACTGGAATGCTCGTGATTGTACACTTAGGTACACTGTTTGTACTTCTTTGCTCAAGGAACTAATTCAAGAAAAATAACTAATGCTTTAGGTTAAAGGCCTGGAGGGAGAGGCAGGTTCAGTTACCTCCAACTATCTGCTTGACCCTATCCAAGGGGGTTGTTAGCTGCGCTAGGTACGTGGACCGAACCCGCCGCGTGAGGTCTCTTCATGGGTGTTGCTTGGAGCAGGAGGACGCCTGGGTGCTAGGGGAGGCTCTGGCCGTAAATTTCTTACCTCCGGATCCTGCATAAGAGGCCGACGTGACTCGAGATGGGATCTCGAGGCTCGTATACTAGTCAACGGGTGGAACTTGGAGTAGCAATCCTGAGGATTGCTAGGATAGACTTCGGGCAAGATATTTGATGTATTCCAAAGACTATGATAAATAAAGATCAAATGTTTGAAAAAAGGAACTTGCTTGATATAGTTTTTCTATGTCAGTGCCTAAGTTACGTGAAGGAACCAGTGTTTAATTAGTTAATTAAGGAAGTTGCTTTTGCATGTCAAACATAATGTGGTAGGTAATTAGATAACTAAGCAACCCAAGGAAAGTACGGTGGGGGTCTGCGCCCTACGGAAGGGTGGTCCCGGTTAGCCGTGCACTTTTCTCGAAGGAATCAATAGCAAAATAGTGATGACCTAGAATCAATAGAGTTAGAGTCCCGATTTATGTTGTTTTAGGGGAACGGAGTGAGACTATGCCCTACGGGCAGAGAGGTTGAGTTTCGCATCCCTCTCGCTTCCCATTCTCCTTGAACCAAGTGCAGTATAAATCCACTTCGACCCTAATGTTTTCGCGCAAAGAGCTTCATTTGGAGCTCGACGCTAGCTACTTCCTGGAGACTTGACTACTAAGAAAAACCCTGATTTCAGGACGATCCTAAGTGGGAATGGCCGGATACTTCCGCTTCGTGGGTGGCAGACTCGAGAAGACCTGGATCATAAACCCTATGACATTCCTTGTGAGTGCCAGGTGACGCCTTCTAGACTCCCTTTCAATGGGCTGCTAAGACGTGTCCTACAAGAGGACAAGTGGACACGTCACATTAGAGTTCCTAGAGCATCATCGAGAGTTTAGTGTCAAACACATGGGGACACCTTGCTCACAAACCAAGGCACTCATCACTAGCCTTCTAGCCATAGTCATTTGTAGGTGTCAAGGTCCAACTGCACTAAAGTCTCTTAACATTTCCTCTACAGTCTTTTGTACCTCTTTGACATTAGCTCCGCATGTGCCTCTTTGCACCTCATGGTTATGTGTGCCTCTTTGCACTTCATGGTTACACGCCTTGATGGATGAACAATCTTGATATTGGGCTTAATGATATCACATAATACACTACACACTCACACTTGGAGAGCAAGATGGGGGGGTTCTTACAATATAAGCATCCAAGGCTTCCGAGACCATCAACTAACATTCCAACGGTCGGTATGCTGGTATTGAGTTTAATTACATGTAATGTATTGGGACTTGATTAGTATGATTTACTTATAACATGGTACTAGAACCATGTCATGCGTCGTCTCCACAATCATTTTAATGATAGTGGAGTAAATGAAGACTCTTGTGCATGTCCATGCCACCTTGTTTGGGGAGCTAGAAATCAACTTACTAGCACAATTTCTATTGGAACACTTGGAGCCCCAAGAGGAACACCAAGGAAAAGGGTATTCTACTGCAAGAAAATCTATCTTGTAACATCAACAAGCTTTTATTTCATTCTTTTAATGACCAAAACAAAGAAAACATCAATTCTTCATGCAGCATCATAGTAGATATCTCCCATGGATTTGATAGAATCAACCATAATCTTCAATATCTTCATAGAATCCTTCAATATAACAAGGACATAAAATAATACACCATTTTTGAATGGAAATCAATCACATAGTATTCATCTTCAATAACTTCATAGTTCTCTCTCTCAATCTCTCATATAAAGATACAGATACACTGTTTTGATAGAATTGGCTCTCTCTCTCTCTCTCTCTCTCTCTCTCTCTCTCTCTCTCTCTCTCTCTCTCTCTCTCTCTCTCTCTCTCTCTCTCTCTCTCTCTCTCTCTCTCTCTCTCTCAATAGTACATCATCTCCTCACTACAATACTCTCATAATGACTCTCAATAATCCTTCTTAGGTCATGGATGCACCTCATAAGAGGTATGTCTGATGTGAAGAGGCACCAGAGCCACTACAGTGTCTCTTCATAGCTCACTACTGTCACTATCACTTCAATCTTCTCTTCAGTCTTCAGCAGCTGCTTCTTCCATTTGTTTTAGCACTTTTGAACTTAGACCCATCCTTTCCAAAAGTTAGAAAGCTTTTCCAAAGTCACACATACATTCTATAGAACACTTACAGAATATCTACAGAACAGTACAGTAGAGGACCAGAGCAGATATAGAGCAGAGATAGAGGCTCTACAGAAGGTTTACAGAGGGTTATATAAGGTCATCAGAACCTCATAACTTATACTAAAACCATTCCAAACTATCAAAAAATATTCAATAAGCTTCCAAAAGATCTCAATCTTCATCAATCATCAATTCATGCTTCATACAAAAGAAAATGAACAAAATAGAAGCTTTACAGAAGGTATACAGAACCAATCAGAACCTCAACAGAACCTATTAGAACATCACAGAGCTTCATATCTCTACTGAGAATCATCATGAACTTCCAAAACATAATCAATATCATCCAAAACACTCTCAAACACTTCCATTAACAACCATACATCACTCTAAATCCATCAAAAATCAATCATTCAAACCTCAAAAACAACAAAAATCAGTCAAAAATTCAGTCTTTTTCCACTCTCAACATATCCCCACACTTAGAAAGGAAGCATCCTCGCGACCTAAGGAAAAGAAGAATATAAGTTCACTAAAGAGCTCAATTTTATCTTCCATAGGATCTTCAACAATCTCTCCAAACCACGACCCCAACTTATTACCTGTATTTCTAGAAAAAACTACTAAAGGAAAACTTCATTATTCATTAACTCATCTGATAATCATTTAAAAGTCATAACAAATTTGTAAAGGTTATAAAAGGTTCTTCTTCAGCTTTCCACCATAGGCTTTCCATCCACAATAAATAATTCAAAAAGAGCTCTCGAACAAATTATTCAACCAACATGAACTCATCACAAACAAATTATTACAATACACACAAACACTAAACTCAACCATCTGAATGACACCTCCAAAAAGAGAGATATATATCATTAAGAATCATCCAAAATACATTGCAAAGGCATCAATGAAGGTGATCCCTTTTGAAGGCTTGGTGGTTTCGAAAACGATCTATGGAGAAGGACTCATCTACAAATGTCTTGGTAGGATTTTGAAAGAACTACAGACATCACATCCTTTTTAGCAAAACAAGGTGTCTGCTAGGGAGACATAGGGCATGAAAATATAGGACATCCAACTCTTGGGAATCAATGTTCACATTGACATTCATACAAAGCTTTGGAATAGCCTTTTGATCGTCGTTATGGGAATGCCTATGCATATATGCTAGATATCAAGCAAAATGAGCTGTCAATCTCACTAAAGGATCTAGAGATTGTGAATATTGGTGAGCAAAAATGGAGGTAATTCTGGTATGCTTGACTAGCAGTTGTCCAATCCCCTAGAATTAATGGCCAGTTAATCAGTGGTCCTGTGAGAGAATCAGTCGAGCTCCATCCTCTTCTTCTCGGAATCTGCTGATCAAATCCTTCATACTCACTAACCAATTGAGGGGGTTGAGAAATAGAAGTGGTAGGAGATGGAAGTGGAATAAGTAAAAGAGGATGAAGAGATGGATAGGCAAAATCATAAAATGAAGAATAGGCTAAAGAAGGAGTGGCTGAAAATTTAAGTGAATCAATTTAGGAAAGGTGTCAATTGATAAACATGAAAAGTAGAAGGTATATGAATGGATAAGGGCATGGTGGAGAAGGGGAAAAGACTCGATCTTCGATGAAATAACAATAGGTAAATATAGGAATTTGAGGAAAACCCTGAGGTTGGAAAAGAAGAGGTAAGATTGCTGCTGAGTTGGTTTTATAAAGGGAAAGACAAGTATCATAGCGATGAGCCATTTGTTGGTAGTATAATAGGCTAGGAATAGAGGGACCTAAGACACATCTTCTCTGGTAGCCATCAAAGAAGGATGAATCAAAGGGATGGTTCTTGGAAAGATAAGCTAGGAGATCCACCTTTAGTTGATTAGTGCTTTGTACATAAATAGAAGCTGTATTTTGATGTTGATTCAGGACCACAAAATCAGTCATTGAATGCCATGAATTGTCAGTGCAACTGGCCACTTTTGAGGAATAACACTGGAACATGTTATCTATCCACAACTCCAAATAGTTGACATACAAAACAGCTTGCAAAACCACATCCCCCACATACCAAGCCAAATCTACATCATCTGAAATCAACAGATCACCTCGTAGATACATGTAAGACAACAACATGGTATCTGTCGTTTACAAAATCTTCAAAAACCATACGGACCACTTCTATCAACAAATCAGAAGACCAAGCCCCACTCCAACCATCCTCTGGAAGAGGAAGATCCATCGTTGAAAGCTTCATATAGAAGGCCAACTTCTGTGACTGATAGTGGACAAAGAAAGAATGGTCCGAAGGAACATACTCCTGAAAGTGCTTAAATGTAGACCACAACAAATCGATCCTGGACTGCAATCTTTCCACTTTATCTTGAAACAAGAGACACAATGTGGCCTGTCTCTAGAGAACTGCCAAGTCCTATTGAGAGATAGAAGGAATTATAGGAACATTTGGGCTTGGAGGAATGGACCGTGACTGGGCAGCAGTTGGTCCTGCAACTGCTTAATCTGGGAAGCTTGTGATTCCACTATATTATGAGTAGTCTATAAAGCTGATAGTTTTGCATCTAAAAGAGTCTGAAACTCTTGAGCTTCTTTGGACATCCTCTCTTTCTCCTCTGAGACTCTGGTGACCTCTGACTTAGCTTCTGTTAATTGAATCTTCAAAGAAGATATTTCTTCTCTGTGGGTCTGCTGCTCCATCTGCTTAAATAGATCTGCAAGAGTGTCCTTAGCAAAGGCTAACTCTGTGGTTGCCTTATGCAACTAGTCTTTGGACTACATCAATTCTTCATAGAAAGAAGCATATAGCTATTGAACACAAGGTGTCACTGAAAGTTCAATCGAACTTTGGATGTCATTACAAAGAAATGAAATAGCATCTCCTAACACTAAACTGTTTAGTGAAGGGACTAATATTTCCAAAGAACCCTCTCTATGTGCCTTGAAAAATTTGTTACATGTGAGATAAGCAGGGAGGTCACTGCTAGATGTAGCAGGAACTGTGACTAAAGGAATGACTGAGGGAGTTTTATCTGCCACACGCTTCAAGTGCTTCCGCTGAATGACCAATGGAGGAGGGGAATCAAGATCCTTTATGTCAATAGGTTCTGACTCTTCTGAAGGTGGAGGGGAAGGTACTGGATAAGATGGAGGAGGTGGTAGCACACCCTTCTTAAGGCCTGAGTATGTCAAGAAAGCATATAAGTAGGAACCATAAGTGACATTTATGACATTCCCTCTGGTCACTTTGACAAAATGTTGGTCCATCTTCATAAGCAGGTAAGTACTCCAATCAATGGCCACCCCTTTTAACGCCATCCTGGAAGCTGTGAAGAGTTCTTTGGACAAATAATGAGATGGTGTTTTGGCAGGCATAAACCTCTCTTGGAGAAACTGGCAGGCATAAACCACACCTGTTAATCGTAGCACATAAGCAAACCATAATACCATAAAAATCTAATCAGAACTTGACTATAACTTTGACCAATAATTTCAGCTAAGAGGCTTTACGTGCCCATCCCACGAAGCGTGTTTATTAAAAAGAAAAAAAAAGTGTAGTGACGGAAAATGGTTTTAATGAAGGGTTCATTTTAAGAAATTATTAACAATGGGTGAAATTTTATTAAGTTATAAACCTTAATAAGAAAACGACGATTCCTTCTTAAAATTTTAATTACAATTTATTAGGGTGAAGCGGTGCTTAAACGAAACCCGGACTGTGATTCCCAAACTCGGGTCTCTAAATGCAAATTCATTAATTAAAAATTAATGGTGATGTGGAGCACTTTTTTATCATCGCGTGTTTTTTTATGACAGTTGGTTCATTTTTTATTAAAAATTAAAGTGCCTCTGAAGCGCACGTAGCACGTGCAAAGTGAACGCCTGGTTGATTTTAAATTATTAAAAAATTATGTGTTTAGCGCGAGTGCACGTGGAAAAGTGGGTGAATATAGTTCATTTTAGCAAGTATTTGTGATTAAGGAATAATAAAAATGAATAAAGCTTAAAAATAAATACCTGGTAGGGGTGTATATGCAATAGACTGAAGGCGCACTGAGTAGTCCCCAAATGCAAGGAATCCAGTAAAAAAAAACAAACCCCACTGACTGGAAAAAATAAAGCACCTTAGTGTTTTTGTATTATTTTATTTTTAAATCATTTATTTATTTATTATTTTTAAGTTTTATTTTAGGTGTGTTTGTATTTTGTATAGTATTTGGTTTTATTTTATTTATTTTATTATTCTTTTTCTCTCTTTTTTAAATAATTAAATCAAGATATAGGACACATGAATATGTTGTGAAGTATAAGGGTGGAATTTCAGCAATCCAACAAGTGTCAACAATGCGTTTGAATTTATCCATGATTTTTTAGCTGATTTTTGGAATTTAAAATGAATTTTCATAAGGTGAAGTATTAAATTTAGGATTTTGACTTCAAATAATACTTTGGAAATTTATGGAAGCATTTCCAATTGAGAAATTATTGGCAAAAGGAGCAAGGGGATTTGTGAAATTTTTTAAAAAAATCTTGGAAATATTTTTGAATTTTTACTAATTTTTAATGAATTTTACTCATTTTGCATGTATTTTTTAAAGAATTTTGAAGTTTTGAATTTTTTACACTTCCCACTTTAAAAAATATTCCAAATAATTTCAACTATGTTTGAAATTTTTTAAGAATTTTTTTGTAATTTTTTTTATTTTAAATAAATTTTAATAAATTTTTGAAGTTTTTTAGTGTTTTATGTGTATTTTTATGTGTTTTTATATATTTTTCGGGTTTGGAAATTGAAAGGCGGTACCCGAGCTGCGTGTGAATAGCGGAGGATGACTGCATGTGAACGGCTGACTGCAACACACTACCACACGAACAAACCAGAAGCACGTCCTTGCGCGTGACCACCCGCGAGCCACACCCAAACATGTGCGCGCGCGATGGAGGAACAAAGGAGGAAGAGGGGCAAAGGGGCAAAAACGAGGGCTAACACGGGAAAACGATGGTTAGAAGAAGGAAATTAGGTTAGGGTAGTAACCTAAGGTAATTAGGTTAGTGGAGTAACCTAAAGGAATTAAGGTGAGGTAGTAAGTTAAGTCAAGTAGATTAAGTTAGTAAGGTAAGGAAATTAGGTGAAGTTAGTAAGTTAAGTCAAGTAGATTAAGTCAGTAAACTAAGTCAAGTAGGTTAGTAGACTAACCTAAGGGAGGAGGAGAGGAGATTTGGTGGTGGCGGCGGTGGAAGAGCAGAGGAGGCAATGGCGTGGGAAGAAGGGTGGCGGGCGCGGAGGAAGGGAAGAGGAGCTGAGGCGACGGCATGGAGGAGGCCCACGGGGAGGGGTGTCGGGAGGCTGGCAGGGAGGAGGATGGTGTTGGAGAAGGGAAGCAGATGTGGAGGGAAGAGGTGGCGGTGTCGGCAACGAGGGGAGGAGGCGGAAGGCTAGCGGGGAGGAGGACGGCGTTGGAGAAGGGGAGGAGATGTGGAAGGAAGAGGTGGCGATGTCGGTAGCGAGGGAAGGAGGCGGAAGGTTGGCGGGGAGGAGGTCGGCGTTGGAGAAGGGGAGCAGATGTGGAGGGAAGAGGAAGGGGGAAGTGCTGAGGAGAAGCAAAGGGGGGAGGAAGAGGAGAAGGCGAAGAGAGAAGAAAGAGGAGATTGGAGGGAGAGGAGGTTGCAAGAGGTGCGATGGTAGAAGCTGCGGCTGAACGACAGGTAAAGTAGTGTTTTTTTTTTTGTGGTGTTTGTGTTTTTTTCTTGGTTTTTTTTTTGTTTAATTAATGTTGAATTTCTATTTTGTGGGGTCGGTCTTTGTGTTTTTGTCTCTCTCTTGTGTTCGGTTGGCTTTGGGTTGTTTTGCTTGATTTTGTTTTTTAAAGTTTTTTTTTCTTTTTTTTCGTGTGAATTATATTGTTTTTGTTAGTTTTAAGTGTTTATGTTTGTTGTGGTGTGTGTTTGTGGTGTTTTTTTTTTTGGTTGATTTTTATGTGGACTAGGCGCTCAGCGCCTAGACGCAGGCCCGATTTTTGCGGGCAAAGGCGGGTGCTGGATGCGTGGCACCCGCCCCCACGTTCTCTTTATCTTCTTATGGGGGAGGTGGGGGGCTGCGATGTGGCACCCATCCCCCACCTCTCCTTAACTAATAGTATAGATGTGTGTGTGTGTGTGTGTTATTTTTGTTCGGTTTGTTCCTATTTGTGTTGTTTGGTTTTCGTTGGTGTTTGTGCTTTGCGAAATCCAGTAAAAAGTGAGCGCACCCCCGTCTCGCAGGCATGCACGGAGCGGGAGTAAAAAAAAATTTGCATTAGCAAGATCAGACAAGGCGGGGACGGCGACACGCGAGGCACAAAGGCCACAGGGCGTCTTGAGGCATGTAAAACCAAAAATAGGCACGTTCACGCATGACACGAGAGATGCAACCACACGGCAAAAAGGAACAAAAATTAATAAAACTCAAATCGGACGTTAGATCAAAAAACCGTAAAAAGAAACAATGTGCTAGGAGACGAGAGGAAAATGATGGAAAAAGGCAACACGGGTTCCAGGGCAAAAATCAGGGTGTTCACATGGAAAAAACACAAGAAACAAGCCCGAAAACACTTATGTGTATTAATATCGAAAAATCCGCACGTCCAAACCATGTGCGGAAAGAAGGAAAAATATGTGAAATAATGTGTCCAACAACCCTATCACAGTAAAATATAGTTCTAATCAAAATAGGACACGTTCACATAGGAAAAACCCCAAAAACAAACCCGAAAATGGACTCAGAAATTAATACGGGAAGAACCGTGCACCGAAACAAAGGACAGAGGACAATAAATAGGAAAAATGTCCGAAAGAAAGGGATTCACAGGGATAGCGCATCAAAACTCGGTTTTGGGGAAAATAGGAGGGGTTCACATGGGAAAAACACCAAAAAAACACCCAAAAACACTCGAAATAATAACTAAAAATCCAGCAGTCGAAAGAGGGGAAAGAAAAAAGGAAAAAGTGGGGGAAAGGCTGACAGGACACGGTTGTCAAATTAAACTGGAATTTCGATGCAAATAGGGTATGTTCACATGAAAAAATGTGAAAAATAGGCACGAAAAGGACGTGAAAACCCACAAAAATTAATAACGGACCAACCATGCATCGGAATGACACAGAGCAAGAAGAACAAATGTCAAGGGAAATGGGTAGGACAGGGATAGCATATCAAATCAGGGTTCCAAAGCAATAAAGAGGCGTTCACATGAAAAATTATCCATTTTACGGGAATTGCTTCAAAAATTAATAACTTTAGAACCGTCTGTCGAAATGGGAGTTGGTAAAAAGGAAAAATGGGCGGTTCAAAGGGACAAACACGGCTGTAATGTTGGATGTAAGTCTAAGTGAACGTAGGGTGCATTCGCATGGAAAAATCACAAAACAAAGAATAAAGACAAACGGTCAAGAAACAGCTCCACGGACAGAGTGAAATAGAACAGAAGAGTGGGGAAGGGACCCCATCAGGGTAAAATAAAATCATGGCATAGATGCATTATCATAGCAGGGTATATGCATGGGGGTATGCAATATAGACGCGCAGGGATGATGTCAAGTGTTTTTCTGAAAACTGAAAAGCCCTAGTCAAACTGTAGTTAGGTTTGATTTTTGCTAGCTTAGTTATTTGCATGACAATTTATTTTGTTATTTCGTAGTTGGATTTCTTGTGTTTGTCTAGCTTAGGATTTGCTTCTGTCATTTTGTTTGATTTGTTGAGTGTGAAACTTGATAGCCTTGGTCGAGCTTAGTATTTTTTTGAACAGGATGAAGCTTGTGTTTATAAGTAGTAGCTACTGAACATTGAAGAGCTAGGTATGTTTTCTTGTCGAGACTTTTGCACATCACAGGGATAATGGGTTCACGAGCACTCCACGTTGCACTTGTTGATGCACTGTACTCGGGGGTCATCTCCTGTTCTTATCAAATACTTCCATGCCATGGGTTGGGATTATGCACATTTTGCACCATCGTTAAGCACTAGCACGGCATGAGGTCCGCTGTAGCTATATACAGTAAATTTTAGATGCACGCGCACATGAGAGAGCACATGTCATTGAGCATGCACATTTCTTACAAGCACCATTTGGGATGTTCATCACAAAGTTAGGAACCTCTGATTGAGAGTGTAAGGTGGTTGGGTGAGTTCGAGGGTCGTAAAGGATGCCACCAATTGTGAGAAGGGTTGTTCATATTTGGTCAACATCTTGAGGACCATCAAATTCTTGAGTGATTGTGAGATTTTGGATGGGTGGAGTGGAGATTGATATTTTATTGAAGAGCGTTGCGAGGTGAGGATAAGGAATTTTAAATTAACAAGGAATTTTGTTTGCATTTTGCATGACGCACGAGCACATGTAGATAGACTAGGCACAATTTCTTCAATGTATACATTATTTTTGTATGTAGCATCGATTGATTGGTTACATATCATGGATCCAACATTACATATTTTTCCAAATCATGAATGGTTGTGCACGGAGTTCTCTTTCATAGCATATTCCTACTAAGGCACGCTGCATTAAAAAACAGGTTCATATCCAGAGAATATTTATTTTGAAGACTCAAGGATCAAAGAAAAATGTCGTACGTTTTACATCATCAACGAGTATTTCTTGAAGAAAAGAGGACATGTGTGTTGAAAGTGTGTGCAATTACAAGAAAATAGGCCAAGGAAGGGAATAAGTTGTCCAAGTTAAAAGATGGAGAAAAATGATGTGATTTACGAAAATGAATATTTTTGCTTAGTTTTGATGGATTTTTGTAATTCTGCCCACGTTGGCTTGTCACGACCAGATGTGTTCCAATCGTTTTGAGTATCCGAATAACTATATTCAGAGTTCAAATGACGAAGTTATAATCCAAACAAGTTGTAAACATGCATAGGGCAAAAAAAACGAAAATAGTAAAAAGCAGTAGAAAAGCAAAAGCCAAAAACTGAAAGCAAAAAGCCTAATGTTTGTGAGTGTGGATAGAAAACTATATTAGGAGAGGAGATTGAAGAGTTAAGGGCCTTCCCCCCTCATGTACAATTGTATTTTTTGAGAGAGGAGAGAGGAGGGTCGCATGCTAGAGTGAGCTCTTGTCATGCTAGTTTGAAAGTCAGAGCCTTTGGATGTCAAAGCGCCAAGCATCGGATCATGGTTGTTAAGGTACGAGAAATTTTTTTCACTTGGTTTGTTTTCAAATTGTTGGATTTTTTTTGTTGAGTTGTGATTGTGTGATGCTCTACCCGAATTAGGGTTTTAGTTGTTTGAGCTATAAGAGGTAGTTTTTTATTGTTTTGTTTTTTGTGGTGTATTGTCAAATATTTGAATTTTTCAAGTTGTGTTGTACATCCAACAAATTCAATTATCCCAACCGGTACTCCTTAACGTCTCATTATCGGGTTGTGGAAGAGGCTTGCTCTCGATCACCGCTTACGTAACAACGCGTCCCCACACTTAAAACCTTAGCAGGAAGGGTAAACCGAACATCAAGGACCTAGTACCACACATCAAACCAACCAAGAACATCCCCACACTTAAGACATGACTGTCACTGAGAAACAGAAGATGTAGGGTTAGAAAAACTTGGCTCATATTGCCGAGGAGGAATGTCAACTATTGAGGTTGCGTCTTGTATCATTGTCGATTGCAGGAGAGGTACCAAGTTCACAGCACACGTCCAATGTGGCAGGGACCACGCGGCAGCATCCAGGGAGGCAGCTGGTTAAAGGAATCACAGGAAATTCGTCGATGACGAGGGATATGACACTCAACTCACGATCACGCAAATGGAATGAACGAGCAATCACTCGCCCCATTACTAACATCACTCGAGAAAATAATGATGAAAACCCAGAGCTCACACCTAGTTTAGAAATCGACAAGGGAATGGTGCAGAGAGAGTATGCCAGGGTGCACAATTAATGGTACATCATTGCGTCCAACCCCATCTGGCATAAGTGCAAGGAGAAAGGCCAGGGAGCCTTGTAGTACAGTGTACAGAACAGAGTGATGTGTCATGTGATGATGGTAGAGACCCATCCCGTGTGTGCAAAGGGAAACAGAAACGTACCTGACTCCAATGGTCATAACGTCCCTCAATCCTTACCTCTTAATAATTGATTGAAGAAACATCAGTCGCACTCAGCCCACCCTCTGTCTCACGCTATGTTGATAGATACAGGAGGCAATCCATTCCTGAAACCCATTGATGTAATCCTCACGGTCACTTGTGCAGAGGTTATATGCCCTGTGCGCATTTGATGGTACAACTGTGCATCCCACCCTGGGCCGGCATACATTGCAAGAAGGAAGGCCAGGGATCCTTATGGTGCAGTGCACAGAAACAAATCGTGCATTGTGCATTGAGACGCCCATCTTGTGGGTGCAACACTCCGTTCACACATCTCACCTCTCATTTGATTTGAAGGGAAAGACTCGTCACTCACCCCACCCTCTGTCTCACACTCATGATAGATACAGAGGGCAGCCCATACGCACATCCCCATCCTGTTAGGATGAAAGCTCGCATCACTCAAGGGGTTGGTGATGAAGATCATGTTGGCTGTGGTTTTCATCAGGATCTTGAAGACGAGGTGTACCCAGGGAGGCAACCAACAAGTCTGGTACTTCAATAATTTGTAAGAAGGGTCGTATGTTAAAAAGGACAAACGGACTGATATTGCAGAGACAGCGCATCAAGGGAGGTGGCTTCAAATTACTTGTTGGAAAGGTTCTGCTGATGAGTCAGCTATCCTGAACTGTGGGGTGTTACCACCTTTTCCACAGTCAGCTTCCCGCCCAAGGGTGTTTTCACCTTTTCTTGGAACGAGGCCTGTTATGACAGGGAATTTCTTCCTTTTCTCCCATAACAGTTTTTTTTCTTTTTCTTTTTCTTTTTCTATTTTTTTTGTGAAGAAATAGAATGGTAGAAATAACATGGGTCAGGACCAACCTCGCCACCATGGTTGGATCAAACTAGAAGAGAACAAGGTCAGGTTGAGATGTGTCTGCGAGGGGCTAGCAAAACGAGACCGCCTCATGAGGAGAATCATAAGGGCTATCAGAAGCATGATGAGAAGGACAGTGCAATGCCCAAAAGGGGAAGGGTAGGTCGACTGTGATTGTCAAGATCCCCAGGGAGGGAAGTACTTTTTGAGACGATAGCCATTGATCAGGAAAGGATCATCAGAGGCATCAATGGTCTGCACTTGAACAGAGTCGTTACATAGGCTAGGACAAGATCACCTTCTTTGAACTCCTTGTGCTTGATGAAATTGTCATGATAGGCATTGCATCGCGCTTGAGTAGTTTCCATGCACTGTAGGGCCATCTGCTGGATCTCATCCAAGCATTCCAAGTGCAAGAGGCGGCGTTGCAGTGACTCATCATCTCCTAAGCATTCTTTAACTGCCACTCGCAAAGAGGGAAATTCCAGCTCAACAGGGAAGATGGCTTCTATACCATAAACTAGCTGGAAAGGGGTCTATCCTGTAGCTGCCTTATGGGAAGTTTTGTATGCCCAGATGGCCTCTGTAAGTCGATCTTCCCAGTTGCAACAATGTGCAGCAATCGTTCTTGTCAGGATCGAGCAGAGGATGCGATTGGTGACTTCAACTTGGCGCATGATAACGTACATTCTCACTAAGTTGGTTATTTGCAGCCCAACTACGAATCTGCTCGGGGGAGGCAATTTCAATACGAAGCTGGGCTCTTCCACTTGGTTAGCACCGTTAAATCATAGCAGGAATCAAGATATCTTGCTCGAGATACTTGATCCCTGATATAGAAATAAAAAGGAACGGATTAGAAAATCAATGGAATAACTGAAACGACCAGCTAGAAAGGCTCGAAAACCCACCGATAAAGCCATTCGAGATCGCCGTTGGCTCTAGGGTAATAAGGAGTGGATTCGCAATGGTGGTTCTTATACATCTCTGTCAGCTCCTCCATGATTTTGTTAAGAAAATGAGTACATCTGTCACTTACCATCTCAAGGGGACTACCAAAATGAGTGATAATGTTCTCATACATAAATAGGGCTACGTTGTTACCATCGTCCCACTTCAGAGCTTTAGTTTCACACCACTTTATGACATAATCCGTACATACTAAGATGTATCTGTTCTGCTTCCGTCTAGTAGGTGTATCAATGGGACCCAAAAATCAATCCTCCACTTTTCGAACGGCTTTAGGGGAAGAATGGGTTGCAGTGGCATGGCACTTGTTTTGGTGGGTTTCCCCATTCGCTGACAAGCATCATATCTCTTGCAGTAATCATATGCATCCTTGTGGAGGGTCAGCCCCACTAGTATCCTGCTAATAGAGCCTTCCTGACTGTCGCTTCCCCTGCGAAGTGTCCACCACATGGTTCGTCATGGCATACTTTCAATACTATGCCGATTTCATCCCCTGCAACACATCTTCACAATACTTCATCTTTGCCTCTCTTGTACAATGCACCGCCTAGCAAAGTGTAGGGGGTTGATTCTAACAGAAGCTTCTTCTTCTCACGGCTTGAGATGCCAGGAGGATACTGTTGAGTTGCCAGGAGGTTGGCTATGTCTGCATACCAGGGAGTAATTGTTTCAACTAGAAACAAAGAAGCATCATGAAGGTCTGGATCATCTTGTTCCTCTGCTTCTGTTTGAGGGATCCGTTGTAGATGATCGGCTAGGACATGGGAACGGTCAGGCTTAGTGACCACTTCAAAATCAAACTCCTGGAATAGGAGTAACCATCTCATTAGTTGTCCTTTGACATCTGCTTTATTCATTAGGAAGGACAAGGCTTCATATCTACGTAGAACTTGAAATGCATTGACAGTAGATAGTGTCGAAACTTCTCTAGTGCAAACACCATTGCCAAGCACTCAAGCTCTATCACTGTGTAGTTCCGTTCCCTATCAGTGATCTTCTAGCTTGCATAATAAATGGGTTGATCTAATTTAGAGGGGCCCTTTTGACATAGGACAACACCTAGCCCTTCAACTAATGCATCTGTGTGCACATGAAACTCTTTCGTCCAGTCAGAAGGCTGCAAGATAGGTGCTTGGATAAGGCACTATTTTAGGATATTAAAGGCCTCTTCACAGTCATCAATCCAAAGGAAATCCGCATCTTTCCTTAGAATCTTGTGCAGAGGGGCTGCCTTGATTGCAAAATGTGCAATAAATCTTCTGTAATAGCCCACATGGCCAAGAAATCCTCTCAATTGCTTGAGGTTTGTTGGTGCTGTTAAGGCGGCAATCTTTTCAATCTTCGCCAGGTCTATTGCAATCCCTTGTGCAGAGACAATATGGCCCAGAAGAACTCTTGATGAGACGCCAAAGACACATTTGTCAGGGCTGAGAGAAATCCCATACTCTCGACATCTGTCAAAACATTGCTCTAGGTGTCCCCAGTGCTCTCGGATCAAACTATAGACACAAAAATCATCAAGATACACCTCAATGAAATCATGCAAATGATTCTGGAAGGCATCCATCATTACTCGTTGGAAGGTGGCAGGAGCGTTACAGAGCCCAAATGGCATCACTCTATAGGCATAGATCCCCCATTCTGTGGTGAAGGTTGTTTTGGATTGGTCCTCTTCTGCTATTTGGACTTGATTATATCCGTTGAATCCATCCAAGAGGGAATATAGCTCATGACCTGCCATTGTATCCAACAGTTGGTCGGTAAAAGGGATAGGAAAATGATCCTTGTTCGTCTTCGAATTGAGCTTCCGAAAGTCTACACATATTTAAAGTTTCCCATTCTTCTTGGGTACTACCACAATGGGCGAAACCTATTCACTTTTAGCCACGGGATAAATGAACTCTGCTTCAAGAAGTTTCAATAATTCGGCCTTCACCAGAGTAGAGTACTTAGGATTCATACACCTTTGTCTTTGTCGTACAGGTTTGGCGTTTGGCTCTAGGTCAATGTGATGTTGGCAAACTGTGGAATCAATTCCCTTTAGATCTTTATATGACCAAGCAAACACGTCTAAGTTTTCCTTTAATAAGTCTCACAGGGCCACTAGTTCTTCTTCTGGAAGATTGAGGCCCACTTTCAGGTGACATTCAGTACCGTCAGTATCCAAGAATATTACTTACCTTTCACCTTCCACTTCACAAATAAATGTCCTACGAATGGCTTCTGGATAAAGGTCTGCCGACTCTTTCAAGAGAGTAGTGTCCTTGTTTGATGTTCCACTAGAACCAGTGTCCTCCTTCTGAACAGATGACTCATTTGTCTATTGAGGTTACTGAAAGGGTATCAGAGATTTGTTTGTTTCTGTGTGAGTGGTAATTTCTTCTGGACTTAGGTATTCATCTTCAGAGGATGCGTCCAGGAATGTCACATAGCACGGACCTTCTAAAGGCCGTGGCTTTGATAGCTCTGGCTTCTATTGGCAAAGGGTATTATCATCATCTTTTCTCTGGACTGAATAGCCAGGGCGACAGAAGCCACTGGTAAACTTAATTTTTATTCTTTTAATCCATTGCTTTTACAGATTCTGCATACTTTGTGGTCCATTGGTCAATCCAAATGGAACAATGGTCATTCCATCCAGCACCCTGAGATCTTCAGCCTCTGAGGTCTCTGTAAGGCCATCAACAAAATCATCCGCTATCAGAGGAAATTCTTCATCTGCACTTTCATAACCTACTTCGTTTTCTTCCTTATCATTTTCATCCTCTTCCTTTGGAGACTCTGTCTCTACTTCTATAGAGGCTCTATAGAAAAAGAACAGATCTTCTGCCTCTACGTCTGCTTTTGCTTCTGCTTCTGCTTTTGTTACAGTCACTGTCTCTGTGACTGTCTCTGGTTCTATCTCTGACTTTGCTTCTGCTCTATCTCTATTCTGTATCTGCTCTGTCTCTATATTTGTTACTGCTTTGTATCTGTTCTATCTCTGTGAGACTGTCATGTAACAGAGGGAGAACAGTACATCCATGCTTCTATTTCACTATTAAAGGTAATTTCAGAAGTTAATTCTAGTTGAGGTAGGAGGTATTCTCCCATGGACAAGGATTTTGCTTCCCTTGGTAGTTGGCTTACAGTGCCCACTAATAGGGAATGTGCCTCTATTTTCTTGAAAAAGATTTGCTTAACAGTCTCTTCGTCTCCTGATGTACCATCTGTTACCTCGTTGGAGGAGTTAGTTATGACTTCGATGGATGTGTATCCATTGCCTTTTTGCGATCCATATAGCTTTAACACCACTTTGTTGGGTCCTCTACCTAGGGTTAGGGTTCCTTTGAACCAGTCCGTCCTGGCTCTTGCTTCAAAAATCCAAGGTCTTACCAACAGCAAAGGGTATGAGGTCCCATAAGAATTTGGTTTAACCACCAAATATGTCAGCCAATAATCTCTTACTGCAATGGTTTTTTTTACATATGGGCCCAACAGTTTGATTCTGCTTTGGTCTGCCAATCTGATAAGCCACTGTGTAGGTTGAATTCCTTGCAAACCTAAGTCATTCATTATCACATCTGCCATTATGTTTACTAATGAGCCTCCATCAATCAATGCATCTGGAATAAAGCATCCTTCTATCCATACACTAATCTTTGGGGCTCCAGGATCTAGGAAGGCGATAGCCACATTGACTTCCTTTACCAGCTCTGGGGCCTTATTGGTCTTGGTCGTTGTTGAAGGAGCGATCCTTAGTCCACATCTTCTTGTTAAGACGCTTTTGAATTTCTTTCAGCAGCACCTGGGAGACAACATCAGTAACTGTCGGAATGTTAAGTTAGGTTTAAAAGTGTATAGGTCTTTGACCAAGTCATAATCTTTAATAGGATCCACAGGCTTCTCCAATCGGCTGGGGAATGGGGCTACACCCATTTTCATCTTTCCTTTTTCTTCTAATAATTGCAGCATCGGCACTTCCTCTGTTTCTAGAAGTGCTTCTGTCTCATCTATCTCTTGGACCTTTGGTCCTGTTTCTAGGATTGTCTCTGTAACTCTCTATGGCACTACGGTGCTCTGTACTGCCCTGTTTTGTTCTGTACTGCTCTATCCCTCTGTTGGCAGGTTGAACTTTACAGTCTTGGCAGGAGAGTTATTTTCATTCTGAATAACTGGTTCCTTCTTCTTGGTGCGTGTGACAGTGGCAACTTCCAACTCTACCAAATCAGAGGTAGGCTCTTGTACCTTCTGTTGGCTATCAGTGCCATTGGCCTTTACAAGGGCTGGGCTTGGACAGTCCTTTGCAGTGTGGCCTTCTCCTTTGCATCGGCTGCATAAGGGCTTGTAATCCACAGATCATCTAGTATTTGGACAATTTGGGGAGATATGACCATTTTCTCCACACCTATAACATTCCACCTCTGATCTCTGACCACCGCCAGACTGTCGTCCTCTGTAACTTTGAGAGGGAAACCTCTTTGGACCAAAAGTAGGACTGAATACCCTAGGCTTTGGTCCAATATCCTGTGTTGTCATTTTGGATTCTAGCAAGTTGAATCTTGCATTTTCATCCTTCTGTCTTCGTTCGTGTATCTCTTTCAGAGAGAAAATATCCTCTATATGGTTCTTCCACAAACAGTAGGAATAGAAGGCTCCAGGAATGGTTGGTTTTCGAGTACATTCAGTGGCTAAATGTCCCGCTTGATGACACTTTTTGCACCATGTATTAGAGCGCATCACATCTCTTTCAACTTCCGCAGGAGTGGATATATTGATGGTATTTACCTTCAGCGTCTGTAGCTGCTCTGTAATCATATCCATAAGCTCTTTCTTGATACTTGCAACTGAGTTGGATAAGTAGTCCTTCAGATTTTCACCTCCTGAAGTATTTGTGGTAGGGTTTTGGGAAGCTTGTGTAATTACTACATACACTGGTTGGGTTGATCCAGAAGGTCCTCTGTTCTGATTCTGATTCAGAGCTCCTACTGAGACTTGGGATTGTTGATTCCAGTTGGTAGGGTTCCACTGTTGTTGAGTCGCCATTGGAGGAACTGTTTGAGGCTACTGTTATTGTGGTTGAACCATCATTTGAGGCACTGTCGTTTGAGGTGACCATAGTGGATTAGGTGCATTATACTGTGGCACTGTTTGCATCTAGGGATAGGGATAGGAAACTGTCCCTGGAACTGCATTTGTTGGGTATACCATTCCTGGCATGGGAGGAGGTAAGACTCCTCTTCCTAGAGTCATTGACAGCCTTGCTTCAACTTCATCATACAATCTTGCACCTTCCACTGCAGCTTGCAGATTGACTGGTCTTCTCAATTCCACGAACTTGTGAACTTCTAGTTATAGGCCTATGAGAAACACTCCTTTCTGAATGCCTTCGTCCAACTGATGGTTAGTCCATCTCTTCAGGATGGATTCCATTCGCGAGACATAAGCTTCTACTCTTTCTCCAGAGGACTGACTTAGGTTCATGAACTCCTCTCGCATCTGCTCTTCAAAACCTTCACACCTGAATTTAGTGAAGAAGGCCAACTTCAGGTCGTCCCATGTGCCAAAAGTTCATGCTGCTTGTCTCTCATACCACTGAAACATCGCGCCTTTGAAAGTGGTGGGGAATATCGCTAATCAATGCTCACGGGTTCTGGCATTGTTAGCCACACATGCCACCATGAATTCTGCTACATGAAGATCAGCATCTTCATTGTACTCTCCCTTAAAAACTGGTAATGGGACTACATTTGCTGGCATGTTATCAGTATTTCTAGGACAAATCTGACTAGGAAGGGGACCTTGAGTTGCCATGGGGACTTCTGTAAAGAGTGCTTTTAGGGCGTCAAAGGAAGCATCTGCTGCGAGCTTCTCAACTTTGATTTTTGCCTTTTCTCTTCTCACGTACCTCTGGACTCGTTCTAACGCTTGCCTCTTGATTGCGTCATTCATCAGGGGTTGGCTCCGACCAATTGGTCTATACTTAGCAGGATAGTATCAGAAAGGGGCTTCAATCTCTGAGGGATTCTCTAGCCAACATCTCTTCTACTTCCTTCTTTTCAACATCTTTGAATTCCACTTTCAAACCACTACAAAGGGGGAGATATTCCATTCTGAAAGTATCAAAACTCATTCTTCTTAGGATCGTTGTTGTGTCATTATAATAATGCCAACTTTTGAGGGTTTCAATAGTGTATGTTGTGAAAAACACTCTGTCTACCAACTTCCAGTGGGTTGCTAATTGCACAAACAGAAAATTGTCAGTGCACCAAGCATCCCACGTATCTTGCTGTTGAGCATCCACGAACAAATTCCAACGCGTTTCCTTCTTGTTTTCGTGAACCTCCACAGACCACAACTCCTGAAGCTTCTTCACAATCTCCCACTTGATGATGTCTGGAAACTTCTCAATGAATGTCAAATCTTCCATGGATGGTCATTCTCTCTGTTTCTACTCTTCAGTTTGTTCCCAAACAATTTTCCACCAAGATGCAAGTTTCTGCTGCTCAACAGAAAGAGGAAACTATCCACCACATAGAGCATGCATCATGATGGTAATATATTTCCGCCATTGAGGGATGAACTTTTTGTGGAAAGTGTCTTGGATAATGACAATCTCCAACTCTTCAGTGGAAGAAGGAACTTTGCAAACATCCATTGAATTCTCCTCTTCTTGGCAATGCCATTTCCTTCATTTTTAGCCTCTTCTGGTGCTTGTTGATGGCAAGATTCCCCGACTGCGCACCAAAAACATGGAGCCCCAAGGAAAAGGGGATTCTACTGCAAGAAAATTTATCTTGTAACATCAACAAGCTTTTATTTCATTCTTTTGATGACCAAAACAAAGAAAACAGCAATTCTTCACGCAGCATCATAGTAGATATCTCACATGGATTTGATAGAATCAACCATAATCTTCAATATCTTCATAGAATCCTTCAATATAACAAGGGACATAAAAGAATACACCATTTTTGAATGGAAATCAATCACATAGTATTCATCTTCAATGTCTTCATAGTTCTCTCTCTCAATCTCTCATATACATATACACTATTTTGATAGAATTGGCTCTCTCTCTCTCTTTCTCTCTCTCTCTCTCTCTCTCTCTCTCTCTCTCTCTCTCTCTCTCTCTCTCTCTCTCTCTCTCTCTCTCTCTCTCTCTCTCTCTCTCTCTCTCTCAATAGCACATCATCTCCTCACTACAATACTCTCATAATGACTCTCAATAATCCTTCTTAGGTCATGGATGCACCTCCTAAGAGGTATGTCTGATGTGAAGAGGCATCAGAGCCACTACAGTGTCTCTTCATAGCTCACTACTGTCACTCTCACTTCAATCTTCTCTTTAGTCTTCAGCAGCTGCTTCTTCCATTTGTTTTAGCTCTTTTGAACTTAGATTCATCCTTTCCAAAAGTTAGAAAATTTTCCCAAAGTCACACATACATTCTATAGAACACTTACAGAAGATCTACAGAACAGTACAGTAGAAGACTAGAGCAGATACAGAGTAGAGACAGAGCAGAGACAGAGGCTCTACAAAAGGTTTACAGAGGGTTATATAAGGTCATCAGAACCTCATAACTTATACTAAAACCATTCCAAACTATCAAAAACTATTCAATAAGCTTCCAAAAGATCTCAATCTTCATCAATCATCAATCCATGCTTCATACAGAAGAAAATCAGAACAAAACAGAAGCTTTACAGAAGGCATACAGAACCAATCAGAACCTCAATAGAACCTATCATAACATCACAGAGCTTCATATCTCTACTGAGAATCATCATGAACTTCCAAAACATA